>NW_017305485.1:824012-834071 GCF_001594115.1 Trachymyrmex septentrionalis
GTCTCCGCATTGTGATCCACCATTCGCCGTCAATGTCTATGGGCGAATGGTAGGCTTGAATACGCGTAAGCCCCGAGCCATCTCATGTATAGTATACATAAAGCAGGCACACACTTGCGTGCAAGAGGGACCCCGAGAAAACTTGCGGAGGAACGAACGTGTGTCATTGTTAGCCACGTGAGGCTCTAAGTGATTCCTGACACGTTGTCCGTGAAAATGCTTCCAGACGAGAGAATGGGAAGAGGTGGAACGGCGAACATCAGATTCCTCTTGCGTCCACTCGAGCCGCGCGATCGATCGCTATTAACAGTCCGGCTTCGCTTTTTGTTTCGAGTTTCGAAACTACGAGTGCGAGGGGTATCCCTGTCGAGGTGTAGCAAGGTGAGATCGCGGTGGTCCTCTCGCAGTGGCTTCTCTCCTCATCGTCTTGATCCACATCTCTTCTCCGAGACGGCGCGTCACGTATTCATTCGCGTTGCTCGCTACTTTTGATAGCAATCGATTTGAGCATGGCTACGTTCGACAAATAGACGCCCCAATTAAAGCAGCGAATGATAGATTGCTCAATCGTATGTGTCTGTAGATGCGTGATTCCTTCTACCGCGAATTCATCAATTCTCAAAATATTTTTGTACCTTCTCAGTACGAAAAACGAATGTGTTTCCATTCAAAATATTTCATTCGTACGTAATGAAATTATTACAGCAGAAATAAATGAAAAGAGCTATGCGAGTCTTGGTCTAATATTTTTATATAATTTTTTTACACTTTCTCCTTATACAGTTCGAGCAAACTATTTACCACTTAATTATCTATCGGTCTTGAACCATGGGTCTTGAAACACAATTCTAGACTGATAGTTGGAGTATATAATATCGCAAATTAAATTGACAAACAATTTAATATTATTGATGTTAATAAGCATCTTTAAAAACATTGTGAAGAATTTATTACACCAACGCTCGACTTAATCCATCGGGATAGCTGTAGTGTCTGTCATTTCGAAGAATCATCACGTGCCGGTATTTACCGCGATTTTAGTGGTTGACGTTGGTGCATACCTGTCATCTTTAGTAATCGCGGTGTGAAGCGAAAGGGCGAATAGGAAAAGAGAGGCACCACTCGGACACCCGTCGAGAATTCGAAATCCGAAAAGAAGAATGATGCATCAAAATATGTCGAAAAAAATGTCAAAACGTTCGTCGAGATGGAGAAAGGTGGGCGCGGATCGAATCTCTAGACGATCCCTCAAATATACCGACTAGCGTTTTTGTCAAGGACTGAGATCTCTTCAGAAAACAGCGTAAGTGCATCCATCGACCAAGTTCTTTAGCCTTCCATTTGCTTGCGCTTTTCAAATACAAAAGTCACATTTTCGTACTTGGATCGACTGAAGCTGAACCGATCAAATGCGCTACTTGTAATTTCGAATTTTCTTTCAGAGAAAAAACTAAGTACAAAACATCAGGTTCTCTTAAGAAAGGAAATATCTCGTACAATTTTTTTTATCGTTATGCAATCTTTATGTATATTATAATTTTATTCAGTTACTCAACGGATTGTTGAAAAAAACGCAAAAACTTTGAAATATATATTGCAGCGGTCGGCGTATCGATCACTTGGGAAATAATGTTTTCTCGCTATTACATATATTTCCACCTAACAACTTCCGTGCGTATATTCCAACTTAATAACAACTTTCGTGCGATATTTCTGCTAAGTACACAGTTTAAATCAGAGTGCCATTGTTGGTCAAGAACGCAACGGAACGCGATAACTCTGCGGGCTGCTATAATGGAATTCCGTGACTTACAGCGCGACTTACAACACGACCGCTGTAGCATCGTATATACATCAGATATTAAATCCGCAGATTTGCTCGACGGCATCAATTTCTTCTCTGACACGTATTTCGGGATATTGGAAAATGTGTCTTCTCTCTCCGTGATCGAAGGGGATCCACGGGATCGAGAGAGGGTCGATTCGCGTGAGGCGCGCGATGATCCGGGCCGTTCTTGCGACTGCAAAAATTCCATTCGGAGGCAATCGAGACGTCTGCGGGAACGAAAATAAAAGTCGGTTCAATCGACACTGCGCCGCGCCGCGTCGCGACGACGTCTACTCTCTCGTCTTCTTTTCGGTATGCTTTTATCCCAAACGACGGAGAGATCCTTTCTCGCTAACGTAGACGAAGTTGTAGACGAGGAGAACCCGAAAATGAAACTGTCACTCTGCTCTCGCGGCTATCTTCTTCCTGACTTCAACCTTCCAAACCACGAGAGAAAGCTTCGCTGATCTCTCCTTTCGCTGGCTTCTCGCTCGGATTTACTTTCCTATTTTCGCGAGCCCGTTGTCGAGCTAAGACTTTGATATAACGCATTATATGATAAATCTCCGACAGATAAATTTCCAGATTATTTCCTTAATGGCGAAATAATCTAAGCAGCGAATTTCTTATTTATCACGTATTCGTTTCCCAACATAATCTAAATCGCGTATCATGTGGGATTGATGGAACTATCAGGTGTTTGCAAAGGTTCGTATAATCAAGATTAAATGTTACCAGAATTTACTGTAAAAATCTTTAATTACATGTACGTTATTATAATGTTGGATTTTGCATTATACCAATTATATTCCTTGGTCATAAAATTTAATATTGAGTTAATTATGGAGTCTGATAAAGTATTCGCCAGTGTTACGTTATTTATTTATAACTAGAAAAAGAGTGCATACTATGAGGATTATACTTAGCGAGTTAACTGTTTCTGAAAGTATGTACCACAAGTTATTTAATTATCTGTTCCGATGTACCGACTTAAAAGAAAAACAAAATCAGAAACGTCTGTTAAATATTAAATCTGTTTAATCTGAAATTTGTGATACTCAAGGAATACAGTTGTATGCTGCAGGGTATCCAACTGCATTTCTTGATTAGATATAATAACACACATTAGTATAACTAAAACATTTCATAATAAATTCTTATAATGTCTAACGACGATTCCATGAATTTTTGTAAACATGAAATATGATTATCATTATGCTTTCGATCCGTTAAAGTAGAATTATAGTTGAACGATCGTTCTTGATCCATCGATCCATTTAACTGTAAAGACTGCATTGTACACCAACGCAGCGAATAGATGCTTAGAAAAACTTTTGATACGATTACGAACACCCTGTAGATAGCGAAATAACCGTTCCACATTATATAGGGTGGTTCCGTATGCAAATAAGGCTTCTCTTTCTGTCCGTTCCTCGAGCTCCACCCCCGTCCTCAGGCGCCCATTGTCCGTTGTTGCATACATGCGCGTGCACGCAAACACACGAAACGTTGCTCACGTACTGTGGTGTACGTACACACGTAACGCGCACACGTGAAGCACATATAGCGGGTCGCTACAAGTATATTAATAATAATATACGCGGTGGCTCCGGGATCTGATATAATTATAGTCCGGACGCGGGCAGATAGCATCGACAAAGATTACGCCGGCTACTCTCCGTACAGGACAAACCGTTGTAGAGCATCTTTATACTTATCGAGCCGCGAGCATTAGAGTGCATTCACTTTACGGTCTAAGAAAACGGGAATATGCGAGAAGAAAGCATGATACAGGACATACGTTAAGTTTCTAAAAAGAAACTGTCGCGCGATTAAAACATATATTATCGTGAGGAGCTCGTTAACGAATAATTAGATTAGCTTATTATTACATTTTTCTGTTAATTATACGATTACGAACGATTAGATTACGATATGGAAAATGAGTAGATTAACGTACTATTCTCTATTTTCAATTCTATCTAAATGAAATTGTAACACACGTTAATCTCTCGCAATTGTCTATTACATACCTAAAGTTTTAACTTCGCTTAAAGTTGTCAATTTAATTTGGAAGAAAAATAATTGCTTTTTTTCTTTTAAATTGTTTAAATTGTTTAAATTGTTAGGTCGTGGCTGTATGCTCCTTATTATTTAACCCTTGTAATTGCTTTTTGTTATCGTTTATTAAATTCAGGCTATTTTGAAATAAGTCATTCAATGTAATTTCATTACAATGTAACAGTAATATATTCTCTATACAGTACAGAAGCTTGCAGCAGCACTGCTGGAGTGTTGCGATATTGCTGCAATATTGCTGAAATGATTTGTGCTGTAGGTACAAAACACACAGGTTGGTTTTTTATGTAATACAATCAACAAGAAAGGGAGATTTTCATTTTATTTTTCTAGATGATATCTAAACTTCCTTTATGATTCTACTGAAACATCAGTGCGAAAATCATATATCTTAGACCGCTTCATCGCAGATCGCAGATTAATGTTCGCACTAAGATCATTTCGTGCAGATGATACCATCCTTCTTCATATTAGAAGGGCGCGAAATCTCGGTAAGATCTGCAAGGAAAACGGAAGAAAGTTTATCGACCAACCGCCAAGCTACTTTCCGCCCCGATACAATATTTACGAGGCGATGCATCATGACCAACAATGGCTCATAACACCCTCGTCGAAGAAAAACCACCCCGATGACCTTCAAGAGATGTGCGTACGTGTGTGTGTGTGTGTTTTTGTGTGTTTGTGTTTTACGTGTTTACGTCTGTGCGTCGTTCTTGAAAAGAGGGTAAAAGTGTCGCACGCAGCGTGTACACACACGTGTACACGCATGTAGATACGCCTACCCGAGGGCTATATCGTATCGGAGGCCAACAGATAACTCTCTTATCTCGACGAAGCAGTATTCTTACCGATTTTTGGACGGGGAGGAACATCGAATTCAGGGCTGTGCTTATGCGCGACTGGAAGTCATGAAAGATCGATCGCTGCGTATCCTCTGAGAATTTCTAAAGTTATAAAATTATTGTTCACATTGGAACAATAATCTATGAAAGTAATTTAATATAAAATTAAATTCGTCCAAGAAAAATGGACAATTCTTTTCCGCTTCGAAGACGTTTTTTTTGTTTTAATCGTGTTATTGAAATTGTTCAAATTTTATTTTACTATATTATTTTATATAATGATATTTGTTTTTATGTAGCGATATATTGCTATACGTTTGGCGTATTTAAAGGAAGATTGAAAAAATTAAAAAATATATCATGAGATAATGTGTTGAAAAATTAAAAAAAAAGTTCTGCTTCTGTTATATATAAGAATTTTAATATATTATATATTTTAATTTGAGAATATTTCTGATAGGATTCCACGATACTGAATATTAATGATCACGCATAAAGTTCAGAGTTGAACGACGTGCGTCTAAATAACTAGTAGCGTTTGATGTGACTGAAAGTAGGGGTTGTGTTGAGGCAGACGACCGGAAGGGACGAAATTCGCGCGCGACGAACTGCGAGGGGTTGTACGCGTGCCTCTCCACAACCCCTCCCGGGGATGAGACTAAATCGACTAAACATATACCTTCCGCTTCGTTTAACTGCCGAATATGTTTTAGATTTACTTCGACCTTAGGTATACCGTTACTCGATAAGTCCGCCAATTAGATACGTCGTTCTAACTTGGATTATTGGCCACATGTTTCAATTGAAAATTATTTTATCTTAATTAATTAATTTGAATTTAAACAAATTTGAATTAGCGATAAAAAAAGTGCAGGTATTAAATGTGATAGAATAACTTTTTATTATTAACTGTGATGTTTCAAATAATGTGAACGACGTAATTTACAATTTGCAAAAATTAATTACAGTGCTAATAGAATGTAAACATTAGATATAATGAATATTCATTTGATATAAAAGATTTATAATATATATGTTAAAAATATACAAGAGTCATAGAATATCTTTTGATTTTATTACGATTTAATTATTACTAATTGTGTTTTAAATTAAATAAATGAAGGGCCGAAAGAGGATGCGAATGCAGTGCTAAGAACTTTGAGAGACCGCCAAAGGTGGACGCTCAGCACTTTATTCGATAAACGCCCATTCACAAAATCTGAATGCATTAACGTGTAACCTTGCCTCACCTTTGTAACCGCGATAACCACAGAGGAAGATGAAGATGATGACGCGGCATAGTTATCCGATCGTCCTCTATTATTAGAGCGCAGCATTGTTTGAACAGCACTCCATGATTGACCAATTACCGTTACATCATGTTAGTTGATTCCCGAAGACTCCCGGATTTATAAAAGCTACTGAAAATTGCTTTCATAAAGATTGGATACAGCCAATTAATTACCGGCATTGAAAAGCCGCACAAGAATAGAGAAGTGAAAAATTAAGTAGAATTTTTTAAATATAAAATAAATTTAACTTCTGTCTCTGTATTTAATACAGAAAGCAAAAAAATATATATAAACGTGTAATGTTATTTTTAAGCAAAAAAAAAATAATGATTCTTTAATCTAAATCCTCCATAAATCTTTTTTTAATTCACTTTATCTCACATTTTTAAATTCTTGTATAAATGTGAATGTTCTTCTTGAATTTTTTAACAGTTTATCAATAGACCGATGAGATTTAAACAAAATTAAGGAAAGCGTTCAGATTTATACGAGAAATTAAAAATATGAGACAAAGTCGTAACAGAAACTTATAGATTTAAAGTTAAAGAATCATTATTTTTTTACTTAGAGATAATATTATACATTTACATAGTTTTTTAATAATACAATGAAAATACGCAGAGATTTTTTTTTTCATAATTTAATCTCATAAATCCACCAATAATGTAGTTATCGTGAACTGCTTGCAATCAAGCGTTATAAAAAGCACGTCGATAGTGTTCGTATCGGTAACCCTTTTTTTTAGTCGACGATCTTGCTAGGAGTAATCGCGGTGTACGTTCTCGCTATCGAGATTATACTAACCGGATTAGCTTGCGGTAGCAGGTTGTCGTGCTTGGTTAGTTAATAGTCTCTGGTAAACTATCGGCGAGCAATACGGGGGTGGCCGTTTCTGTCCCCCATTAAGAAGCCCCTTAACGAGGGTTACGTGGCCAGAACGTAATGCGGATACCCCGCGGCGATCCTGTCGTTACAATCCACCGTGTAATTCGCGCTGCGCATCTGCCAGTCTCTTAGGAAAGCGTAGGTCCTGATACTCCTGATCGACGGGATTTATTCGAGCTGTTCCCAAATATATGCTCCTGTGAGAATGTATAGACACTAAAGTGAAAGACGAATGCAATTAAGACCTCTCAGATTGATACATATGGTCGTTTCCGCTTGGAACATTGATCCCTCACATTCTCGCATTGGTAGATTTCAGATAAATATATATAGAATACCCAGTAAATACCAATTAATAACAACGTAACATGAATGTTATGTCACACTTAACAATATAATAATATAACATATGTTGTATGTAATGGTACGCAGTAACAATATTATGTTACTGCTAATTAATATTTATTATGAATTTATTATGAAAAAGCTGATAATTTGTAGTAGAATAATTAATAAAATAATCAAGGTTAGTAAGAAATCGTTTTTTTTTTAAGCAAGTAATGGATTAAAACAGCTTTAAATTTCTTTTTCTCTCCTTCTTTAATAAAAATTTATTATAAATACTTTAAACTAATTCTCTCTCTCTCTCTCTCTCTCTCTCTCTCTCTCTCTCTCTCTCTCTCAAAATTTCTGTATTCGAAAATATCTTCATACAATATAAATATGACTTTTTTAATTTAATAATATATCATTTAAAATATAAAATACTAAATTACTTTTTATAGAGCGGATTTTATGAAAAGTAATAAGAATATGTTAAGTTATATGATGTTAGGAATTCGGCGAAGCGTTTCGTTTCCGAGGATTCTGACGATAGCGAGCGTTCGCGACGCTACGTTGAGAGCCTGAAACTTCAGCTTCCCTCTATTCCAGGCGAATGAATGGAATTAGTGAGGAGGCTAGCTGAATAATATCGGCTCTATCTGTGGGGGCTAGACCGGGAGATGAAACGTATCAGCATGGTGTATCTGCATAGATGTGGGAGACGGGTGCTCTCGCCTCGCGTCGTAGAAGACCAACCCTCCTCGTCACCTCCATCTAAACTCTTCTTCCCTTCTCCTTCCCCCTCTGGCGCATTCCGTTTCTATTTTTCAAGTAGAAGGACATCATTTCGCGATAGTCAAAATCTCTTCTCATACTCTCGTAAAATATGCACACGAAATTATGCTGTTTAAATGTATTCCATATTTAGTGCAGTTTATTGTATTTTAATACAACGTCAGTTTTTCAAAAAGTAGAGATTAGTATGTAAAAATTTAAGAAAATTACTTTATTATAAAAATTTAATAAATTTCTTGAGAGAATATGGTAAACTAAAAATTTGCACATAATAGAAATCAGAAAAGAAATAAGACACTCTTATCTAAAAACTCTGTAAACTTAAAAAAAAAAAACCAGAACGAAAAGATGTGACAGATTGAAATAAATTTCAGCTTTTCTTTTCACGTCCGCGGTTTCATTAACGTTCTCATTCGTCGGAATTGTCGCTCGTTGAATAACAGTAAGTGAAATAACTTCTCGGAACTTCTCGATGTATTTTAAGATTACGACGCATCCGCGCTCAACACCAACGCATCAGATTATTCTTCGTAATCGTAACAATATTTAAATCTCGACCAATGCTACCGTCGGAGATATTATAAATGCAAATATATGCCACGAAATCCGAAATACGTTGGCTCGCTGGCAGTAATCTCGCGGACAAGAGAGCAATCAAAAGACATCCTGTTATCCCCGGGGAACACCCATATTTAACTCTAGTACCTTTCTCGAACCGGATCCATCGTCAATTCTACGATCTTCGAAATGCTCCTCTTATTTGACTACTATGTGCCACACCCTTATCTTACCTGTTTCGTCAAGGAAAATTCTTGAAGATGTCAATAACATATTTTTCTATTAATACATTCCCTCTCTTACTCCTTCTCTACTAAATGTTTACAAAATTATATATTTATTACAAACAATATAAATACGTTGAATTCTTTTGATATATGTATATCAAGAAAACAAGGATTTTTTAAATATATATATTTATTATTTAAAGAATTTGAAAAATAGAGAAAGTAAAAATAATTTAAGATATTATTCGCGATAATGTCAACGATTTCTGATACTAATTATCTTAGACGAAAATATAATTGCGATTATTTTTTTTTATAAATAATTTTTGTCGGACAATTTTTGTGATTGCACCCTATTAAAAAATTCCGTTCCCAAAATCAAACAGGTCATGTTCGCATTTAGGAAGCTAGCCTCATGTGACAAGGGTTCGACCGCGACGGTACCGCTCGTTTGTCACTGACACCGCGATGTTCTACAACGACATCGAAGAACATCCTTACGGTTCTAACGAATGACTTAACTAACTCAACGCGACTCGATGGCTGATCATTTCAACCATAATTGGATTTACAGCCATGATAAAAAAAACAAACATGCGTTTAGAAAAGACTAAAAGAAAGAAAAAATATACGGAAAATATTGAAATTTATGCGAAAATCAAAAGAATCAATTAGAGATATTTTTATATCATAAGACTTGTGAATTTCTAGAATTATAAAATTGTTTTAAAAATAAAACTAGTTTTAGAACTAACTTTAGAAAATGAATGTTGCTTTTTTTCAAAATTTTCTCAGAATGTATTTCTCTCTAAGCGGAACTTATCTCAACAAGCACAAATATAGATATTAGAATGTGGTAAAGCAGGGAGTGACTTGTGCGTGATTTTAGGCAAAATCAAATTCAATGGTGGCGAGATTGATATCCTGTTACTTGTTGGTTTTAGAACCCCCAGGACGTCACAAGACCTCCTACAGTCATCTATCGTCCTATCCTCTTTCCTTCCCTTCTTCTTTCCGTCAGTGAGTCCCCCAGGATATGGGTCTATATTTTGGAATGAATATAATATATTAGTTACACCAGGAACCTGATGCAAGGTGTCACGAAGTTATTCGTTTTCATATCTAAGGGTGTTTAGATCATTTCCTCTTCGGTCCAATCATTTCTTGGAATTTACTGGAATTTCGTGCCTAGCTTGATAAAAAGTACAATAAAAAAGAACGTTCTTTTT
>NW_017305485.1:834171-850328 GCF_001594115.1 Trachymyrmex septentrionalis
TGGTCCAATCATTTCTTGGAATTTACTGGAAATTCGTGCCTAGCTTGATAAAAAGTACAATAAAAAAGAACGTTCTTCTTTCCGTGTTACAATACTACTTTTAAAATATATATTAAGCAGTATATTATATAGACTACGGTTATTTAATTTAATGATCTTTTCTCTTGCATTTGCAATTAGTACGCCATTATTCTTACAACTATATATCTTATATTGCAATGATTATTATACAATGATTTAGAGATATTCTATAAATTCGATATTCATTGAAATTGCAGCACAAGCTGCGCTGTGTGTAATTTATCGATCGTCTCGGATGTGACTACGATCGGTTGATACACAATAGCCCGTGTTGATGGAGACTCCCTTCGGGCACTCTGACACTCAACGGTACCAATAAACGCAAACAAATTTCTCGAGGACCCGAGACGAGCCTTGCAGGGGAAAACGCTTGTCGCGTTTCCTTCGTATTATATAGAGGCGTATAGAAGAACATTCTCGTGAAACCGCACGTCGTCGCGAGTCTTCCTCTTCTCGGCACGCCGCTCGACAATGGTAGTGCACAATGCTCGCCAAATTACGGCTGTTCCAGTCAAAATACGTTTTCTACGGGCTCTTTTTCTCTCTCTCTCTCTCTCTCTCTCTCTCTTCCCCCCACTCCCTCTCCTCCTCTTTCTCTCTGTCTCTTTTTCTCGTACATACTCTGTCACTCTCCCGGTCTCCATCTCGTTCCTACTCGGGGCCCGTTCTCCGTTTTGGTAATCGCGATCGACCATCTACGGCCACCGTGCATCGGGTGACCGCAAACTGCAGCTGTATTTTCGGTTATCGCCGATCACCGATCTGCGGATTTTCGGTTTTTACGGAAGGCACGAGGGGATGAGAAAAAAAGAGAGAGAAAGGATGAGAACTAGGATGTCTCACTCCTCTCGTACTCGACATCACTTCGCTTTTTACCGCTAACGTTACTCGACATTTCATCTCTGTACTTGCGTTCTTCAGCAAACACGTGTTTGCACTTCAGAAAACCTGTATTACATTCGAAACAACAATTGAAACTCACTTCTTCCGAAATTGTCATGTTCATTGATACTGCAAAATTATCTGTTTAACTCTACTGATTTGTTCGAAAACAGTTTATTATACAATATTATTTGAGTGAATTTGGTAAAAAAAAGGTCTAGAAAATGAAAAAAAGTTACACAAAAAAAAAGATCTTACATTAACAGATCTTTTACTTACGTTAAAGTTATCAAATAGATCAAATAGACCTAGAGAAAAAAAGTTTCTAAACAAGCTCTTAGTAGGAAGATAAATTATATTTTGGATCAAATCAATCTGAATGAACTAGCAAGATTAAATCTAATTTTGTTTAAATCCAGTCGTTGTTTGAATCCAGTAGTTAAATCAACAAGTTCATTTGTTATCCTTTTTTTACGCATCATCTTTAACCGTTTCAAAGTTCGAATATATTTATCTTACTATAGGAAATGAGAAGCCAAGTGCAAAATTAGTCTAGAGTGTCGACAAAAAAAGATGAGGTCGCTTTCTTTCTAAAGATCGTCCCATAGCTTGCATGTATACACATCTTCCTCGCGCAACGGATGCGAGTTTCGCATTCCCCGGATCTATTTTTTGCGTACCGAAAATCCGTAGTTAAAAACTCTCCGATAGCGAACGATAGAGAGAATCGTATAGGCGCGAGGGCGAGCGTTAAGCAGCTGTCGCCCATTCCGGTGCCATTGTCGCGCGATGTTGAGTGTTCCCGAACAGTGGAGAACGACCGGTATTGTACCGTTCCTGAGATCTGACGATTACTGGATGTGCGATACTATCTCATCTGCATCGGACCGTCCGCCTCTCCCCTTCTTTCTGCGCCTACATAAGTACGTGTCTACGAGCGTGTATATACCGCTGCCCCAGAGAATTGGAGAAATATACTCCTGTCCACCCTGGGAGCACGCGAAGAAGTCTTCCGGTCAAACATCATCCGGCGCGAATTTAGATGTCGAGATTGCACGAGCGATCTCGGCTCACAATTGAATCGTCGCGCCGAGATGTCCTTATTAAGACGGTCGTATCATGTGGAAAATTTGCCGACGGGGCTCGTTGACAAGGTTGAGGTGCGTGTCGTCTCTATTGTGACAGGATTGCTGCAATCCGATGTCGGTTGATGGGATGTCGCTTGTTGGCGAGATTGCGCTCACATTCCGACGTACTTCTCATATTACGTTAGGACATTTTTCGAGTATGTCTATATAAAACTGGCTTTAGTAGAAACGATTTTCACTCGCGTGAAAAAAATGTTTTAATTATCTACATCGGAAAACAATTATTACGATATTGAAGCATTCAAACATGTACTCCGCATACGTCTGGTAAAATTTAGAATATTTTATTTTCAATTTTCAAATATTCTAAAATTCAAAAAAAAAAAAAAACAAAAGGAAAGCGTAAAAGACGTTTATAATCTATACTATTTTTCTAATATTGTATACAAATGTGTGATTATTGTCTATAGAAAAATGTAGCCGGAGGAGATATCCATTCGATGCATTTTGAAAATAATGTCTCCTTTCTACCGCGCAGCAGTTTATAAAATATATGTAGACAGACACCGTTCCGATGTGAATGCGATAAGCTATCGGCATTATGCAGCCGCTTATAAAAATTCGATTGTCGTCGAACAAGCGAACAGGATTAATCTCGATCTGGCCCTCTTTTTTTCGATCGGTATATCGAAATGTTTTCTCTGCGAGAAATAATGCTGATTTATAACTCACGTTAATTCGAGATCGCGGTGATTGCGAGGTCGAAGTACGGAAAAATGTATTTTTGGAAAACATCCAAACGGATGAGACCAAAAGAGTTTATCAGGCCCGCGTCATCTACGCGAGATACATCCAACTCTTGCGATTTCTCCAAGGGCTGTTATTAAAATTTTAATGGCTTTCATATAATCTGCTCTTTAACGCTCGCGAATGCGAGATAACGCGCGATGAAATATTTCGCGTTAATCGGCACTTTTCGTTCGGTCGATCGTTCATTTAATTTGTCGTTCGGTGAATTGAAATTGTTTAATCTCGCGTCAGTGAATGGTGTTGATAATCTACGCGATTTCGGAACGCGAACGTTCGTGCAGACCCACAACGATGATGAGGAGAGAGTTAAGCACGATAATTAATTACCACGTACCGAGACACGATAATTCATCGTGGCCCTGTCAGCGATTCTTTCCGCCTCGGTCGATGTCAATTGTGCGTTGAGAAGCTGAGCGACTCTTAAGGCGTCTTCTTTGCTCTTTCCCTTTCTCTTGGAGCATTTTTTTTCAGATTTCTTAGGACAGCCTCGTTATGCACGCGTCGGCGAGCACGCGGTGCAGAAAGATACTCCCTTTAGTCGCAAAAAAAGAATGTTCTCGGAAAACACGATGCAACGCTTTTATTATTGTCGAAGCGTTCGGTAAACTCCCTTCGACATATATTATACCAAGTACAGATGCCACCGTGAAGTACCTGGTAAAAGGGAGCTTTTACACGGGAAGAAGTTTTGCTGGAGTATCTAAAAATGTTGCTAGATATACATCTGAAAATAATTTAATTAGACGTCAAAGTAAGTTATGTTGGAGTTTATAGTCACTACAAAATTATAGTTACTGTCAACATTTTTTAAGCAGCATTGCTCATTGCGCTTGAACGTTCTACATAATTATTTGATGTTTATGATAATATTATTTTCAGAATCCGCATCTAGCAAAATGTTTTGATATTCCAGCAAAATCGTTTTTTTCATGAAAAATCTCTTTTTATTAGTACATAATTATTTCGACAGCTCAATAAAATTATTTTCAGATGTGTACATCTAAGTTAAATTTTTAGACTTCAGCAAAATCATCTTTCGGTATAGCAAAGCTTTACCCTCATAAATGTGCAGTAATGTTTAAATTATTTATTTTGTTTACGATATTTATTGTGATTAATTCACATAGTAAAAGGACTAAGAGTTTGTTAGTTATTCTGTACGCGTAGTACAGAAAATGTACAGAAAATTTTAGAATATATAATATAAAAATAAAAATGATAATAAAGACACAATGCGAGGAAATAGCGATAGGAATAACACGATCCCTTGCATTGTGTTTGGGATTTAATAAATGATACAATGATATAAGATAGTTTCGTTTAGTATTTAAAAAAATAATAATTCTTTTACTAATGAGAAACTTGGACGAAAGAAGTGATTAAAGAAATACAGTTATAGAAGTATATATTCGAATATTCAAATATGATCGTGGAACAGCGATGGTATAGCAGTGTTCTGTGGAATATATATATAAGTTTGAAATTGTAATAACACACATCCATATATAGAAACTCGAGTTTAACCGCGGACACGGAATTTCAGCATTCATTTCATTCTGGCGTCAGTGCGTCGAGACGTATCCGAACAAATAGAAAGTTCGTGAACGTTTCCGTTTTCTCTTTACGGACAGAAGTCTATTATGTCGTTAACGAGAGCATTGATAATAGAGATAAATAGTTGCAATTGTTTATTATCTCTAGTGATTTGCATTAATAAATAAAAATGCTGTATAAAGCAGCAGATCTTACAAATTAAAAGTTCTCCTATTCTTATGTGAATTACAAATTTTTATAAATTATATGACGCATTTATTAAATACTTTTATATTGTCAAACTTGTTTTATTTAATAATTGCTCGTTGACACAATCGAAAGAGTGAATTACACCAAGGTCGATACAAATATTTCTGTTAATTTATAATCGTTAGATTAATCACCCATGAAAGTATGTATAGAAACAATTTCATAGAATTAGTTCGCGCCATTTATTTTCGTACGCTCTCGATATCGCATTATCGCCTCACGACGCATACGTGTGAGTGCATTGCCTTACTCGACTGCACAGCGGTACACATTGAGAACATAATTTGCACTGTGTCAAATAAACAGAGAAGGCTTTGAAATCAATTAGTAATTCGCCACCGCAAATACCCGCGAGATTTAATCGGTCACAGCGTTGGCACTGACCGGTAGATAGGTCCGTCGTCCTGACATTGTCGTCTTCGAGTTCATTGTCGCCAATCACGAAAAGCAAGGGAGCTTCAAGTAAAACCGCTCGCAAAAGGATATCATTTTATTAAGAAATACGTGCTTTGTATTTGTTGTACAGTAAGTCTCCAATATTGTCACAGGAAATGGTGATGTAATTAGTTTAAAACAAATTAATTACCTGCATATTTAGATCGAGTATTCTTTTGGATAAGCTTTCTGATACAATGAATTCGTGAAAATCGATAGAATTATCAATGATTATTATCTGTGTATGGCTTTTTGTAATTTATATACCAATTTTTTCATTGTTCAATTATACTGCTTCGTGTGAAATATTCGATTAAATTGATGCTAATTTACATACTTTACTTATAATAATGATTTAATAAAAGTTTATAGCCTATACAAAAAATGACAAGTAAAAGTTTTAAAATTATGTGTGGTAGATTTTTTTCTAATTTATAACACATTCGTGTATTTATTTATGAACTAATTGATTTAACAAAAAATATTTGAAATAATATTTTTATAGTATATTTTGGATAATAAATTTACTGGTATAATACAGTATACTCTTACATATTTATACTTTTATACAATTTTATTTTTTTAGCCATCTTTTTTCATTTACTAGTTTATTCTTTAAATTTATATTTGCGCATATGTTTGTAAAATTTATTATCAGTTTTTTAATTATTTTAAAATTACAAATTTGAAATATGTATATTGCAGTTAAACAATTAACAGATCATACGTTAAACGATAAATCTTTTACGATATAGAAATAATGTGTCTTAGCTTGGTTATTGCATATTAATTTCTTATCAATGTGTATTGAAATTTTATGCTGTCATAGCAAGCGCATTGTGTTGTGATAAAGTGCAGACATAAAAATTCAAAAGAATAATATCACACTGAAAATATAGATAGATTTTTATGCACAATCAGTGATAAGGAAAGTATAACAGCGTGACACATAAAATTTTGAAAAATATTTAAATTTTTGTACAATGTATATACGAGTACTAGTAGAAAGAGTATACTTCTTGCTGGCCAAATTTTCACAAATAAATATTCAGATTAAGATCTACAATTAAAATATAACTTAAAATATTTCTCTAGATGACTAATAGAAAATATGCAGCTTTCAATTATCCTAAAGACTGCATTACAGAAGATAAAAGAAGAACAATGGCACTCAATCATCGATATAACGCTGCAAATTTCCGAATCCCGTTTCGAATAAACTGGGCTGTAATATTGATCGTAATATCGATCTGTCAATTTACAGAATCTGTTGCTGAACGACAAGTATCGGTAAGCATAAATAATATGTCGAATATCACATTTACATACTTCCTCACGCTATATTACAGCAAGAAGAAAAGGTGAAAAAAGAAAAACAAAATAATTTGCTTTCCTTTGCATCTGCTTTTCCACTTGATAGAACTCGCACGGAAAGAAGCATTATAATAATCGGCATTGTAACGCGCGAAGCTCTATGGTACCTAGTCAGACTTTACAAAGCGTTACTGAACATCCGGCTCTTACGCCGCAGGACGTTTTATCGCGTTTGGAGGCTGCTGCAGTTTTGCGTGACAATCTGGTAACGACGTTAGGCCGTACTCTCCTGCTTTGTCTCAACGACAACGTGAGAATACCCTTCGAGTTGATTCACGACGCCGTACGAAATCGTCGAGTCGCGGTCTACGAATTACTTCAAGTTCTGCCGGCACTGAAAAATAAGCCACCGAGGCAGCAACTATATAAGCTCCTACAAATGTTGGAGAGGGTTGACAACCGCTTCATTTCCGAATACGCGTCGCTCTGCATAAACATTTTTTCCGACGTCGACGCCGTCTTAGAGCAGGTGCCGCTCGTCGATATGTTGCTCAACATAGATCAGAAAGTGATCGAATCGGTCTCGCGCGATAAGCGAAGGGCCGGCGTGGTGCCTCCATCTTTGACGAAAGGCATTGACTTTCTGTTACAAGCAGCTCGCAATGGCGATCAGATTCTTAATCTGCGTACAGTATCAGCGATATTGTTAAATTATCCGACGTTTGATCTGACGGATCCGGAAGTTCACAACGCCATCAAATTTATCGCGCAACGATTGAAGGAGCGATCGAGTTCGGAGGACCCTCTACTGCAATATATGGGACCGAATCTAGAGAACACGACGAATTTTTTGAAAACTGTGCTTGAAAGACTGGAGACAGATGAGCTGTCATCCGAGGTAATTAGAGAAACAACTTCATTATTACTTCAGAATTTCGATGTAGAGCCTTATCCGTCCACTCTCAAGAGCAAAGATAACTTAAAGAAGCTCTTGATGGTGATGAACGGTTATTACCCGGATAACATCGTCGCTGTAGCTAAATATCTCTTTGACCATCTTGACGATTCGCATTTTCAAGATCTCGATATTGGTTTCTATGAGACAGGTGATGAGGCTCTTTTACAAGTGCTATCTTGTCTCCGTAGAAAACCACATCTGCGGCATTTAAGGAAACCTTTGTCCTTGCTGATATCTTTCGTCTCGCAAAAACTGGTGAACGATGCCAATTATCACTATACAGTGCCAATTAGCTTTTATGAGGTCAACGACTACTTAGATTCCTTTGATGCGCCGTGTCTGCAGCAGAACATTAGCGACGCAATGAAAATGTTACGTCCCTATTTATCCGAGGATCTGCCATGGACCTACGCCTTCGGGGATAGACGAGTGAGTGATAATCCCTGGGAATTAATCTTGACCTCGCTGATCCGTTTAAAAAATGTCCCGCTAAACAAGACGCAAGCGAACGTTATCGACAATTTCATTTACAAGGGACACGTCAACGGTTTAACCCTCAAACGAGGGCTGCTCTATAATTCTGGCATCATCTTTCAGAGGGATGATTCAATGGACGTTGAGGTCGACTTCTTTTCTTTGCTGAGACTCATACCGAATATCTTCAAAAGCGAAAAATTCGCTCCTATGATAAATTTTCTGTCCAAGCCGAACATTCTCAATATTCTTGGCTTCGAGTTCAACAAGTTTGAATACGAAACACCGAGGAGCTTATTACTAGCCATGCTGAAAAGAGCGCTGACACTTCCTCCAGTCAAATCCGACGAACCGTTATCTAGGGCTCTCCAGAACGCTCACAATTATCTTGAGGAACCACTGCTGATCAATTTATATATCTCAGAGGATTTGCAATTGTTACTAAAATATCTGCCGTATATCGATAGCGATCCACGATATCTGCCGCTGAAAATACTCTTCAAGATACAAAAATTGTTCACATATTTGTCATCGACTTTCAGTCTGGCTAATGTGCGCACGCCGATAGAAAAACTTTTGCTTATATTACAAACCGTAAGTTTGATAAATACAGAGCCAAAACTTTCCGAAGCGTTGAAATTTGCTGTCGATAATATCAATGGACCACCATTGCCGATTAAAACTTTCGATCGCTCAGATTTTGTGTACCTGGTTCAACAACTGTTGTCTCATAACAAAATATTGCAAGATAAAATTCTTGACTCGTACGCATATACGAATGTCGGTGACTGGAACATCTCCATCGGTGGAACGCCGGAAAACGTTCTCGCCAGAGCTTTGACTTACCCCATTTATCAAATCTCATCGGACGCGAATCTTGCCGACCTTGTGAAACAGGCGGAAAGTATCTTGGAGGAAAAAATTCTGATCAACACTAAGATCCTGAAAAAACAGACATTGGAAGCAATGCTGGAGTATCTGCCGAACAATACGTACGCGAAGCCCGTGAGTCTGTTGCTGAGAAAAGCGAATCTTATGAAGCTCGTGCCAAAATTGAATCTTGCAACTTTAGAAACAGCTACCGCGCGTGACGCTTTGATTATGCTTCTGAAAAGTTTAACAGAGTCTCGTATAATACGCGCGGAAAAATTGCTCCGGAGACGTGTCAGGACGGCATTGAGTTCTTTGGACGATGCGAATGAAGACGATCGTCAAACGCCAATTTTCGCTTACTTGATCCAATCGTTGCAAGATCCAAGTAATATTATTTATCAGTCACTTTTGTTAGAAATAAGCAAATTGAAGAACCTAATAATTTCGCCCGAAGAACGACAAGCTTGGTTGCAAGATTATTTCCAGCAGATCATCGACAAAAACGAGATGGAGAATCGAACGAAGGCCGCATCGATGATTCTCAAAGAAATTACATATAAAGAAAGTTTAGATGAAGCGTTACGTGCCAGTAAAGAACGGATTGGTAAGGCTCTATCAGTTTTGCCTATGGATTCTTTCACCGAATCACTGAGAAAACTGCTGATACCAGATTGGGCTTACAGCATTCTACCCGAAAACATCAGAAACTCCGATTCGTTAGAAAAGGAAGAACTCTTGCTAATGATTCTACACTTCGCGAAACAACGGGTTAATGTCGCCAATAGCCTTCCTCTAATGAAAGCCATTTCCAAAGTCGAGGCAAGCTTGAAAAGATGGACAACAAATATCGAACCACTAAGAAGTGCTGTTGTTGCCATGAAGGCTGCCGTTTACGAACCTGTTAGAAAACTTCTAACCCCTACCGAACTAAATAAAATCAAAGTTACCATTCCTTCCAGTAAATCGGCTAGAATATCGCTACTGGGATTATTACATCGTTTGTTACTGCATCCTGTGATCAAAAAGAACGACACAATTTTCAGACTGTTGAGCGCCGTTAGACAAGACGTATTCGACTTTGGGATGAACGTAGATCTATTAACTGTACTTGATGATATGGGAATTACTTATACCAGTGAGCTCGCTCCCATCAGATTATACTTGCGTAGAAAAGATATCAACGAGAAGTTTGGACCCACCATCCTTGCGATTACTGATCCCAGAAAGCGGTATCGCACTTTACTGCACGTTCTCCAGAAACAACAGATGGACAATAACACGCAATTATTTGATGCGCTCCCAACGCTAAAAAATATTCAACCTAAAGAAAAAGAAGCCACGAGTACGCTGATTTCGGACCTCGAAGACATAGTGAGCAGCATTCCGCGTAGCATCAGACAATTTAAACATATCAATCATTTGTTTAACGTCAATACGCTGTCTCGTTTAACGGACGATAACGAGATCGTCCAATCAAAAACTCCACTAATTACTTTATTGTCCAAGATGGGGGATTTGCCGGAAGTCAGCAGTGATTATGCTGCGATAAATGAATTAAACAAGCTGCTGTCAGATATCGAACATTTGAGCTATCCAATCGTCACCAGTTTTCAACTCAGACCGTTGCTACTAGAACTTGGACACGTTGAGCAAATCAATGTAGATTATCTCAATTCCATCTTAAATCCCGAAATACTAAGTAATTTGAACACGGAGGAATTCTCCGACGCATCCAACAATAATATCGAAATACTTCAAAATATCGTTGAATATTTATTGCGTGAAGGACCAGCACTCGTCGACTATGACATGCAAAAACATCTGCAATCGTTCAAACGTGCTCTCGAGCTAACGACAGGTTCCGGCAAGCCTTCAAAGAGAGATTTGACTAAGGAAGATTGGCAAAAAATGCTAATTTTGATACCACACAAGAAAGACTTTACACCCATCAAGATATTCTTGGAGACCGGAGAAATTTTCAAATACATCAAGTACAAAGATACGAATTGGAATATATTTTCTACTTCGGCCAAAAGATTACATTATCTGCTGATGTTGATGGAGGATGAAATTGAGGACGAGAATGTTTACAAATCGGCGAATAGATTACGGTATTATCTTGAGAAACGTTATAACTTCATTACTGAGCAAGATGTCGAGAGCATGCAACGTACTTTGGCGAGTCTTAAACTCAAATACGATTTGGCGCCTCTCAAAATATTCCTGAATCACGATAATATGATCAAGTATCTACCGCCTAATGTCAAGTACACTAATTACAATTCGTCGATCGATGCCCTCGCCGTTGCCTTGGATAATCTGCTGCAATTACCCAGCTTAAGACAAAAGAGAATTCTTTACAAGACTCTGAGATTCGTGAGACAGTCTTTGCGCGAACGCATCTTCCCGGTGAGGAAATCGTTTCGCCGACCTCTAGTTTCTAAGCAGCTGTCCAGCGAGGATCTTAAATTTGTCAGCCTGTTAAATATGTCTCTACCGAAAATACGTAAATTTATGAAACCTGAAAAATTAATGAGTTTACTGCCGGAATCGTTTACTTTCGACAATCAGCCGACATATAAGATGAAAATGCTACATTTGCTACGGCAGCTTTTAAAATCAGATACAGACGTTCATTCGGAATTGGAGGGACTTCTCCAAGAAGTGGAGACTTATCCGGACGTTCCAGACATCACGGAGGACGATCTTGTGCCACTTTTAAACATCCTTCCTACCGAGGGAGTACCTTACATTGAGCTCGTTAAAAAATATTTGAAACTTTCCACGTTGATCAAGTTATTACCCGGAAATTTCAATATAAAGCAAGCGTCTACTCCTAGAATGGCGTTACATGATGTTTTATTGTTGCTGAGAATCACTCTTGGATCTTCTGCGGAAAACGATAAGCTGAAAACAGCCTTTGATACACTCATAAGCGAATTGATAAAATTTAATTCCAAAATAGTACCGTATGAATCGACAATTGACAGCAACGATATAAGATCTATCATAAGAGAAATTCCGTTCAAGCAGTACAAGCAAATTGGGCAACTCAAATTTCAGATGACGACTAAGAAGGTTATCTCGGCTTTACCTTTGAATTTCCAGCTTACTGAATACAAAACGAAGAAACTGAGAGTGTTAGCAGTCTTGAACGAATTATCGAAAAGCAACGTGTTTCAGTCTTCGCTAAGTTCAATCAATTTCGCTAAAAGAATCGTCAGCAAGATGCCGGATATACCTGTAGTGAACGACGCAGAAATTGAGAGGCTATTGTCGACATTGCCGTTGAATACTTCCGACGTGGAATTGCTTGTAAAAAATTGTAAGCTAGCAACTTTGATGCCTTATTTGCCGATTTATTTCAATCTCAGCAGCACAGAGTCGCGGAAAATGAAGATCGCGAAGATCCTGCACTACTGTAAGGTGGCCAATCCCACGGACATTAGTACAAAGCAGGCATTGACTAATGCCAAGACCTTGATACAGAAATTGCCCGACGTTGACGTTACCCGGAATCATGTGGAAGTCTTGATACGAGCGATCCCGTGTACTCATTTCACCTCGATAAAATCCTTGCTGCGAGTCCTGTCGAAGACGGACATCACGTCGCTTCTTCCTTGGGATCTCGACCTGTATCAAACGTCACGGACTTTCAAGCTGCGTATTTTCGATCTGTTAACCGCTCTGCGAAACATTAAGGGATTGCAAAATGACAAGATGTTTTCCGCCCTCGATTCTCTGGAGAAGAACACGGAGTCCTTACCGGAACAAGTATATATACCACAGGAACGCGTAACAACACTATATAACTCGGTGGTCGTGGCCACTGCACCATGCTCACGCTATCGGGATTTTGTGTTGAAGCCCGAAAATCTGATCCAGATATTGCCACCGAATTTCCAATTTCAATTGGACTGTCAGTCATCATCAATTACCAGTTATAGCGAATGGCCGAGATTGATGCGCTTCTCGGAACTATTTCTGCGTGATGTGAAGATAGACGGACCCCTGAAAATCGCGTTTGAAGCTTGCAGCGATAATATACATAAGTTCGAAAAGGAACAAATCTTTCTTTATCTGTCACGAGGATTAAGTAGCGCGCCACAATTTCAGCAGCTGGTGCCACTAAGACTGTACACACTGGGTCACGCGGAAGACGTAGCCGCGCCCGTCGAAGATGTTTATCGCGCTTTTCCTTATGGATCTGTACTTTCTATGCTGCGCGTGATAATGAGAGAATTTATTAGTAGACCGGAGTTAATCAAAAGCAAATCCTTGATTAACGATATGGAAGTGTTTTTACATGACTATCTTATGACTCTGTCTAGAACATGGCTGAATGACGAGTCGCTTACTGAAACGTACATTGAAGTACTGTCACCTTACGAGATAAATCGAGCCATTGGTGAAATTCCAAGTGATCACAAATATGATGATCTCAGGTTTCTCATGCAATGTCAAGATGTGCAAACGTCAATGGACAAGGTATTGCTATCAGAAGACACGCCGAAACAGTTGCTCCTGCAGATGCTGAAACAGGTAGAAAAAGGAAATATCGACGATACGATACGAGAGAGCATCGAGAGTTTTAAGGAGCATCTCGTGAATGATATTCACATTGAAGAAGTAGAGTATGCGCTAAAACAGATGCGCGATTATAGATATCATTCGAGCAAGGTGAACGTCATTCGAAAATATTTAGTGTCGCGGGGATTCCAACGCCTCTTCGGGAATAATTATGCCACAGACTATCCTACTTATAAAGACAGGTTATTCGCGATCAACGACCTGATGTTGACTAACACGATCAATCGACCAGACGATTTTTCGCTCGAGCATCGCGCAGAATCAGATTATCTAAATCGTACTCTGCACAATGAGATTAAGATTGAGCCTACAATATTGAGAACGACGGACGATATCAATGTGCAAACACTCTTCTTCGTGCTGCCGAAGACGAGAAACGAAAGAATCATTCGTGGTATCATCAAGTTCTTCTCCATTCCTGATTTACTGCGTAAACTGAAGTTACCAAGAGATCCATTCGCGTACGTGACAAAAGGTCGACTCTTGCAGGCTATTATGGACTTGGGCCAGGAACTGGAAAGTGTGCAGCAGGATCCCGTGCAACAGGAGGCTCTCGAGTACTTCAGAGATAAAATAATCACCACTGGCCCCACAGGTGCACAGCCGATCGAACTGAAGACGTATGCGCACGATTCCAATGTGGACGTGGACTTGTACGGCGTGATGCGGGCTATTGATTATACGAAGATAAATGAGACTGACGCGGTGAAGATAGCGATTTTTTTCGAACGTAAGTACGATAATCTGGTGCACGCTATAGGTTTCGATCACATGGCCTATGCGACGAGAGGCTCGTACTTGAAAGCACTGTTCGAGCATCTCGTTAATGTTTCTGAAGTGCCTGATGACGTGAAGCAGCAAATAACGTCATTGATACCGGCGGTGAGGTTGGACGGTCCAGGAGAAGAAAGCGTCGATCTGAACACCGACATCGTTTACGAGAAAAAGCCGGATGTAAGAATATTTGAAGAATTTTCGGATAACAAATCTCAATCTCTCAAACCGGATGACCATTTAGGTACAAAAGTATCGCATACTTTCGACGAGAATAAAGAATCGCTGAACGATGCCATCGATAGCATATTGGAAGCCATATGGCCATCTAAAGAAGAATACCTCAAACATATTGATGAACAATCTAATGTTTACAACGATAAAACTCGCATTGTTACCAACGCTCCTGAACATTTCCATAACGCTCGACGAAAGTTATATTTCAGGCAACCGCAAATACAACACATGAGTAACTCGATAAAATTACTATTAAATCGTGCAAAAACGAAGAAGAAAAACGATCAAGCGAGAAGAACATTATTTCTCAGTGATATCATTTCTGCTAATAAAGCTCGTATCACATATAAGATAGTAAAAAGAATAAGAGGTATTAAGTCAAAAAGTAATCTGAGTTTGCAAACAAAATTGAGTAGTTCTAACTAGCTTAACGACGAAGGCGTTAACAATTCATTTATATTTATGGAACAGGTAGAATCTGCTCCACTATCTTCACATACATTATTGTCTGAAAAGCATATATCAAAAAACTCACATCATTCCCAACGAATACATCACAAATCAAATATATCAACTATAACAGAGATGTGACAATTACCGGAAATTTACACAAGTTACGGAACAACAAAAATTTATTTAGAAAGAAAAGAACATGAAAGATAGATCGAGATAAACTAAATTTTGTGAGGTGTATATGCTTATCAATTATTCGTTATATATACAAATTATTAAAATGTGAATTGTTAATAAATGCGTAATAAAAAAGTGTGATAATGTTTATTAAAAATAGAAAGAAGAATTTAGCTCTAGTGATTATATTTGAAAGTAAATGAAATATGCTAGAAAAAAAAATTTTTTTTAATTGAAAGTAATAATTGATATGCTAACATTGATATGTTAACATTAAATAAAAATACTTAGATTAGTTTTGTGTTTCGATTCTATGAATAATTCTACATTTTAATTCAATCTGGCGCTAATATTTTTTTACAGTTTTTTTAATACATAATTATCCACATTTTTGTAATGTAAATAATGTCATTTATGTTATCAATTATTCTAAATATGTAATGCAATGTATTCTGTTATATACTACTTATTATTATAATAAAATATTATATTACATTATAATAAAACTATTTTTGAAGCGGAATAATAGATTCCAATTAATTTATAAATTAATAATAATGAAAATAATAATAATAATAATAATAATGATTGCCATACTGTTAGAGACGATGATTGTTTTAATTACATAATTAATTATGTAATTTACATACATTGAATTCCGCCGTCTATTTAGAATACTCTCATTTTGTAATCAAATATTAACAACCTTGGGGGGAGGATGAATGGTTTTCTCCAGCTTTTGTGAAAACTATTTTAAGATCTAATTATAAGTTAAAAATATTTATAGATAGTTCTTAGTAAAATACCAAAAATTTGCCATCCAAAATTACAAATATCTGCATGATTTGGATAAAATATTAAAACTACGTGTATATCTCAATAAAATAGTATGGAACATACAATAGTAAATCAAGAGCTGCATCTTCATCAAATAAAAATAAGATGAGATTATGTTTACTTTTCGAGATTAAATTTATATGCGAGTTTAAATTTTATGCACGTAAATATTTTTTTAGAATCACCATTGGACCATTACTTTTTTATGACCATAAAAATCGTAATTTTTTTAACTATTATAATCTTGTTTTTAAGAAAAGTCTGTGATAAGATTTGTATGCAATTAGTCAAAAAAGCGTCTGAAGGCCTTATCTGTCACTAAATTATACGTGAAAGGTTACATTTTCAACATTTTTTTTCTCTTATTTCAT
>NW_017305485.1:850428-851203 GCF_001594115.1 Trachymyrmex septentrionalis
ACCTTATCTGTCACTAAATTATGCGTGAAAGGTTACATTTTCAACATTTTTTTTCTCTTATTTCATTATTAATCTACCGTAAAATTTTTCACATTATGTACTTCAAGTGCATTATATTAAAAAATTAGACATTTGTATCGTAATTCGATAAAGAATCTCCTTAATATATACTATAATATAGAGGCGTCGAATGGCTTACTGCTCGATGCGATTGACTCGCGATTTGTAAATCCGGGTTCAATCCCACCTGCGCCCACGTACGCGATTTTTCGAGTTTAAGGAGTCGAAAATGGCTCCACCTGGTGATTGCGAGACCTTCGATCATCAACGTCGTTCGGATTCGGCATTAAACTCTGTGTAGGTCATCCCATATTATCAATAGATATATGTATGGACCCCCCTATAAAATGTGCCGAATGCATCGCCACTGCCTCAGCTGTAATACAATTAAAGCACGATAATCATAATATTATAAAAGCATTCGGAGAAATGTATTCGGAATCCGCGAGAACAGCAAAGTACACATTTAGCTGAAAGCCGCTCAGCTCGAAGTAGGAAAAGAGAAGGTAAACACGCGAGCCAGAGTGTGAACGAGCGAAATCATTCTACAACGCTCACCAAAACATTAAAATGACATATAATTATAAATAGCAGCTGTGGTGCATCGCAACATTCGCAACATATTTTTGACTAGGCCGAATCATCGATACAGCTGGAGACCAGGCTGCGGGTAAAATCATCTGTTTTTTTTTTTTTTTTTTTTTTTTTTTTTTTC
>NW_017305485.1:851303-857306 GCF_001594115.1 Trachymyrmex septentrionalis
ACGCGAATATTATACGCGGTATAAAAAAATAAAAGAAAAGAAAAATAGCGTCGATTTCAAAGCTACTCAAATGAAATCGTTTTGAACAATCTAGAAATAAACAGATTTTCCGAAGACGGATCACGAGATTGCTTGCGAGACAGCGACGAAACAGATCATTACCGTCTCTTGACACCCGTCGTGCGAACGCGTGTAATCTATTGTACTCTAATAAAGATTAAGCTGTTTAGTTAACAAGATATTCAATCCGATCCGTATTCCGTAACACTAAACAAAATTCCAAGCTAGTCACAATAATGAGGGAGGTGCATGCAAATTAACGTAACCGTCTTGTTTCATGTAAATGTGCCGTCATTATTTAAAAGATCTTTAAAACTTCATTTACCTCGTACTCATGATATTGACGACGAAGAGGATTCCGTACTTGACTGACTAAAAGAACATTTTAGGATTGATAGTATATAATCGTCATGGAATCATAAATTGTTCTTTTAGCCAGTCAATATAAATGAGATAAATGAAGTTTTAAAGATCTTTTTAATAATGACGGCACATTTACATGAAACAAGACGGTTACATAATTTGCATGTATTATACCTTCGTCACTTTTTTATTAGATAATGTTTTAATAATCACGTTTTAATTACAGTTAAAATGTGCGTTAAAAACAAGCATTTGCACAAATAGACGTTTGGAAGAATTGGAAGATTAAAGAGAGGGATTATGAAAATACATAAACAACAATTCAAGATTGTAAAAATGTAAATGTATCTTTAAAAAAATATCTGTATTTTTAAGACCAGTATCCACAAGTTTAAGCTGATATTAATATTTACAATTGATACATTTACAGTTTTGCTTTTTCAAATTGTTATATGCGAATATTGCTTGTGTTTTAATATAAGTTTTGGAATATTCAATTCAAATAATAACACGTAAGCTAGTACGATCTGGCAGTTAGGCAAACTTAAATTGTACATCAATATTTCCATTTTCATAATCATATAATCCTTTCTTTGATTATTCATGTACTTTTTCATATAAAAAAAAGAAAATACCAAACTTCTAATTTTAATCAAAATTTTGAAATATTCCCCGAATTTATTGACAATTTTTCGATATCAAAAAATTTTCGAATTTTTTAAAACAAGCTCACGCATTTCGAGCTATAGATATCCGCAACACTTATAACATCATCGTCACTTAATTTGTCAATTATTCGCACGATATATTTTCGATTGGACAAATATTGCGAAATATTATATTAATACGCTTTTATTCTGGATGTAGAGTACCTCATCCGAACAAAGAGAGGATTTCAAAATAACACAAATATTTTATCTCTTTTGTTGTATGTACAAAATAAATTTGTATACATGTACACCCTATCCTAGCACAATTTATCGGCGCAACATTGGCCCAATGTATGCCAATTTGTTTAACCAATATTTCGCCAATGAACTGTGCTATTCGGATAGTCAAGTACTATTTTTTTTAATCACTAAATTTATTTAAATTTGTCAAAAATTAACATATTTTTTTTAATATCCCGAATTCTGGATGTGGAATTCAATCCACAGGAACTCTGGGTGTGGAAAGCTCCATACTCTGCATAAGAAAGTCTCCGTCTATATTCAGAGCCGAGATCGTCCAGTGTTCTGCAAACGTCCTGCAAGTCGAACGTTAAAATAAAATAGAGGAAGAAGATATAGGTAAAACAATTTGAGCGATGCACAGTAGCCGATTTAATTCAGAATTTGTCCTAAAGAATGAGAACGCAATAGGACAAAATTAGATTGGATAGAATTGAATTTAGGATAAATAATTTGATTTGCTGAATTGCTCTGAATTGCCCTGATTATGCGCATTTGTTTCACGTGTATTCTTCTACGTTAAGATGACAAAAAGACGTGCTTCGTTTCTGACGGTTTTATATTATAATTGCATTATTTATTGTAAAATTTAATAATCGCTGCCTTTTTTTTCCTCATCATATTAAAGAAAATATGTATTATAAAAATTGCACTTATAAATTAATTTTAAATTAATTCATTTTTAAAAATATTACAATAAATTTTTATAATAAAAAAGTATTAAACTAATTCAAATCTTAACTATACAAATTACTCAATTGCATGTTTTAAATTAGAAGGTAAATAATTTGACAAATATTATTCACGTTGTACATTATACAATTTTTTTATTGTCATTATACAACTCCGTTTAGTTTTCAACTCCGTTTAATATTCACAGTTATCAGCAGAATATGTAGTAACTTTGTACGTCATTATTTAAAAAAATTAGACATTTCTATGGTAACTCGGTTTACTAAAGAACCATCTTAGTGTTATTCGCAAATTATCAATTAATTGTTTCCCGATAAATTTAAGATTAAAGTAAAAGAGGAAACTCTCTACAAAACTTCTGAGACACATTATTTTTGAAGAGAGTTAAAATATTATATGAATTTAATATTTACAACAAAATAATAAAGTAAATCATTGCGTTCACGTAAGAAAAAAAATTTCAATTTCGAAACTCTGAATTTCAAAGTAACATGTATGCAAATTTCAGTATCGTTTGTCGAAAGACAGAAATATAGATATCGCCAGCGATGCGCGCACATAGGGGCGCGTTCTTTGTGGCGAGCAAGACAAAGAGGATGAGAGAGACACATTCCGTTTATGCGCGCGACATGGAGCAGTATGGAAGGAGGTACGTGACACAGACGTCACATTAGATTTGGAGGCTAGACGTGTACCAGCACAAACGTATCTCGCGGCGATCTCGCACACCCCTCCCCCTCCCTCCCCCCCCGCCCCCTCGCGTACCCTCTCCGCTTACCCTTTCTTCCTTTCGCCCGGAGCAAGCACTTTGCTTTTCGGCGACGCGCGCGGCTGCGGCTTCAGATACTGTGGAAGATAATCTCGATCTACGCCAAACAGCGTGAGCGACTATGCTCGGATAATATAGATAGCATTCATCCCGTACCTCTCGCATCTCACCCGTCCGCGTAACCCTTTCTCTCTCTCTCTCTCTCTCTCTCTCTCTCTCTCTCTCTCTCTCTCTCTCTCTCTCTGTCTGTTTAAAGGCGACTGAATTCAATAATGCGTCCGTGTATACGAAGCCTGAATGAGGGCATTGTTGGTCCCTCGAACCAGTACATTCTCTCTCTCTCTCTCTCTCTCTCTCTCTCTCTCTCCCCCTCTTGCTGCTTCCCGCGCTCAATCTGTTTATCTCTCCATCTGAGTTCTTGTCCCCCTTCATCTCCGTAAGGTGAACCAGAGACATACATGGACCGGCCACGTATGCGGGAGTCTGCGTGTCGCGTTCCGCGAATAATTCTCGATTCTTCGTCGACGATACATTGCATCGAGAGGATAACAGGGAGATAAAGAGAATAATCTAACAGATGTAGATTCCTCTTCTTAATTTCGTTATTTCCTTTATTTTCGTTTTTACTCCTCCTAACAAGCGTTTCCTACAAACCCGATTTATCTCGGATTAAGATGAAACGTTAACTTTGTTCGCGATTGATTCCTTACTTTGTTATTACTATCATTATATTTCTGCGGATCTCCAACTATTAACTGACTTGTCTTAAATCTTTAACACTTCGCTCGTTAATTTAACATGTTATTAACGTTTTGTAATGATACGTTTCTCCCATCCGCAGCTAAAATTGCTTAGTTTAACGCCTTTAAGACTTTAAATCTTTAATCTCTCATATTTTCTTCGTATGCAATAATGTTAAACAATTATGTACCTCGAACAAAATCTGATAGAACAGCGAAACGCTTTGAGCAGAGGAGCGATCATGGTTTTCCTCTCCTCCCCCCTTCCCTCCCCCCTCCCACCCGTTCCTCACGTTGATCACGAAATTGCCTAAAGCGTTGCAATAAGCCATAAAGATACCGTAGCGGATACCAGCGGTATATACGTGAACCCTTCCTTATAAAGATATGTGTATCCTGCATCGAGAATAATTATATAGACGCGCACGGTCCGTAAACCAGCAGATTCGTACCGTAGATGCACCCTCGATGCACCTCCGTCTCTTCTCGTTTTCTTCCATCTTATCACGTCTCGCGCAACTCGCACGTTTATTGACGTCTCAACGATGTGCGCATATTTTTCTCCTCGTCCAGAAAGCGTGACTGTGCACACGCCGGGACGAATGCGAATTAAATTTTTTTTTTTTTCACAATCGTTTTACAGCGCGAATCCAAGTTATTTTATCGATCAAAAAAAAAGTGTCCTAAAATTTCCAAGTCACTATTACGATTAAAAGACCTAATTAGAATTCTAAATATTGTAATTTCACGAAATTACATGTCTGGGAAGTGCATCGTTACATCGATAATTTCTTTAAATTGCTGCCGGGCGTAAAAAATTGTTGGTTTTTAAGCACGCATTACCGCGTGACTGACAGCTCATATTTATATTTAGGCATTATATAGAAAACTGTAAAAGTATCAATGTCGTAATGCATGCGTAGAGCCACAATTTTTTTTTAACAACTTGAACAAAATCATCGACAAAATGGCTCCAAAGACTTAGTTTTGTAATCGAAATAAACGCACTTTAAAGCATATTACAGCTTTCGTAATAATGAAGCGAATAAGATATGCGAATCAGATATAAAACTGATGTTCGCAGTGCATATCCATTTACGTAAACGTTTGAAATTCATGGAATCTGCATATTGGTGTCGTTGCTATATTAAATAGCTCCCGATGCCAGTTGCTGCAGGTGACAATATCAAATGTAGACGCGCGTACATCGACGATCGCAGTGATATATATTTGTCGTGCAGGTGCCTCAGGTGCGAGACACCTGAGACCAGCATTTAATCGAGGCGGATGTCTCGACTGGACTTATCGACGTGGCGTCTGATCGAATGCAAATTTGGTAACGATGCGGCGATTTCTGCTTCTTTCTAACATCGAATGAAAAATTGTGGGAGAAGCTGCTGCTAAAAATTGTGGATGAGTACGCGGTTGAATTTATGTCAAATTATACTCAAATAGGGTTATTTTTTTAATCATTTCTACAGATCTGCTCCTGTTCAAAATGTTAATTTAAGTAAAATAATTATTTACTAAGTGTACATGTTACAATACAGACGTTGTTGCTTACCTCGAAATTTATCGTACAGAAACGAATTTGTATTTTGATGTATATAGAGGGGTTAAAAATAACGAAATGTTTAAATTAAATGTTTTAAAATTTAACTCAAGAGATTATCATTGCTCGTATGATCTAACAACGCGATTTATTTCCGAACGCGTCTTCGTTTTGCGAGAGGCTTCATCGCGATCCATTATTAAAGATAATTAAAATATTACAAGATAAACTGAAGTCAATATAATTATATGATATAATAAGTCAACATAATTACGTTAATTAAGCGACGATCTGCCTTTTCTCATGAGAAACGCTTATGAATTCCAAATATGTAAATTACTGGTTTCTTCAAGAAGCCGATATAATTCTGCTGGTCATGCATACATTGAATAATAATTACATTAAATAAACGCATCGCATGTGTACACGCGATATAGCAAACGTAGCGAAACGTTCTGAAAAATCGCAAAAATCGCGGAGAGAGAGAGAGAGAGAGACTCTGTTGGAGAATTAAAAATCGTACTTAAAGCCAATTACTCGATATGTATGGTGTAATTTATGCTGCATCGGGAAACTGAGGAAAAATTCAAGTGGATTGTCAAAGGCATTACTGTTTACAGAGCTTAACGCGGCTGTACATTGTCTCGCAACAATAGTCTCGCATTACGAGCCTCTCATTATACTGGTGCAACTCTTTTTGTTCACATGGATTAAGGGTACTCCAGCGTCGCAGCGGGTAGTCCAGCACCTGGAAGCCCCAGCCTCACGGCCCAGAATGGTCGATGAAGGTAGGCTTAGAAGAATCTTTTGGGGGTGCTTGTCGGGTGCGACGAAAAATATAGTCGTCCATTCTACGGTCAACAATAGCTGAGACAA
>NW_017305485.1:857406-857772 GCF_001594115.1 Trachymyrmex septentrionalis
TGTCGGGTGGGACGAAAAATATAGTCGTCCATTCTACGGTCAACAATAGCTGAGACAATGTGTCGTTCCAGTTTTTGGGAATTCTCGGATTTTGCAGCGATGCGGCAGTAATGCGTGTTGACCCTCCTGAGAATGTCGTGATTGTACATCAAGATAATAGTCGTATCATGTGGCGCCATAGAAGTTTTACAATTTTTGGCGCCATAGTTTACAATTTTTGATATCTGTTTTCTGCCTATCGTTACAGATATAACAACAAAGGGAAAATGACGTTTTACTAATGCTTACATGTGCGCAGATCTTAATATACAACGATGATTAAAACCCATTTTTTCACGATGAATGCGTCTTTTGACTACAAACTTT
>NW_017305485.1:857872-863143 GCF_001594115.1 Trachymyrmex septentrionalis
TACAACGTTGTTAAAACCCATTTTTTCACGATGAATGCGTCTTTTGACTACAAACTTTGATTACAAACAAATGCAGTATAATGAAAATGTGATAAAAATATTTTACGAAGTATTGTACATAAAATTCTTGAATAGTTTGTGAAAAATAGTAAATACTAATATTATCTATAAACGATACCACAACAACACGAAACTTGCAGCAATATTACTGCAAGTTTTGTGCTGTGTTGGGAATTCTTTTGTGCTCTAAATTAGATATTCGAAACAATATATCTAACCTTATGCGACGTGACCCAAAAATGCTTAGATGTAACATTTTAAAGATTGTAACATTCTTGTCTACTAGACAACAGATCTTGTCTACTAGATAACATTGCTATGTGGGGCAATGACCTTTAAGCGACAAAATCGAGGTTTTCATCAGGTATGAAGAAAACTTGAACTGGCACGTGGCACATGGATTCGAAATATTTCCTGGAGACAATGATTATTGAGAGTTCTATAGTTACTGTCAATCGAGCGTCTCTCATACTCTGAGAAATCTTTTACTCTTTTCGATAGACGAAGTGCGGAAGGCATTGTAGTCTAGTGTGCAAACCACATCGACACACTTAATGGAGACATTGGTTATCCGTGTCTATTCTCTTTGTGCTTCCAATTATCACTTCCCTAAAGCATAGTCACGTACGTAACACTTGGCACGCAAATCTGGACTATTCTCTCCGTTGCCTCCGTAAGATGAGAAACGAGAAAAAATCGAGAAAATTATACAAGAATGCAAGAAAGAGATGGACAGATAGAAGAGAGAGAGAGAGAGAGCGAAAGAGAAAAAAACAGAAGAATTGAAAGACTGTAATCACAAAATAGATGTTCTTAAAATAGTAAAATTAAAAAATAGTAAAAGAAAAAAATAAGATACACCTAGAGAATATGTATGTCTCAAATAAATGCAAGTTGAGACATTCAAAGGAAAAACTTAATATAATTTATATAAGAATTACTGCTTAATTCAATTAGTTAATAAAACAGAGAGAGAGAGATTGAGCGTTTATTAGTGTTCTAGAATAAACTCTCTAAGAACAAGCACAAATACAAGAAAACAAGCAAATAATATCGGCAATAATAAAAATGAATTAACAAAATAAGATTAAACAAAAATAAAAATACAAATAAAAATAAAATAAGAAAGAAAAATAAATACAAGGAGAGAGAGAGAGAGGAGAAACGAAAATGGAAAAAAGAACGAAAGAAAATCGGCTTCTCTCTCCTATCAGCTTGGTGCCCCTTTTATCCTCTGAAACGTGCGAGCCGGCCGAAAAACACGATGAGAAACAAAAATATAGACAGCGGTAGGTTCGTTTAATTTTGCGGTTTAATTATTTTTTAAATTAAAGCCGACACACTCGCGCGTACCCAACACACGTACACGGCAGTGTATGCAGTTCCGCGCACAATCTATGTTTTATATTCCTTCCAGAGATACGCCAGGACGCTCGCTCAGGAGTCGCGGATGCGCGGGGGTTGGTCGAAAAGCAAGGGGTCTGTAAATCGGGTAGGAGACCGCGACGCGCGGGGAAACGTTTGGAATGTGAAATACCGTCTCCGGCAAGGGTGCCGGGGCGGAGGTACAGGAGAAGAGTAGAGGGAAAGGGCGGCTGTGTGTGGCAGGGGTGGCTGATTGTGCGCTCGTTCGTTCACCAGCTCGAGAGCGCGCTACCAAACGCGGGGAACGGTAGCCGCGAGGGAGGGGAAAAAAAGAAGAGGGCAGAATAAAAATGTAAAACGCGATTCGCCTCGGGCTTCCTCCGACGTATGTGAAGATGCGGTCCGTATGTGTGGTTATGCGGTATACGAGTGACCTCTTGTGCGTTCCACGTAGATAGGTTCGCGCGCGCGCGCCACCGCTTACACACGTAGGTGCACATCCAGGAGCTTTTCCAGAGGTTTTTCATATTTCTGGACCTGTCTCGCCCGGCATTTTCTATTGGCGGCCCCGCAGTTATTAAACAGTTTCATTGGACACGGAGCTTACCTGTTACGCGAGGAAACGCAATGGGATAAGGATATCATGTCGGTGGATCTCTTCGTGGTTAAAAAAGTTCTCTTTTCCCGAACAACCGCGTCCGCCTTTCTTTAATTACGCCTACAGGTCGGTGACGATAAGCATCGACCTGTCGTAAAGATGTGAACGATTAAGGACGATTCGACGAGCGGGAGCAACGTACGAGTGAACGCGAAAATAATTCCATAGTGGAAACGCCAATGAAAGCGCGAGAAGGACGGCGCGCTTTCGTGGTTCGTGGTACAATATCGCCTAGATCTGCATTCGTACGCTATGCGCGAGTTTCTCATAAAAATGTCCGTTTTCGCGTGCATACCTGTATGCCAAAGTATACGAGATACTGTACAATATATCTTTTAAAGATAACGCCGATATCTCTGATATATATTGTTGCCTCCATACGCGCGTTCTACACGGTACATACTCCATTTTCCACCGTATATTTGTACAATTGGAAAAATATTCCATTACTAATCTCACTCAGAAAATGTAAAGTTAAAAAAATTAATTTAAAAAATTTGTAGAAAAAAAAAGAATGAAATTACGATTATCGAAATAAAGCACGATCGTTGAGAATATCTGCTAATTTGTTACGCATGTAGATTACTGACTTTCTTTAGAAGCAAAGTTGCGAGGACGATATAAACGCTATAATTAATCAAATCAAAAGCCCTTAAAATTAAATAATTGTTTGTCGCTTAATAGAAGCGATGTGATATGTGAAAGTTTCTGGTATAAATTAAAAGCCGTTTGATGCAAAAGTAGGACAAAGTTGCCAAATTAGACCAGATCTCGGAAGACGAAAGCAAAATTCCTCGAGGACTCCTTTACAATCAGTATTAACTGCCTTTGCATTAGCACGATAAGTCAGGTGAATAGAATGGCAGGTCGAAGGGGTGGAGGGGACGAGCGGGTGGCCCGTGGGCCGAGAAGATGTATTTTTTCACCCCTTTCTTGCAATAAATCTGCTCGCGGGGAATTAGTTTCGAGATAAAGTATAATATCGGGCCCCCGGTGGGTGACGTCAGAGGCTGCTCCCTAGTATTTATGGCCGCGATAGTGTCAGTCGTGTGCGCTCGCCGCCCGCTCTCTAGCAGCAGTAGGCACCCAACCCCCTTGTGGCACCCTCCACCTCCTCCACCGCCTCCTCCTCCTCCTCCTCTTCCGCCTCCTCCTCCTCCTCCTCCTACGCCGCTACCGGAAAACCGCCACCCGACGGACCCCTCCCCCTCCCTCTCTCGCCACCGCCACCCGCCATTCCCGCCGGCGGGGTAAATTATTGGAAAATAGTCGGCCGCTCTGAGATCCTCTTTCTAGCGTCGCGACGCCAGCACGGGCACGATCCTTCTTCTGTTTTGTATTCCGCGGTACCTTCGGGTGCCCGTCTGATTTATGCCTCTTCTGCCACCGTTCGCTCGCTTCCCTCTTCCCCGCGTCCCGACATCCTCCTGAAACCTCTCCCGGCGTTCGCCTCCCCCCCTGTTCCGCCGCACGAGGGGGATGAATTTTGTCTCGTACGCTCTACACTTTATCTCGCAAACTTCCCATCCCTGTCCCATTTCTCCTCCTTCCAACAATGTATCGACTTTTTCGTATCCACGCCTTCGCGATATAGTAGGTATTCGAAGCGGTTACAATGTAACTCGGAGTCTTTATTTCCCAAGTCAAGGACTTTGTCTCTGCTCGTACTTCAGATACTTAGTACTTGAGGCACTTTATAATGCAACAGCACTTTTTAATGCTGAAGTAAATATAGGATCAGCTATAGGGACAATGTCGGCACAGTTTCGTCTTCCATAAAATCCGGCCTGATTTGGCGACTTTGCTGTGCTTTTTGCATCATACATAATTCTTTTAATTTACGCTGAAAAAAGTTTACTAACTATATATATTTTTTTAAATAGTACTAAATTGTAAGTAAATACTTACAGTAAATATTTAGTCAACGAAAAAAGTGACATTTAAATGAAATTAATGGCTTTTGTTAAATAAATATATGTTTATATTTAGGCATTTAGTAAATATCTACTTAGATCTGTTTGTACAAATATTTATTAAAATTAGTATTTTTTTCAGTCTGTACCAGAAACTTTTATATATGCGTATGATTCTCTGTGTTATAGATAATTTAAAACAAATATTACTGTATTACATACTATAATTGCAACATAAAGCAATTGCTCATTCTTAGATCTTTTTCTTCGACCGCTGCTGTATTTACGTATCTTCTGCCGCAATTTTGCCACCCCGCGTGTATATTATGCACAACGCTGCTCGTCTAACAGATGGTCGCGCACTCGTATCAGGGCGTTCCCTCGGGAGATCTTACGAAATAATTGCGATGTCAACACCGCGCGGCTTCGTCGCGGCGGGGCGGTGATCTCGCTCCGTTGGCGCTATACGTTTACGTACATACACGGTAGCTTCATCTCAATTCTGCACTTGACGAACAGATGGGCGACGGACATTTGATTCGGCCAATTGGCCCCGGCGGGTGGTCCTCCCCGTCGCGACGGGGTGAAATCGATCTTTAATGCGCGCCGCGGGAAGGCCGGGGGAATCCCCGACTCTTAACCGTAATCGCGTGATATCGCGCCGCCAACAACTACGCAATGGTTACGCACGTCGCGCGCACCGGCTGCGTGCTTTTCGGCCCATTGCGCTGTCACCCGGTAAATTTACAATCGTTGATCGCATGCGGATACAGGTGACACCCGTCGTAAAACCCGTCTACAGTTTTCGTGACGGCCGATCGTTGGCTTTTCTAATGATAGAATAAAACAAGAAAAAGTACTTACAGATTGTCGACTTCGGGGGTGTTTTCTCTAAAGCGTAAAGATGCCTGAAAAGATAGAAAAAGAGATTATTTTTAAGGATACACGAAAAAACTTAAGTAGTAAAACGGAAGCGGTAAACAAATCGACATTTTGGATTTGCTGTCGTTTACGTCATTGTACGTCTCTACTGAAATCGTAAGCGATTAAAATTTATGAAGAAAAGTTTAAGGGGAATAACAGACTATTCTAAAAGACAATACAAAGAAGTATAGGGTACATGAGAGTCAATGTAATTAATTATAAATGCAAGAACTGTAATATATAAAAATGTATTTAAAAAAATTCTATAAATAACACACTGTAAAACATATCACATATTACATATTTCGGCTCTTGGATTGAGCCATCCTCAGATAAAACAAAATTCACAAC
>NW_017305485.1:863243-873801 GCF_001594115.1 Trachymyrmex septentrionalis
CTATATTACATATTTCGGCTCTTGAATTGAGCCATCCTCAGATAAAACAAAATTCACAACCTTAAAATTCATTTCCATCGTCATAGGAAAATTGTGATGAAAGTTATCCAATTTATATAGCGATATTGATGAATGCCTCACGGAGACCATAAATTACTTGCAAGACTATTCTAAAAAGTATCGTTTAGCCACAAGTACGAATTTATCTGCACGATGGCAGATCTAATCCGATCAATCTAGTCGATCAAGTAACCCGCACCGACGCACCTATATTTCGAGTAACAAGAATTCCCGCGTCATAAATTCCGAGCGTCTCGTTAATTAGTACGGCGGGAGGTCAATTAACGCCAAGTCAAAGTGCGCGGTGCAAATTATCGGGCGATTACACGTACCATTAGAGGTATGCTGCCACGAGTACCAACGGAACGAAGCTCGACCAAGGGAGAGGAGAAGATAGACGGGGTTAAGAGAGCGAGAATGACGGTAGGAAGGCAGGAGGTTGCGAGAGTAAGAGGACGAGGAGGTCGATGTGCAATCGTCTAATTTACGCAAATTGCAAATCCGGCCCGGCCGATGTCGCATAATGTCGCGAATCCTTGTTGGCGCGGGCGCAAACTAAGATCTAATAAAGCGACAAATCAGCCTAACGAACGACACGCGGACGCTCGAAGATGCCACTTAATACGGCGTTCTCCGTACGTTGCATTAATGGCTGTACCAACAGCTTTCCAATATATGCCGCAAACATTTCTAGCGTATGATTCTCCTCATTTCCATTAGGAGATACTTTTTAGGATATATTCACCTCTCACAAATCCGTAGCTCGCAAATTTCTTCGCTTCAAAGAATGAAAGGCGGTACAGCAAGGCGTATACATGGAGGACATTTTGCTGAAGTATTGAAAAATTTAGATACAGATTTGAAAAAATAATTTTGCTGAACTATCAAAATATTTGTATCTCGGAAATTCAAACAGAACGAACAATGTTGCAAAAAGTTTTGATAATCTAACAACCAGCTTAAGCGTTCTACATAATTATTTTGACAGTCCAGCATAATTATATTAATCTGAATCTAACTAAATTTTTAGATACTTTAGCGGAATCGTTCTTTCCGTGTACACTAAGTACTAAATATATAATATTTGATTAGAATTTTTATTTAAAAAAAAAACAATAATAAAGGAAAAGAACTTTCCCTCTCAGACTATCGATATTAATTGGTAAAACTTTTTTTACTAATTAAAAAAGCAAATAAGAGCAGAATGCAAGAATTAGAGCGCAATTAAATTTTTAATACTTAGACTTTATACACAGTTCGAACGTTTCGACTCTTTTTAGAGTCATCATCAACAATACAATGCTCTTCTAAAGATATATACGACACGTCCCTCATTCCAGCACAGGCAGCCATTAGTAGATTGAATAATCCAAAGTGAAGTGCAAGAATTTCGTTGTAAATGTGATAAATAAAAAATCGATAAATAATAAGGAACGCGTTAACAGTTAACAGGGAAACCGTACTCACAGGAACATTTGAGATAAAATCATGCGGATCATTTTAAATAAAAATCAATAGATGAGATAATAGATGAGAGAATATATGAGATAAAAAAATGTTAGTCGTGATAAGATAAAAAGCGATTTTATTCAGAATATTACTGGTTCAAGAAAGGATTCATGACACTTTCGCTCGTGACAAGAATTAAGTGAAAATAAAGGGATTTTCTTAAAGATAACATTTTACATAAATATGGTTATGCCTCCTGTCATTCCATTATCTCGGCGAAAATTATGCTCGCCGAGAGGCGAGCGAGCGAGTATTGAATTCAATAACGACGGATAACATCGAGAAAGAGACATAGGCATCCGACAAGCGGACGATAGCAGCTTCGTCCTAATGACGTAGAGAGTGGCACTCACCACTATCTGTGGTCCGGCGCAAAGCGATGGCCGAAATTAATTTTGGGCTTGACGTACGGCGCCTCATAATATTGTCTCATAACTCTCCGTCGCAATGGGGCTTATCTCGTGCGCAGTGGCGTTTCAATTAGCCGCTCGGCAGCGGGCCCCGTCCGAAAGTCTTATCCTCCGGCATTGCATAATGCACGCATAAATACGCCGTTCGCCAATTAATTTTCACCAACGTGAATCTCTGCGAGATCCATCCGCCAAGTCCACGAGTTTCGAAATTCACGTCTATCGCACGGAGTGGATCTTATCGGCGGGCCGGTATGTGTGTCGTAATGAACGCTTCGTTTTAACAGCTTCTCCGTCACCGGTTTTACATCAGCACCTGGAATCTCTCCGTGAATGAACTCGTTGCGCTCGTTTATCTGTGTCAACGAATTCTCATTTCATAAAAGAAACGGATTGAACGAGATCTCTAATCAAGTCAGAAATTTCCAACATCAAATATTTGTTGAGAGAGAAAGGATTTTGCACATATTCCTGCATAGACACTAATAACTTTCAGAACATCAATACGCGATACGTGTTTAGGAAAAAGAATTGACAAATTTTATGGCGTGTAACATAGATTTAAATCAATCGGAAGCGTTTTATATTCGTATAGAAGACGTTTTCAGATATTACATTTTTTTTAAGTCGGCACATTGTATTATTCTAAATTTATCCATCTTTGTTTTAGTTTATCACAAAGCTGCAAATGGAATTGTATCTCACAAGAAATACAATAAATCGTTGTAGATGTATAGAAATTAAATATATCGAAATTAGATTTGAAGAAACTTTTGACAAAGTTCCAGTTGGACTGCGCGACACTTAATCAAAACGGATGAAATATCTATCTTGGGTGATTCTAACCAGTTCGTGCATCTCTGATAATAGCAAACTCTCCTGGATAGAAACGTCATCGCGTTTCGTGACCTGACAATGAGAAAAGTTCGAAAGTTGTTCGCAGGTCCGCGGTGAAAAGGCGCTACTCGATGACGTGCTGCGAAACTCGAGTTACCTTTTTCACCCTCGAGTGGCGGTACCTTAAGAAGACCTACGATCTGCCCTATCGACATCTATATACAACCGAGAGGGCTAAAAGCATCTAATGCGGGCCACTTCTTAAACAATCGCATCGATGAGTTCGCTGCCTTATGTTATCGTTTACGCAAAGGCCACATGCACGAGTGATCAATAGAACATTAGTCAACTTTGTTTCGCGCAAATTGACGTCTCAATATTACAGGATCGAACTTTATGATCTCGCGAGAATAGATTTGAGTTAGAAATTTAATTTATTTCTTGTCCCTAGCAACCCTTTGTTTCCTGTCGATTACGAGGAATGTATTAATTCCAAAACTCATAGATTCGTGTAGCTCGTAAATTCATAGAATCTAACAAACGTAAACTGAAATATTTCTCCTTGTCGCCTCTTCAGTAGTTTTATGCCCTAAACATTTTTTGGATGAATAGACGGACAAATATGTGTCAGTGAGAAGATAATGATTCATTCCTACGCTTTCTGGACATCGTGATTCCGCAAAATGTTCATTGGGCACAAGATGGGCGGAAAATAGTAGGATGAGGAAGGGCACAAATCCCTTTCGAAGTAGGCGATTTTCGTAGACTTCGACTTTTCGGCTCCATGCTAACGGAAAACGGGTCACGCCTACCTCGTTATCGAGCACGAGCTCCTTGTCTAGACTCTATTTTACGACTGTCTAATATGTGGTTGCCATTGTTGCACGTGGTACTATCCAAAGCAGAACATTTTCTCTTCTCGCCTGCTGTTGAACTATCGTTTTTCATAAAATAAAGTCTAGATTCCAAAAAAAAAACTTTAGATAGAACTATCATTGTTTGAGATCATAAAATCATGCAAATCGTGAACATTTTTCTCTTCTTAATTATTATAAATTGTCTAAGTATTATAAATTACGTGCATTTTGGTAATATTTGTCTTCAATTGAAATAATTAACTTTCAAATAAATACTTTCAACTTCTCAATAAAGAAATAATAATTTATTAAAAACTATTGAATTAACTGTTTTATATTAACAATTGGGATACAATATGTTTATGTCAGAATTGACATGGAAAAGATAAATGAAATTAGAAACATGAATCGTTCGATTTCTCGGCGCGAACAAAAGAAAAATATTGAACTACGAGTATAATGATAGAAATTAGGACTTCCGGGGAGTTCCTCAAATATCCGAGTTGTTAGAACGAAACGCGCTACCGGTAGCCACAAATCGCCGAAAATTTGGAGAATCTTCGACAAATTAATAAAAATAATTTATCTTTTCAGATGAAACATAAAAAAAATTATTAATAATATAATAATTTATGTTAATTTTTTAATATGCGAAAATTAAATTCTTTGCGAAATCATGACGAAGTTGTTCCAAATTTAGCTACAAACAATAAAACTAGTCTTTGACGACATTAATAAGATATATAATAATTATTGTTATTAACAATTATTTATACTTAATATTTTATTTGAAAGTTTTATTTTATTATCTTATACACATCTCTTACATTATTCTTAAGAGAAACTGTTTATTTCTTTTAAACCCTACAATCATTTAATCACGTATTCACACAACATACATTTAAAAAGTAATCATAATTGAAATATTTTTATTGAAAAAGAGAAAGAATGATAAAAACGTGAAACGACCTGACTGAAAAGATACGTCTCAAAAATTCCAACCCTCTTCGTTAACCTCGGGAGCGCAAGAAAGGAGTTCGGTGATGAGGGGCTAAGAAGGGGGCTTATGTGCACGTGATGCTTTTTATATTCTACAGGGATGATACCGTCCCATAAATCAAGCAGGACGGCCATAAAACCGTAGTATTCGCGCTATGGGTATGCGGGAGTATATCTCGTTGCCGTCCTTCCCAGTCGATTTCCAAACCTGCGCAGGCAGGGTGCCTGGCGCCCGCTTCAGTTACCTCTATTAGGAAATTCGTGACACGAGTTGAACAATGGGATACGTAAGACATTGCGACATTTTCGTAGGCTCTAAAAACACTGTGGTGTAAAGGAAAGAAAGATTGTTTTGAATTCCTGCGTCCTCTTTCTACCCTTAAGCCGGATACACCTCACCTGAAACTTTTGAAATTAGGTATTAGGGTCGCGCACCGAACTAATCTATCAAATCGCTTAAGGTAAGTGACAGGAACGGTCTCTAACGGAGAATTAAGCTAAGAGGCTCAATGCTTACTAAAACCCATATTAGCAAGAAAAAACGAGGCGTTTGGTTCTCGGTTTAGCTGAATTTTTCGCATTTTCACAACAAATATACGTCATGTAATGACGCATCTCTTGTACACAAATATTTAGATATTGTTAATTATCTAATTTATGACGATCTTCTTTCTTATGTCTTGAAATATCCTTAGAGTAGATCTTTAATACATGTAGCGCCGCATAAAAACATGTTAAATGTTTAGTACAAATTAAAAAAGGAATTATATTATAATAATAAATCATCTGATATATTTTACTACTAAATTTCAGCAGTAACTAAAATTTTTAAAGCAATAAATCGAATAAATAATAAAACGTTTGAAAAAAGTTGAGATATACGGAGATAAAAAAATAATTTTTTTTTAATCGTGTTTCTTATATTCTTTAAAACAATATGATTGGAAACAAGACCGTCTATATAAATATTAAGACTTTAAATACAAAGCGCCTTCCCGGTCCGAGTGTTAAGATGTTGAACTACTATCTAATATACATTCAATATTTATATAGACGGTCTTGTTTCCAATCATATTGTTTATAATACGCGCGCTTATACATGCGTAACTCACTATATATATCGGTTATTGCGAAGAGTGTGTTGCTAAGGTCTCGGTAGTCTAAAGGCTCAGGACGCTCGCACGGAATGTAAGAGATCCGGGTTCGACTCCCGGCCGAGGCAATATTTTTCGCAATAAGTTTATTACAGTTTTTTAAGATTTGGGAGAATTTGGGGGGATTATTTGTTTCAGATTGATTGTGTGAATCCGATAATTTCATCGGCTCTCAATTTATTTCTGAAATATTAATTCAATTTAATTGAATGTATATTAGATAGTAGTTCAACATCTTAACACTCGGACCGGGAAGGCGCTTTGTATTTAAAGTCTTAATATTTATATTCTTTATTATTTAAATTCTGTACAATTATTATTAATTAAAGGATACAGTCATTTAAATATTGTTGAATTTATTTTTAAAGACAATTATGAAATGCAAGTAAAATAAATAACGAGGGCTGATTTTCTTTCGCGTTATCTGCAAAAAAATGAAATAGAAGGAGCAACGAAAGCAGAGAGAGAGAGAGAGAGAGAGAGAGAGGGTGAGTGAACGAATGACCACGCCTCAAGCCGAAGATAAGGCAACGTGCGCATCGATAAACTTCAATTTTGAACAAACGAGGAAAGAACCGGGCCGGATGTATCCTCGACACGCCCCGACATGATGTAAAACCACGATGTAGTAGCTCTTATCTGCGGCCGGGACCAGCAACGAGATAAGTGGCCGTTTAGGCCATCTCCTTCGGATACGGAAGGAGAGAGGGACTCGACTATCCGCCGACGAGGCAGATAATCGTGTTCGTTCACCGCGTGTTTCTCCGGGAAATATACTTCGCATTGACTATCATATGGCACGAAGCGTCTGCTACCTGTTTACACATCCGCGGTGCTCCATTTAATTTACAAACGGTAATTGCATAATTGTACTCGCGATCCCCTTCCTTGCCTCTTTCCCTCACGTTGTCTGAAACTATTGTAATCCTTCGTAACAATGGGCGGTTGTCGCGTCCAACAAACGACGAGCGTAGACGCAAGATCGTGTTTCTAGATACACGCGTTCGAACAGAGTCCTAACTCCGAGAAAGACCCAAGAAACATAAGAGATTTAAGATATTCACGCCAAAATATTAACGAATAATCAAATTACATTTTTAAATTTATTTTTAGAACGGTGATTAATTTTATTAAATTAAATAGCATATTAATATAATAAAGGTGATCTAGACCGAAACTTTTATGATACATATATTTGTAAGAATAAATAATTCGCAAAAAAGATCCTGCATGGGTTTTGATGCTTCTTATTGTTTACTGTTAATTTGTTTGTTTATTTTTAAAATTAATAAATAGATAATAATTGGCAGCAATCTCATTTTATTTCGAAATAAGACTGTCCTACTCTATAATGTGCTCAACAGCCGTTTAGATTTAAAAATAAAAAAAAATATATATATATATATATATTCATGCAAACGATAAAACGACAGAATTCCAGATTTCTAAAAATTCGTAACGGTGACCCAGACTCATTCGAAAATAGAGCGGCAACTAGAGAGACTAGACTAGAATGAGGGTGAGTTCATCAGAATTTAAAAATATCACCGTATCGGATCACGTAAATAATCATGCACTAACGCGTGATGTCTCCACATCATTAGTTTAGGGGTCCACAACCTTGCTTTAAGAAATCGCAAGCTGTAAAGTCGTTAGAAATTGACAAATTACAATTCAATATAAAAAAAATAATCGATTGTGATCGATTGTAATATTTTCTTATATGTTAAAGCATATCGTAGATAGTTTTAATATTTAAATAAAAATTGACCGATAAAATTAAACATATGAGTGAAAATGAAATATTCAGTCAAGGCGATTTGTGCCTAATTGTGAATTATTTACATGAATTATTTATTATAATTTCCAGTTCAAGCTAACTGTGCGCCGATTATTTATCGATCTTGAAATACAGTTCTAATAATTAATTAATTTACAAAAATATTTTCTCATCAAACTGAAAATATATTTTATTTTTTAGATAAACCTTAGATTAATTTTTAATAGAATAATAATTAAATAATAATTAAATTATTCATTTACTTTAATTATTATTTAAAAAGGAAATAAGAAATAATGCGTATAATAACATAATACACTATAATATAATTTACTGTTTGTAATATATATTTATATATTTATCAATTAAATTGCTATATAATCGAATTATGATTTAAATAATATTTATTTTCATTCTAAAATATTCAGGATTGAGTTAATTAATATTATTATTATTAGAGAGAATTATTATCTCAGGCTACGCGAGTCATTCGCGATAAAACAAAACACAAAGTATATGCAATAAACAATTAATTTGAAATTAATTGAAAATGCAGAAAACAAAATTTGTCAACGCACATTTATTCTATAATTGATTAAATAATTCATAGCGATGACAGATCGATGAAACAAGGTATAAATCGACACGACAATGTAGGTAAACATCTTTCTAAGATTCTCCACGTGATTATGTTTTTATTGTCATTTCTAAACAAAGTGACCACTATGACTACTGCACCGGCATCACGCCTCTCAACGACAATAGTCGGCAGTTCTTTGACCTTAAAGTCTTGAAAGTTCTTTGACTTAAAGTCATCGATCGCTTGCATCTAGACTGCGTTGTTTTTTTGGTAACATAATATGAAAGAGGAAAAGAATTATCGTTCACTAATTTCAAGAATTTTAAAAACAATTCTATACTTATTCAGTATCCTGATAATCTTTTTGTCGAAAATTAAATACTTATAGTTTTAAATTCTCACATGTCGTTGTAAACTTTCTTTTTCCGTCCTTTCAATTTTATTTGTATGTGCATGATTAAAAGCGAATGTCCGAATCGTGATATAGAATGTATGGCGCGCGCCTTCGAAGATATGCTTTATCATCATCTATTTAACGTCCATTTAGGACGATGAGTTCGCAGCGATCAGACATAGGTTGGACTATGTTCCTCGAGCTACGCACTCCCTGTCATTGATGTCAAACGAAAGGCATTTCGCGAAGTGGTTTGTCACCGATCAGTGGCTGTAGCGACATAGGAATGGTAGTAGTAAGAGTAGCAACGGAGAATGTACCGTTTCTTATCACGGTAGCATCGACAACCGTGAAAGATCTCTTTTCCAAGGTGGATAGACCCCCCCCCTCCCCTCCTTCTCTTTCTTTCTTCCTTATTTCTTCTTTTTTTCTTCATCGTGTCCCGCCGTCCACCTTTTACCCCCACTAAAATCTATCTCTCCTCCAAATAGGTCTTGTAGTACTTAGGGTTCATCAAGATAACTCTCCGGCTTTGTGTCTCTTCCAAGAGAACGTTGCAAGCAGTGGTGGAGGTGGATTGAGAGCAGCGAGACGGAAGGACGAGGCGGGTAGTAGGACATATTGTACGGATGCTGCGCGTGGTTTATGTTTTGGTCTCTTCGAGATGCGAGAAGTGAGCTCCTTTCGTTTCTCTCTCCATCCCCCCCCCTCTCTCTCTCTCTCTCTCTCTCTCTCTCTCTTCGCCGCGCCGTGACACACTGGATAAGTGCAAGGAACACATTGTAGAAACTTCGCGGATCGTTGATCCACGCTCGAAACCTGTCAGGACGACACTGCTCTTCCACCGTCCTTTCCCTCCGTATTCTTCTACATACGCGCGCGCACACAATTGCCGGTGAAACTGTTCCATTGTCGCGCGAGATGCTCCTGATAAGTTAAAGTGGTGACCGTACGTGGGATGATCTGTTGACAATGCAAATATTTTCGCTACATGTTTTGTGGAAGATTCCCGCAGAGCCAACTAAAATTGTCCCATTTGCATCGAGGGTATCTCAGGAAAGGCAGAATCATACGGATCGTATCGAACCAAAAAAATATGCTCTACATTAAAATTTGCACTACTCTGGAATAAATCGTGCCTCGAATACTTCGCTCGCGACATCAGCTTCGCTGGAATTCTTCCAGGGTCCTGCGTTACGAACGGGAAAGCGAAACAAGCCGTTATATGTACAACAAATTACGGCGAACTGCGCGCTCTTCATTACACAGGCAAAAAGGTAGCTCATTAACTGTTACGACCTCTTTGGTGGAGTACGTACATACAAAGTAACGATAATCCGGACATCTCCGCTTCGGGCGTATCGTCCCGGGCTTTTGAGAAAAAATAAATTATTCTCGAACAAGATTCCGGCCGAGAAAAAAGAAGAAAGATAGCTGAGATTGAGGGAGAGAGAGAGGGAGAGAGAGAGAGAGAGAGAGAGAGAGAGAGAGAGAGAGAGAAATGCAAAGCGTGCTAAACTTTCGGCCGTAGAAAACGCATCGTCGTGTCGGTGCATTAACGTAATCACAGAGATGCCAGGTGCTGCTCTGCCTCTCTCCTTTCCTCCTTTCCTTTTTTTTTGCTATCTCTCTTAAACCGTCCGTTTTCCGGATGGACCCCGCGCGTCATGGTTCGTTCGCGCGTTCACAACACGTTCCCGACACGTGTCTGTGCGCAATTAAAACAAAGCGACTAGGAAAAAAACACCCACCGTCGCCTCCCCGATGATCCGTATGCGCCATGTCCATCAATATTGGAAGCGAACGAACGCGGCGAGCTTAAGTGGCTCTGTGACTCTGCAAGAATTCGATTTTTATTGCCCGAAAATACACGTCGCGTCGGTCAACCGAACGATACCTAGTCAGTCCCTGTATCGCTGATTATTGAGCACGTATTACGTTATCTTGTTACCGTCGCGACGGATTGACGTCGCGACGT
>NW_017305485.1:873901-875980 GCF_001594115.1 Trachymyrmex septentrionalis
ATTATTGAGCGCGTATTACGTTATCTTGTTACCGTCGCGACGGATTGACGTCGCGACGTAGTCATTGCGAATAGGAAAATTGATAGAAGTAGGACACAAACGTTGTATCGTTTATCTTATAATATAGGTGTAGTTGCAGGATACTTATACATATACGTGTATATTGACTTCAGCTAGATATGGATTATCGCTACATGAAGGATATTAATAGTTCTCGTAATCTAATTAATTAACTTTGAAATACTAATGGCCATTATCTGTGATTCCAACTTCAATTAGTTTTTTTATCTTTCTCGTATATTCTTTGTCAATCATTAATATAATAATATATAATCAAAGTTAGATTACGTATTATTATAGATTATGTATTATTTATTTTTATGACATATATTTGCGACTATATAATTTTCTCTATATTATATAAACATATAGGTATGTGTAACAAAAATGAAGGAAGTGCATAGTGTTAGATATAAATTAGATCACATTAGATTGTATTAGACATAAAAAATATATATATATAATATAATGGAAATAAAATCTCTTAAGTATATTAAATAATGTTTTATTTTCAATTTTATTACTTTCATATGTGTCTAAATGTAATTGATTTCTGTGATTAGTTCAAAAATAAACAACATCTATATTAACGTATATACTTACAATTAGTAAATAACAAATTAAATTTAATAAATTTTCTTGATTCCTTTTACAATTATTTTACTCTATATATTGTTTTAATTAAATTAATGACGTATTAAAGATTAGTGCGGCAACTTATAGACATGATTAAGCATTTGAACATATAATTTGACATTATTTAAGAATGTACTCGTATATTATATACCAATATACATAATAAATAATATTATAGACATATGTGATAAAATATTATTAGCACTCTCTGCTCTCTTATTATATATTTTATGTCCTATAGACATATATAATAAAAAAGGAGAGAGTGCGAGAAGATTGCATTTGTTCTGAAAAAAATTAGGAATTTCGCACGAAATTGAGATCCTCTCGAGTCTACATTCTTAGCCCGGGGGAAAGAGCGGTCGCGAGATAAGAATTTATCAAGGCCGTTGGAATTAATCTGGCATTAATTCTAATCGCCCCGGCGATTTATTAGGAGACGGTAAATCTGCCAGGAACTTCTAAAGAAGTAGGAAAGTTCTCTCGCCGCGCCGAGCGAAGTCGTAAGGAACTTCGGGCTGGCAGAGAGGAGGGTGGAGCCTGGGTGAGCGGTCCGATTTTGGCTTCTTTAATTAACTGCCCTCGAATCACGAAGTCCTCGTAAAATTTATGTCTATTCATCTCGTAACCGTGATAAATATACTTAATCATCCATGTGGAAAACCCTGTCGCCAAGCCTGTGACATTCCCCATTACAGAAAAAGTACTCGATTAATATGACGACACTGCCCTTATAACTATCTATTTTAAATCGACATCATTAGGTAAGCACGTTATTAGTGAAATGATGCGTTATATCTACATACTTGTCATAGTTTCTCGGCCGTTAGTGATTCGTCGAACATATTAACCTGTTTGCTTCTCTGAACTGATAAGCATCGTAATGTGGCATTAGCCTTGAGGCTAATGGATGCATTTAACAAAAATACGAAACGCAATTAAGAAGGCTGCAGCTCGTTAATTATGCCGTCTCTTTCACTTTGTAATTTCAGCTGAGTGAAAATATAAAGTGAATAAAACTATTGCTGTCTCATTGAATTTTTCTGCTCTCTCATGTGTCACTAAATCTATCACAGATAGCTGCGTTACATCGTTTATAGAGCCGTCTATCTCTACAGATGTTTCTCGTTCTACATTTCTCTTTTGTTCGATGGTTTACGCAAGCATGACGTTTACGAATTAGACAGCTCTAGAAAACCGTTTTACAAAAGATCTAGAGAAAGAAGTGATGATATCATATCTGACGCAATCAGCGACAGTTATTCTGTATCACAAATGTGGTCTGCCGCTAGTTGGTTAGCTTAAAAGTTTCGGAACGAAATAAAGCAGCACTTTTGAAAATAAAACAACGTTTTTAAATTTAAAAAAGATTCGAGGACGTAC
>NW_017305485.1:876080-890270 GCF_001594115.1 Trachymyrmex septentrionalis
TTCTAGTTGGTTAGCTTAAAAGTTTCGGAACGAAATAAAGCAGCACCTATGAAAATAAAACAACGTTTTTAAATTTAAAAAAGATTCGAGGACGTACCATTGTATGTAAATATTTGTTTGAATAAAATTTACGTTTAACGTGTCTGTGCGAAATTAACACTGACGGGAAGAGGACTTCAAATATTATCAGTCTCTTAAAAATTCGTTTTTATAATACTATCGCTAATAGCAAACAGTTAAACACCTATACAATTTTGCTGTCGTCGCGTAATGTTGCGAGTCATTAACAGCAATCATTAGCACACTCTTCTACTTCACGTACAGGTAATGTTTAAAATGCCAATCAATCTATTTTCGCGTTAGTGAATTAGTAATAATAAATTAGTAATATTCGAGCAGACTTGTTTTTCCTAAATCATCTATTGAGTAATATTTAACACGTATAGCAAAGAAATTAGAGATAACATCTATTATTTTCTTTCACACACGGTTAAATATCAGAGAAGCAAAAGCAATCCAAAATTCCTTAAGTAAAAAAATAACATTCTGTTACTTTTAACCTCCATGTGTGTCAAAATGTAAATCAATCCATTTATGTGATTAGTTTCAAAGTAAATAACATTCACATTAACCTATGCACTTAGTAAATAATCAAATTTAACGTAATACATGTTTTCAATTAAATTATTTGAATTAAACTAACAAGTAGAAGCAATGACAAGTTATAGAAATGATTATATTATTGAGTAACTCAAAAAATTTGGATGTAATTTAATACTATATATATAAAGTTAATTATAAATCAATGTCAGAGTCTAAAAACATCTACAATCACGAAGCAACTTTATAAATCGACAACATCCGCAGAAAAGATAAAAATCGCTTTATTACAATCTATAACATGCGTTATCTTTTAGTCCACGCGGAATTTCCGAGTAATCTGACAGCATAATCCATAATTCATAAGTTTTGGAAACAAAATTTTACCGAGAACGCATTCAAGGCGGGCGGCAAACCGCGACAACAAAAGGAAATCTGAAGAAAAAGTTATTATCGGCGCGAATTTGACTTTTGGGAGGGCGGGCAGTGCTGTCGAAAAAAAAAAAGGAAGCGACATTCCGCATTATCTGAAAGGAGACCCTAGAGAACTGCTGCTCCAGTCTCCTTTGGTGTGCTTTTTCCCTCTCTTCTCTACTCTCTCTCTATTTTCGCCGCTATCCCCTCTCACACTCACACAAACGTGTTCACTTACTTTTCTAAACGCGAGTCTTTTATCCGAAGTCCCTTATCGCCATTTACGCCGGTCAATAAAGGAGGAATTGAGATTTTTCTGCATGAAGGCCACATGAAAAATATATAATACATACAGTCATTGTATATGTATTATAACTTAATATATAACAATTAATTTCATATTATATAATTTAATTATATATTTTATAACTTATTATTTTAATATATTATATTAATTCGCTATTGTGTTAATGACATTTGAAAGCTTCGTAAATTTTTATAAAATTATTTTAAAATTACAATGTTCATAGCAGAATAGCGTCGGTATTTCGAACATGACTACAAAATATCTTATAAATATATTATAAAACTATTTTATAAGCTAATCCGTTAAGATAACAATTTCTTGGATAAAATAATTTTCATCGAAATTATTTCAATCTCCATTCGCTTGCTATTTGACAGCTATATTGTACAATTTACAGTTTTTACTTTTTTTTCGATATCTATCGTTTCTCTCTCCGCAACAGTATCGACGTTTCCGAAAGACGTTTCCGCGATGGGAGAGGGTCAGGGAAAACAAAAGAGGTTTCCTTCTTTCCGGCCGTACTCGTCGCACGTATTTTCAGCGGAGAATAATAAATCGACGCCGAGTATTCGAGGCACCGATATCGCGGCCGTTCAAAAACTCACGTAGTTATGTAATTTATGACTATTTTTCGACGCCCCCCCCCCTCAGTCCGGTTCCAAATAAAAATCAGGGCAGAAAAATATCTGCGTAAAGCATCGACCGGTCGTATATCGAGACGACACAGAATAGGAATAGATCACAGAGAAAAATTCAAGGAAATCGAAAATTATTGACCAGCAAAAAATTCTTAACTCGAAAAGACGAGGTTTTATCGATCTGCCTCAATTGTTCTTTAAAATTATCTCTACTATTATTATATTAATTTTTATTTTAATGTTAAATTAATTAAAGAATTAAATAAAATATGAATGCGCCCTAATATATAATTAAATATAAATCATATAACTTGGTGGAAGACATTATTTTTATAATTGACATTAATTTGATAAAAATGAGAAATAATTTTTATGTCCCAAAAAATTAATTTTTTATTTTCATTATATCATTATTTAATTCTATTTGTCGGAATATAAGTTAATATTATAATGTAAGTTAATATCATCAATCATTAATTGCGACACAAATGGAGAATAGAGAATGAGATAATACATGTATTAAAAAAAATACGCAGTTAAATATTCTTTTTCGAATATAAAATGTAATTTCATATTTTTATAATTTTATTGTTATTATCGTTACTCATATCCTGAAACTCGTTCTCAATAATTATTATTTATAATAGTAATCTTTTTATTGTATTCATGGATCTATAATACGTTCTTCAAACATGACATTTTTTAAATTTTTTATTATATTTATTATATTTATAGTATAACATGGATACTTCCAAATACATTTTTTATCATAAGAGGTTATTATGTACATAATTTTAATTTCTTAGATTTTTGTGTAAAATTGAATATATGAACAATATTTGTGTAAACGTACTAGAATATGCACAATACGATTCTCTTTATAATTATTAATCATAAAGAGATAAATATATATTAATATTCAATGTTAATAATAGTGTTAATAATTAACATCTTTCTCAATCTATTTTTCTAGCTAAATTTTTACTCTGTTTTTCGGATAACCATATAGATACATAATATATGACAATGTATTTGTATATTTTTCTATATATTATTATCGTACGGTACATACATTGTATATAGAATATCTATATTATTCTCCTTTTAAGTTTCTCGATAAGCAAGTTAAAGTAGATATGGAAAGAATTATTATAGAGCAATTCTTTGTCTATTATTTTAAAACAGTTATCAAATTTATTCTTTGTTTGGAACATTGTCGAAGATGGAACACAATAAACCAGCAATTCAAGGGGAAAGACGGAAGGGGAAAGAGATAGAGAAAAGGGCGACGTCAAAGAAGAAGTGAACGAGATCGGTAACGAGGAGACACGCGAATGGACACGGTAGCTCTGCGTATGGCGCGCGATGGAACAGAGACCGGTTGTTAAAGAGAGGTGGCAAGGTGAGGAAGTGAGAAAGCGACGGCAGCGGCAGATAGAAAAAGAGGTACGCGCGGAACTCTGGAAGGAAAACGAGTCGACGGAGCGAGTGGAGGAGAGAGAAAGAGAGACGGAGAAACAAGAGCGGTAAAAATGAATCGATAGGCGGAGTTTTTCATGACGCGCCGCTAGAGGCGCTCCAGGTGGGGGAGCGCAATAGGCGGAGTCAGGCTGATTTAGGGCCGCCATTTTGTGACAATGGACGAGAGGGGGTATGCCTATCTGATTGGCTGATCTACGGACTTCTCTCGTCCTGGACAAGCTTCTACAGATTGTTCGGTTGTACACACCGCCGGGTACTCCAGCCACCCGGCAACCCGGCAACGCTGCCACCCCACACCGTGGCTTCTCCTACCCCGCTGCCAACGGTGACGTGCTCTCTCTCTCTCCCCTCCTCGCCCCTCTGCTGTATCATCGCGCACATACACGTACGTACATACGTTTACGTGCGTACACACACGAAAAAAACGCCAAGTCCCGCGTAGCAGAGGAATCCTCGCGAAAAATTGCAGGCGTCTCGTATACGGCTCGCTCGCGAGCTGCATGCTTTTATCTGCCATTAGAAAATGTTGATTGCAATATTTCGCTTCCGCTTAATCGAACGCGTTTGTCTCTTTCTCCGTCGTTCTCTAGGACGAACGTCGTCCAGACGGACACTATCGCGTGATCTCCTTTAGAATTTTTAATTTGACAGAAACAGAGTAGGAAACGCTTTCAAGTGTCGATTATGTAACAGTCTTCTGGATAGCAGATTGATTAGATTCACTAGTTAGCAATCGCTAAGATTTACGTGACTCTTGCCTCATGATTGCGAAAAGCATGTTGCCAAGAGTGCTTTGTCGATTAGAACTCATTTCCTGAAATAGGATTCGTCATTGTTCAAGAGATTGAGTCGAACAATTAAGCCTACTTAGGATTAAATTTATCTCATACTAAAACTTCTTTTTATTTTATATAGGTATAAGCTGTATTTTATATTGTATTGCATAATTCAGTTCTAATAATAACAAATGTTCTACAAAGCACATTTGCCATTATCTTATAAAATTTTCACTTTTTCATATAACTTTCCTATTGACTTTTTCCTATAATGTAAAGTTCATTACATTTCTTATAAGATAATCAAGAAAGTAACATTTATTTACAGTACTGAATGCAAACTTGCGCCATTAAAAAAATCAATATCATTCAATTTTGAAAATCATATAAGTTCAAAATTTTATAATAGCAGGAAGAATTTTTGTGTCACGTATTGTGTATCTGTAACGATTATGTATCTGTAACAGATCATCTCAGAAAAGCTCAGGAGTCACACAAAAGTCGCACTTAATGTTGAGCATGCGATGTAAACAAGAAGATTGCCGGTATCCGGCTGCAATTAACGTACAAGTGATACGAGAACAGCGGACAGACCAGAAAGTCTCGCCGCGCTATCGGATCGCACGACCTGGGGCAACCTGTAACACGGTAGATTGTCGTCGTCGTCATCGCATCTCGCTCGGATTTCAGACTTCGGATTTCGGAGGGCGTGTGTATCTTAATCGCGGTATCTCATCTAGATAGGCCGCCGGCATCAAGATCGACGGTCCGCTCGTTCGTTTGCGCGCGCGAGCTACATGTCGTATACGCGATGTATGTACAGGCGAGGCATGTGCATGGATGTGTGTGTGTGTGTGTGTGTTTTGTGCGTACCAAATACGCAAGTGTGTACGTATCTAGCCGGTAATCTCTTCGCGCGTGGGGCACGTGGCTCCCGCGCGTTCGGGCCCTCGTTTTCCTCGATCCGATCTAAATTCGGATCGGCCGATCAGAGTGTGGAGAAGGCGCGCATCTCTCTTTCATCACGGGAACCACACGGGATTCCCAGCCACCTCGCGCCGCGTTGATCCGACGGAATTATTCAGCATCCCGCCGGCTCGTGCTGCGATCTAGATAATCGTGTTTTACGCGATCGGCCCGATTCCCTTTCCGTCGAAAAGCGGGTAAACGAGCCGAGTTTGCGATCGAAATCTCTCTCCGGAATAAATTATATTAAGTATTCGAACAATTAATTATTCCTTAAAGCATTCTTCCTCTCTTTTTTTTATCTATAGATTGATCGATTAATTTATAATTTAATTAATTTTTGCTCGATAAAAAATATTGAAGAGATAGTGGAATTTTGAATAATAAACAAAATTTAAAGATATCTATATCAAGCCATTGATCGAATTTAATCTTTTATCGACTGCTCAGTCAATTTAAAAAAATTTCTATTGCGAGGAAGATTAAAAATTATCTACGATAATTTTATTCGTCATTGCACTATGATGATACGTTAGATTTTCGATTGGCCGGCGCGTTGATAAATTGCCGACGTAAATAGCATCGCTCGCATTGCACTCGATGCAATATATTCAAAGTAGACTATAGAAATGTATCGTCCATGTGCGTCCTGATGGAACGATTTGGCACTGTTGAGCCGCGGTATCTGCCAATCGGTGAGGACTGCATTAAATCCGCCTGGGAACATTGAATTTTCCGCTCGCGCGCGGGCGTCCCGCTGTGGACGTTCCGAATCGCATTCTGAACATTTCGCTTCGAACACTGTTGCTAGGTTGGATCCAGCTATTTCCCGACACGTAAATTATTTCTGTGAAAAACGAGCAAATCGCTCGCGTCTACATATGTACAGTGTGCGTGTGCATTCCTCATTTATAAATTGACTTCAATAGTCAGTGCAAGTGATATGACTCGTTTGTGCATTTTTCCCGAGTGAAACATACTCAAGAAATACTCATGTCGTAGACCCCGACGCTTTACTCTTTCGTAAACCGGTACGAGACAAGATAAATGACCGAAGAGGGCTTGATGCTCGAAAGAAATTACGCCTAAGCTAAACGGGGGTACCGCCTTCCCTCATGAATATTCAGTTGGCCAATAGAAATCCGTCTCACGACGGTACAACAGCCTAAAAAATTTCAATAACATCATCGATCGTCGCCTCGTGTCTCCGTGTGCACTTTGACACCGATTCACCATGTATGGATTTGTATCCATCATTGTCGTTTATACTACGCTACTAATTTTATGAAAGCGTGAGACACTTGTCCTTTCGTCGTTTTCTCGTATTCTCGTCAACGGCGCTGACAACAGCGGCAATAACATCATCGGTGGAGAAACGGTACGGCCGCCGGCATAAATGCATACGGGGTGTGCAGAATGCATTTCTCCGTCGACGTCGGAATGGCGGTGGGGAGAAGAGAGCAGTTACGCCCCTCTGGTAGGTTGGACTCCAGCTCAGGGGCGGTGCCAGAACCGGCCGAACGCCGTCGGACTGGAACGAAAGTTGCCGAACGTGCGGGAACGTGGGGGCTCGTGCAGCGCAGTGTTTTCATGCGCTTAGTTTCGCGCCGGTTGCCACGACAGTCGCATCGGGTCGAGTTCGCGCGCGCGTGCGTGCGTTTTTTGGGGGAAAAAAAAAAACGAAAAAGGAGGAAAAAAATTCCGAAAGACTCTACAGCCGCACCTTATCCGCTCGATAAGACGAACGCGACGGGGAAGACAGGCAGGAGGATGGACTAGAGATGAGTTTTGTGGTGGAAGGCAGAGTACGACTGGTACGAGTTCGCGCGCCAAAGTTCCACTCTGCAAAGTGAGAGGACGTTGTGGATTGTCCTGTTATCGGAATCCTCGTTCTCCAAGGGACAACATCCGCCGGAAGGAGAAACGGAAGAGGGGAAAAGCAGAAAGGAATCAATGAAAGTCGATCGATCCGATTAATCTGCGTTGCGTCTCTCCTCCCCGTCTCCTCCCCTCCCCCGCCCCCTCTCTCCCTTCAACCATCTACTTACTCCGTCCGTCCGTCGAGCAAAACTCCAAGAACGCTACGATGTGCTGTGTGTGTGATGTACGGTGCAGTGTGTTGGTGCTAACTTAGTGATAACGATATCCCCTCCTCCGTCGCGTCTACAACCGCGGAATCGGCAACAAACTAGTCCTGTTATCTCGACCGGGGATTGCCGCCGGGAGATAAGGTAAGGGCAGACAGCGTCGACGATCGTAGTCGTTTGATTATCCGTGTTGATTGTTTCGCGACGGGGGGGGCATCGCACCGTAACGTACCGCAGCGCAACGCAGCGCAAATATCTCGCGATTGTCGCTGGCCTTTATCGAATCCACCCCGCCGAGTCGCTTTTCCAACTTTTCTCCGACGTAAAACGTTACCACCGATCACAATCGTCGTACGTAAGTTTGACTTATCGCAGCGCGTGAATAGCAATTGACTTGTCTTTGAAATCTGTAAGGTTAAATTGTCGTCGAGAGTAACATGTTTCGTTTCAATCGGATGATGTGCCAGAGGAGGGAAATCAGTTCATATTATACAGCTAAATATTGTATCTTCGCTCTTTTACACTTTGATGTCAAATTTCCATCAATGTAGATTAACTTTAATCTCGGTTTGACTTACCCTTTTATCTTTCTTCCCAGTTTCATAACTCACGGTTAACTCTTAGCTGAAATTCAACTTGTTTCTCATTTCCTTCTTATTCTAGAATTGGAAAGAGATGAGTAAGCTGAACCTTGGTGAAGAGGTTAATCGTGAGTTGTGAAACTGAGTCTTAAAATTAGTAAATTAAGTCGAGATTAAAGTTAATCTAAATTGGTGGAAACGGGCATAAATGTGATTCATAATTACGTTAGCCAGGTGAAATCAATCTGGCATTGTTTATAAGTGTCGCGAATAAAGTGTCGCGGTTTTCTTAATACTTATATCATCCTAAAAACTATAATTTATTGTGTTTTCTCTATTCATCATCGAGTTTATTTGCTCTATGATCGGTGACTGTCACGTCATGTGTTACTCATTTCGCGACAGATTTTTTAGGCAGGCATAAACAATACGAGTAATGTTCATTTCCATCAATATAGATTAACTTTAATCTTGGTACAACTTTTTATTCATCTCTTTTAATTCTTAAAACTACGCTAGTAAATCTATAATGTCAAATTTATTCGTCGTTTTAGTATAAAATAACGATATAAATTAAGGATTAGTGACGACTTAAATTAGGTTAACTTTGACGATATAGATTTAACAATGTAAAAAAAGACAGTTAGTTGAACTGAGATTAAAATTAATTTGCGGTTGGTGAAAATGGAATAAAATTTCGATATTACAAGAATATTCAAATAAAGATTACGCTTAGAGAGAGAGAGAGAGAGATGCTTCAAAATACATTTTAAAATCCATGACTATAATAAAAATAAATGAAGGGATACCGGTAGTAAAAAATAAATAGTGTTGCCTATAAATAGAGAGACCTAAATGATTCAGCAAATGTCGAAAATTTTCCTGACCCATCTATAACTGGAGAGATATTAGAAAATATTTAAGTAGTGAATACTTCAGCGACGGATACATTTTTCACGATAGTCAAACTTCTCAGGAGTACTCGATTGAGTTGATGTACTTATTATCTATTATTGCTCGAGTTTTTCCATGTCTTCATATGTCATATATATGTCCACAATTTGCAGTTCTTTTTTTACGAATGATTATACAATTCTTGGTCCACGAAAACGAGCAAAAGAGCTAGAACGATCAATCGAGAGCGAAAGTCAGACGAATTCCGAGAACGCAGGTAAACGGTCGGTCAGAAGAGTAGAATAATACGGACCCTTTTTCGACACCCGTCGCAACACAACGGTTTAAACTCGGCAAATGTCAAATTAATATCTTCTAGTGATTTTCTGCTCAGCTTTGACAATGTGAGCGTCATTTATAGGTTCTTGTTGAAATGACCAATGCATCTACGTATAACAAGTTATGGTTAAACCTAAACTAGCAGGGTTTCATTTATGTCTGCCGCTATTTTCTAACGCGCTAAACGACAATGGGAATGTTATTTCAATACTTTTACTTGTAGTGATCAGCATCATTTGTATAATGAACTTAAAACAAATAATTTTTTGGGAGAAAAACATCTTCATCTTTGGGGATCTTTAATGACTTTAAGACTATTGAAAACGTATAAAATCCTAGTGTACCTACAGTTTGTATTGTGACTGAAGGAATAAGTAAATCATTACGCAGTTACAGGGTTTGAAATTACACAGATAAAATCGAAGATTGCCTGTGGATAATCTTTTCCTTTAAAAATACTTGTTGCTTGAGTTAGAGCACAAATATTTTACGCACCTTGGATATGTAAAATATGTTTTATTTGCAATAGTTACTGAATTATTGCAAATATGTGTTTACAATTTAAACAATTGGACGAATGGGCGAATAGTAACAGCAAAGCATTTAAGAATATAAACGTTATATTCGAAATAAACAATTTTTATCTTTCTCTTTTTTTTTCGATTTGACTCAAAATGACGTATTTTTAACATGTGAATAGAAAAATGTAGTTTTCTTCCAATAAACGATACCTCACTACTTTGCTGGTATTAATGTAAAACTTTATTAGATATACGTATAATCCGAAGAAACTCGCTGCTCCTATTTCTATACAATTTCATTATAGGATTCTTTATAGAAATTCTTTCATAAAAAGAACCCCGATTCATCCGATTGTAACTAACATTATAACTGGTGCTAAAATTTATAGCATGACGAGAGAATGTATTACGATTAATTTATTCATCATAAAAACTTACTTAATTTTCATATTTCCTTGTCAACGAGGTTTTCTTTTTCTTAAATTTTTAATATCTAGTTAATTTAATTATTGCTGATAACTTTTCAAAATTAAACATTATTGAATTAAATTGTTTTTTTACTCGTTAAAAGAGTCGATATATTTAAATTGTACAATTTTTTAATTATATATCTTTAGATTTCGTTATACATATAAAATAATTTCTGGAAACGTAATGGAACCGTTTTCGACGTTGCAGCAAAACGCACAGAGTATATATTATACTTTTGTTGAAATCATATTAAATTTCTAGCTAAAAATAATTTGTACTTTGTATTTGAACTCACTTATATTTTTCTCCCAGAAATATATCTTTCTTTACTACGGAAAAGGCGTATGCCTTTTGAAGGACATTGAAAAAGAAGGAAAACAGATGTTTGCCGTAAAGTATAAGTGGCTATTTGCAGGTGTAACGGACATGCCGGCGGTATAAGAGAAGTAGAGAAACATAGTACAACTTGACGCTAGTATAACTCGACTACTGTTTTTATACTCGGGAGGATAGAAAAAAATTGCGGGAATGGTAATATTAATCCTTTGGTAGAGCGGCAGCCACGGTAACGTTAATCCTTTGCGTTCTGTCTTGGGTGTATTCGTCTACTAAACATGTGACATAAGAGAAATTGCAATGCATTAACATACTTCCAACTTATTTGTTTGTGAATCCCACCTGTCTCAAAACTTGATAGATCTTTCCTACTTTGGCTTTCCTCTTATTTTGTTGTGAAGGGATCCTTTCATAACAAGACTTCCTTATACACACTGAGAATCCTAATTGGTTGACCACTAATCTCTTGTTTTATCATAGGCAAACAAATCCCTGGTTGATGCAATAAAATAATTTTGTTTAAGTAAAAAATTTGATTATTGTAACGTTTTACTTGTGTTTATCAAAAACATAGGATTTATGGAATTAGTGGGATTCTCAGTGCGTACATCTACACACTCGTTCGTCATTGCTCGCTCATCTACCGCCTATCCTATTGAAAATATTTGTAATCGCATTATTTAAGGACCTACTCTGAAATTCGATCTTGACTAGTAACTGCAACGTTACCAGTGTCGTTGCACAGATTTTGTATATAGTAAAACAGCTGCGCAACGACACTACATAACGTTACAGTTACAGTTAAGAGTTACAGAATATTCCCCTTTTTCCGCGTTTTAAGGGGCGAAGAAGTATACATAAAAATTGACACAAAATGTATCCGAAACGATTCTCACTTTTCTCTTCATATGCGCGAGTCCTTCCGCTTGAGAAAAACATCCTCCAAAATCCAACTTCGGCCTTGAGTATCGTTCGGTAAACGAAATGCCACCATTCGGCCAATGTCCCTTCGAGTCCTTTCCGAAGCTGAAATTTGTTTCCCTTTTTCTCTGGACGAAGAGGCGAAGTATCGCGTTACTATCTTCTTGGTCCGAGTCTCTCGCGTTCTCGATTGTTTCGTTCTCTCGATCCGTCGGCCGCGAGCCGATTCGAGCGATCCGCTTTTTCGAGCTTGCCGAAAGTTCGCCGAAGCGACTTGTCGATGACGTTTCTTCTCTTATTTTCGTGGCCGTGACAGTGCGTGTCACGGGCCGGTGGTTCCGTTCTTCATCCTCCGACGCGTTTCGACGGCGTGCGAGAGAAAAGGTATCCGTTTTGGTTATTCCTATCAGATTATCACAAACGAGAGACGCGCCTTGCAGTGAATCGCGATCGTGTCCCAAACACGTCACTGAAACGCTGAAACGTTTCAGACAATTGTGCCTTCTCCGTTTTTGACGTAGCAGAATTGAATATGTTTAAGTGTAGCGTAGATTTTCTCGAATTTTCGACGGTTGCGAACCATCATATTTTCTTACACTAAAATAGTTCGACACGTCTTGAAAAGTTGGAACGATTAGTTCCAATATTATATTCCTATTCTCCATCTTGGAAGTAAACTTGGAATAAGAGGCGACATATATTCAAACATAAGATACATTTGCTTCTTGATCCTGAAGCCGCGAAACTGGATTATTTCTAATGTATGTAGATTAACTTCAATCTTAATTCAACTTACTTTTCATCTTTTTCTAGTTTTAAGTATTAGAAAAAGAAAAAGAATAAATCGAGATTAAAATCTGTAGAAACAGAAATTAATCGAAATGGACATCGCTCCATTCCGCAGAAGGCGCAGAAATGCGCTAACAAAATTAATGTTCCGTTGCTATTCTATATTATTTACATTGTGATGCGGATGAAGTAGATGTTGACTACGTTTACGCGGCTCGATTTAACGCCAAAGTTAGTAACATCGACGATTATGAGAAACTAGCCAATCACAGTCATTCCATTCTTAGAGAGGATTAATTATGATTGGCCAGTTTCATAACAGCGACGTTATTATCCTCGGATCCGATTCTTCGAAACCTCCGTTAATTTCGAGACGTTGCGTACGTTTCCGTATATTTCAGAGTACCCGACGCTGTTACAACATTGACGCTTTTGAAGAGATTAACGAATTTCGATAAGATTATAGCGATGTGATACGTGATCGAGGAGTTGACGCCGATGGAGTTTCGTCGAGAGTGGACACAGTGATATAATCCGGAGTAGATAAGATCCACTAGATCGCAGCGGACTTAATGAAAGTACAATTAATTTAAGCCAGAAGCGAAATCAGAGAATCGCAGGTGAAATTTCTAAAACGCTCATTCCTCGTTCCCGTTAGTTACTCGCAAAATATCGAATGTAATTTACGGCATGTATCTGATAGCGGAGCAGAAAAATGCACGATTTTTTATTAATACATTGGCAGGAAGATTAATTTTTCACGCGTTCAATTATTGCCGTTACAATCGAGGCACGTAAAATAAGCCGCGGTATTGCGAGGAAGGAATTTATTCGCAGTGAAAACTCCTTACGTTGATGTACTATTACGATCGATGAGATCATCTTTATCGAAATGAGCAAACGTGTATGAATAGTATACGCTTATCAGCTGTAATTATTTCGTCGGCGGTTCAACGGACGTGCTCCAATTTGCTCGAACCTGTTCTCGTCACGGTCGTGTGTAATATCTACGATATATATATATATAAATAAGAATATATATATAAAAGAACGTCGATCTAGGAAGTAACCGCTTATCGTCTCGTCGTCTTATATGGTTGGTGCGAAGAATTCGGGTATTTTTGTCACCTTCGTTTTTTTTTCACGAGTATCATAATCTCTCGCGCGCGGTTAAAGTCCACAATGTTTTCGTGTTAGTTATCTAGCCCGGGGTTTTCATTCGTTATCGCGATTGTCAAATCGATGAAAAACTCGACTCACGATATGTGCGAGTGATTGAAAGTGCATATCGGTCAAGAGTCTGATTTCGATTGATTATCTCAAGTCGAGTGGCTCTTACTAGATTAGACGATTTCCTTCTCGCTCTTTTTTTTTTTTTTTCGGCAATCATAACGCTTCGGGAACTGTTAAGTTTTTTACCTGAAAAGCAGAGAGGAAGAGAGGGAATAGAGAAACCAAAAAATCAACAAGACGAAATAAGTCTCTCTATTATCAGCAAGTTTTTTTTTTTTTTAGAACGAGTTTCGCGTGTTAGTAATTATTTATAGCGAGAATATCCATAGATTCCCAATTGTTAAATATTCGAGCGAGCTAATGATTTAAACAACCGCTGGATATGGATGCGTTAAAAATAAAGCGGCTCTCGCGTGATTTATATTGCCAAAAAAATATTATTCCGATCGTGAGATATCTCTGAAAAGTAATCGCTCGTTCGTCTTGCGATCGTGTCGAGTGATACGATTTGATTGATCTGTTCAAATTTAGTTATATCTATGATCGATCGAGTTCGCGATTATCTTCCCGACATTTTTCGTGATAACCGCTTAAATTGGACGACAATTTGGAACGTCAATACTTTTCGGCGCATTTAATTAATGAACTGCGCGGTTACTCGTGACTGATGTTAATTATTCAATATATTGTATTTATAACACAAGTATTTAAATTAATTATAGGGATTAGGGTCACGTTCGCGTATTATGGATATAATCGTTGTTGGCATAGTTGATAATATTGTCTAACTCGTGAAATGTATTTGCAGAATATATACATATATATATATATATCG
>NW_017305485.1:890308-895419 GCF_001594115.1 Trachymyrmex septentrionalis
AATATATATATATATATATATATATATATATATATATATATATATATATACACATTGTATGTCATATAATATAATAACAATAACGACATAAGAATCTCGATGGCCTGGCAATCAAAATTAATCGGATATGCGTGTCACATTCCGTAAGGTTATCAATCTTATCGAGGATACACGTTTTTCGTGTATCTTATCGCGCATTGTTTTCGAGTGTTTTATTTGCTCCGGGCGAGAGTGACTTTTAGCGCCAAAAGCCCGAAAAGAGGAAAGAAATATATAATGTTACGTTCGAATTTGTCGAAATAACCAACATAATCATTACTACCGCCGTTGTTCTTTTTGCGCGTCGGAAGATTCACTATTTTGCGACTTCGAGTGAAAATGAAACTTGTTAACCGGCGTAACCGGTTTCTCGCCGGAGGATATTTTTTCACCGGAGCCTCGCGAATGCGCACGCGGGTGTTCTTAGTTCTCGCGACAATAAAAATTCTCTGGCGGATCTAGCAAAGATATAATTGTAATGAATATTTCCGAAAACGTGTCTCTCGATAAGAATCCCAACCGCATTTCTTCGCCTCCCCTCGCGAGTCGTCTCTCTTCCGAGACTGTCCCTTTTCCTCTCGCGCACCTCTATCTGGATTGGGCGATTAAACCAACCTGTCCCGATTGCGTCATCGATGCGACCTTGATCGCCCATAAGCTGATTGATAAATCATTTCGAGTATTTGATCGTCAAACGTTGATACTCAGTATGCTCGTATTGAAGCGCTGATCAGGACCAATTGCCGTAGATCTCGCTGATCGATTAATCGAAATTCGACGCGTTGCACCGATTCAACAATCGGGGTAAGTCTGTTTTTCGTGCATTCCCTCCTCCGCTTTTATTCAACCTACGATATCGAATAGGATTTCTATTGAAATTCCCTTCTTACGTAAGTAAGAATCTAGCACTTTGATCGAGGAAGGCTCGCGACGCGACGTTCGCGGAAACAGATCTGAAAATTTATATATCAATTTTGAAATCTTAAAATATGACATTCTGCTTAAATCAACGAAATCTTAGAGATTCATAGAAAACCGCTTTCGAGCGTTTAATCGCTTACTAAACGTGAGAGAATTTCGGCCTATTTAGTTATTTGTATTTACGTTGTGAGACATCGAATAAATTCACAGTGAAATAAAAACGTCGGTGTTCTCTTTTCTCTATCTTCAGTTCTGCCTTCAGTTTTCTGAGCCGGATGAAGACGGGAGGTGAGACGGGGGTGGCGGTTTCGTTCGGATCGTTCACGCGAATCATCTCGCGCCTTGTTCGATTTCGCGAATCGAGAAGGAGAGGAAAAAAGGAAGAGGGGGAGTGAGGGGAAAGACGTCTCTCAAAACGCACACAGGCGGCGCATTATGCGGCTTGTAAGCGATGGAAGAATCATTGAAGCGTCTCGTGTTTCGGTATTAATTTACTGCGTGCGTGTCCGCCGCCCGGTTCACGACACGGCCGCGCCGTTCTTCCTTTTACGCGACAAGGGCGATATCGGGAAAGCCGGTAAGGTAAACGCACGTAAACCGGTGGTGCGGTGCTGTGCTGTGCGAACGAACGAACGGGCGTAGCTTGTCGTCGTGCACGTTACAAAGTTGTTCATTATCCCGTACCCGCACACACGTTCGTGCGTATATCGCGGTTACACGAATCGCGCCCAGAATCCGAGAAAGCCACCGAGCGACGGCTTTATTGAAATGACGTGTCGGAGAGGAGAGATATCTCTCGGCCGGGGGGACGTTGTCCCCTCGGCGTGAAACCGGGTTGTAGATCGATTAATTATTATCGGTAATAATTTTCGGATATGACAGCCGTCGTCTTATTAAGTCAACCTGGTCGCGCGCGTATCGTACCCACTCCCCCCGCGAACGTTACAATTAATTATTTCATGCTACACGGCGCACGTGTGTCTGGTCTAGCCAGTTAACGAGCCCGTGCAAAGTCGCGAAATTATTTATTGCTAATAGAGCCGGAATTTTCCCAGCGCGGCGGCGGGGGGGGGCGGTGCGGATCGCGTGGATCGCGTTCGGCTAAACACTCCAATTAACTTCATTTCATGTTTGCATATAATATATCTCGTTCATCTTACGGATAGCACTCGCTGCTAGAGCAGCTGTATCGTGTAAATCGACGTTGAACCCGCTTCCAATTGTTACAATTTACTCGTACAAAGGTTGCGCAAAATAATTTCGCGTGTTCAGACTTCGATGGCGCAGTTTCACAACTCTTGGTTAACTGTTAACCGAGGTTTCGACTTACTCTTCGTCTCTTTCTAATGCCTCGAATTGGAAAGGGAGATGAGAAATAAGTTGAACCTCGGTTCAGAGTTCACCGTGAATTGTGAAATTGAGGCCCTCAGGCTCAGCTATGGCAACGGATTATTTAGACTTGAAGTGAACATTTTTACGACGATTGTACAATCTGTTGTATAGTTCTAAACTAAGTAAAAAGTAATCAGTAAGTAAAAAGAATCGTTGAAGAACCTCTCTCTAGCAATCACCAGTAGAGATTTACTGCATTTCAAATAGGACGCTTTAGATCTTATAGGTTGTGGATTTTTACAACTGCAATCGAGGGTTAAATGTACCACATTTGTGGGTTCACTGACTATCTCGGGCACGCGTTTTTCGCCGCGCAATAGAAGAATAGATTATAACGAGGAATAACGAACGATCGATCGAGGGGCAAAGAACTGAAGAACTAATCCATGTTATTCGATTGTGTTTTGCAGGACGGAGGTTAAGGAAGGAAGTTTCTTTCGCTCAGCAAATCAGACCAAGATTACCTATGACCGCACTGGGCGTCGCGAGGACGACGGAAAAGGAAGAGAGGCGCTTTTGGCAGTATTCCTAATCTCCCTCTCCGACCTGCCGCCCGTTCTCTCACTGTATTTCCGCTTTCCACCCCTCTCTCTCCTTCCCCCTCTCGCGCCTCCTCTTCCCGCTGTTATTCCTCCACCTGCTCGTTCTTCGGCGAGCGATCGCGACGTACCGAGATCTCGTTGGACACGATGGACATGAGCAGCGAGTCGAGCGCCAGGACGTGGTACGAGACGCCTAGGTTGGAGCCGCCTTCGGGGGGTGCCGGGGTGGCCGGAGTGGTCGGCAATGATTACAGGGGTTACTACCCTCACACCGGACCGACGGCGCATCACCCCGCAGCTGCGGCCCACTACGCCCACAGTAAGTACACACACACACACACACACACACACACACATCATTCTCTCGTTCCTTCAATCGTTTATACCTTCTTATCTCTCTCTTTTTTTCTTCCACTTTCTTGGACCTTCTCGTTTGGATCTTTTCTCTCTCTGGTTTTCCTTCTTAAGAAACTGCCGTCGCGACTCAACGACCGATTGCTTGCCGAATTTTCTTTGAAGATTTCGCGAGGTTCAAATGAAAAGAAGCGAGGACTCTCGAGAAGGGGTCTTGTCTTTTTTTCTTTTTTTTTTTTAGCGGCGGATACCTTGCGGCTATTAAGAGGATAATACGTATAATCCTCGAGCCACTTTGTAGCGTTATCGATTGAAATTTATCTTAAAGATTCCGATGCGTGTACAATAAAAGCCTCCCGATTACGGCAATATAGTTCGTCGCGAAGATTCACGCATGCGTTAAGGTTACGTTTGAGCAGCACACTATCAGCGTCGTTGCATCATCCTATCCTTGTTTCTAATGAACGGTAAAGACAAGAGTGACACAATAGCGCTGATAGCGCACTTCTCGAACGCACCAGATTAAATATTACGAAAAAACAAAAGAATTCTCGTAAAGAAGCGAAATTCTTTAGGTGAAATCTGGATGCGTGATGAAAATCACGAATGCTTCGAAGCGTTTGATTGCAGTAAGGGAAAGAATTTTACCAATCGATCGATCAGCGAATGCTTTAAACCATGTGTAACGTCACGTTTAACTCTGATAAAAGTACTCGTTGCTGTTTTGCGTCTCGCGTGTTTCACGATACATGTTTGGGTTCAACGACCGTCGAACAGTCACCTCTTTGCGAGCACTACTCATTAATTAGAATTTCTATATTTAATTAACGAGGCGTCTCCGAGGCTATCAGCGACATCGAATGTCTCCCCTGATGCATCGCCATTTCGCTCCTCCCTCTAGATACCTGCCTCGATAATTAAATTTCTACCGCGGCTGATAGGCCCGCGTGACATTTTACCGCTGGGAGGCGCTCGGGCAGAGTGACAACCGTAACATGCCATTGGGGCAGTTTCTTAGCGCTAATCCATCTCGAGCAGATCCCCCGAATGCAGGCGGGCGAAGCGCCCTCGAGACGCTCTCGAACCTGCACTTTCGCGTGCACTTGCGAGTGCGTGTTATTGTATACCCACGCGCGCCGTCTTTTCTCGTGTCCCGCACACTTAACTCCATTTGTATAGCCGTATACGCTCGTGGCCTATACGTCCTCTCGATTCTCGCCGAAGGCAAATGACTTTCCGTTTCGAGCACAACCCTTCGCTACTTCTCTAGCGTGAATGACAGTGAGAAGCAGAGACGCGCGGCAAGAAGCAAGGACGAGGTTCGCGTGGTTACCGGCGATGGCGTACATAAAGGAGAAGCGTAAACGCAGGAAATGTGTGATTAGTTGTCCATAAAAAGGAAGTCATCCTAGGGGATAACGTAAAAGAAGCAACACTTGTTACCAACACGGTTACGCACAGGGGAGAACATAAAAAATATAATTAAACGTGAAAATGAGAATGGAATAAAGTTTATAATGAGAGCGAATGTGAGGTCTCGAAAATGATTGTGTGTATGAAGAAAAGAAGCTTTTTTTGGCTACAATTTTATTTAGCATTTACTTTACATAATTATTGCTTAATAAATAAATAATAATAATAATAATTGATGATGATAATAATGGAGATGTCGGGAATAAAAGAAAACGAGCAAAAGTTAGTAGTAACATCTCTCTCTTCGAAACTGTATTTATAATTATTTCAAACAAGAGTTTTAATTTCTGTTCTTCAACTCAACCAGATTTATTCCGGACTTTCAGTTTCGCTTTCAATATGCTGTTAAATGCGTGAGCGAAATTTTCTATTACTCCACGTCTAGTTTAG
>NW_017305485.1:895519-900170 GCF_001594115.1 Trachymyrmex septentrionalis
ATTATTTCAAACAAGTTTTAATTTCTGTTCTTCAACTCAACCAGATTTATTCTGGACTTTCAGTTTCGCTTTCAATATCCTGTTAAATGCGTGAGCGAAATTTTCTATTACTCCACGTCTAGTTTAGTCAATAACTAGATATACACACGCAGATCGTCCCTCTCGGTTTCTAACTCTATGCTCTTAAATTCCACGCGAGAAAAGATTTCACGGCGTCACGCAAGAGAAAAAGAGAGTCTTTTCGAGGAGAGGCGAGGCTAGGCTGATCGTGTGTACATTCTAGATGTACGTAATCTCTATTGCTCCTTCGGTTCCTCGCCGTTGGCCAAGCATGAAAAAGCACAGCGTAGGTAGAAAAATGTAGGTGTAAGATAGAAGAATGTAAGAACGAGAAAAGAAGGTGACAAGGAAGGAGGAGAGGCCAGTGTGTTTCATTCGACGTTCTTCAAGGCGTTGAGGAAAACTCAAAATAAGAGGAAGGGAAAAGGGAGAAGATGGAGGAGATGAGAGACTGATGAGACGGAGACATGGACGAGAGAGAAACGAGTGGGAAGGCCAAAAGGCCAAAAAGTGCGTGAGGAAGAAACACGATACAGCCGGGCCAGATCTTGAGGCCCTGGAAGGCGATATCCCTGATTCGTGCCGACGTGTATGGATCATACTCGGCCCTCTGTTAGCTCGTGGCCCCGAAAAAACAACGGCCCTAATCAGAATCAAATCTACTGTCCGATTGTATGTCGAGACGACGTGGAAAAAGCGCGGAATTTCTTGCGACTTCTGACTGCTCTTGCCGCCGACAAGAATCCGCCGTTTGACTCGGCGACGAGCGGTCGGTCGCCTTTGAGTTCGATTTGCGTCGCTTCGGACCGCGTCGGAAAATTCAAAGCACCTCGTCCGAGCGCGTCCCGAGTTTTGACAGCCGCTGATGAGTAGGGCGGAAAAATGTTGACAGCTAATGAACGTCCGGTGTTTCGAGAGCGATCGATCTTATAACGGTGTTTTGACAATTTCATCCGAAATTAGTGGGACAACTTTTATATTTATTATAAAAACTGTACCTTTTTTTCTTTTTATAAATAATTGTTTCTCACAAAGATATTTCTCAATTTAAGAGTGAATGTAATACGTAAGAATATACAGGCTTGCAACAGATCATTCAGAATCATTTAACTTGAACTCTCGCTTGAACAAAACAGGGTATCTACTCTTACCATATATTCGCGAGACGTTTTCACGCGCGCTTGACGCCGAAGTCTGAATATTTCCCTCCGACGGAGCTGCGGCGCGTTTAGACTGGGAAAAAACAAACGGAAGAGATCGCAGGGGGAGGAAAAGATGGGACAGCGAGAAGTGATGCTAGAAAGAGTGGGGGGGGGAAATAAATAAACAAGATAGGCGGACGCGCACGGAGAGCGGGATGCATAATACACACAGTGGTTGCGGCACAGACAGGAAGGAAGCGCAGCCAACCGCAAAGCCCGCGGGGTCTGAGAGAGGTGCATACGTAATTGCGGGGCCACGCGGGAGGCTTTCTTTTCTCTCTCTTTCTCTCTATCTCTTTCGCTTCCTATCTCTTTTGTAAGTTAAGTCTTGTCCCTTCTTCGCTATGCTCCTCTCTCTCTTCCCCGCCGTGCGCGGATCCCTCGTCGTCGTTGTCGACGATGACGACGACGACGACGACGGAGAAGAGTGTTGTTCGGGCCGGAGTCGGTACGACGAACGTGGCCGGACAGCAGTGTCGGTTCGCGCGCGTTGCTCCGGTGTGCAAAATGTGTGCAACCGCGGCACACACCGACCGACCGGCGCCATCTTGCGCAAATGCACACGCCAGCGGAAGGCGGAGCCTCTCCCGAAGGGCCTCTCCGTCGCTCTCTCTGCCATCGTTTCTCTCTCTCTCTCTCTCTCTCTCTCTCTCTCTCTCTCTCTCTCTGTCCATCTGTCTGTCTTTCTCTCTCGTTCTTCCCTTCCCCTCTCTATCTCTCTTTCTCTTTCTCTCTGTCTAGTTCATCGTAGCAGATGCAGCTTCACCGCGATCAATCTTCCTCCTCGTCGCCGCGTTTCGTTCCCTCCGGAGTTCTCTCCTCTCACCTCAGACACAGACATAGTGTGATTCCTCCGCTCTCTGCGGTAGCTCCGGTATATCGTATCCGCCTCCGTTTCCTCCATGCTTCGAGAATTTAAGGTAGATCTTAGGACCGATTCTATCAACGCCGATTGATTCTCGCCGATACGCGAGATATGTTTAAACAATATTCTCTCTCCAAGTCGTATATCGTGAGATAATAAGTGTGAAATAATCTTTGAAAAATTATATATATCTTGTTCCATAAAAATGGCAAAGAGTCGCGTGGGTTTCGCGCGACTACCGCGGTCGAGCTTTGACTTCAACATCGAACTCTTCGCGAAACGGGAATTCAATTTCGTGGAATGAATTTCTACTTACATTCTCTTAGGCCACATATTTTTCGCCTGGGTACACTTACTCGGGCGCCTTTTGCGATCGAAAGAGAATGAAAGAAAGACAGAGAGAGAGAGAGAGAGAGGGAGGGAGGGAGGGAGGGAGGGAGTTTGATCGGATGGGAGGATACGGGGTGAAATTGCATGTTATTACGCGAAAGCTGCTGGGGGCGCCCGACATGAAATGAGACGTTATTTTCTACGGGAATTTCGTGCACGTACCGGGATTATATTATAAGGCGCGCGCGAGCTCCTGCAGCAACGGGGGAGGGCGACTCCTTACCCGTGGGATACTTTCGGGGCATTCCTCGGGTGCTTAACTGCTCCCTGCGATCTTCCTCTCAGCGCCGCGGATCTCCTAACGAAAGTCATTCGCGCGAGAATCGTTAACGAGTTATTCCGCGGAGATCGCGTGCGTCTCGCCGTCGTTGTTACGGGCGATAATTGGCCCTCGCTAACCGCGAGGATAATGACGAGCGAGTTTCCATCGGAGAATCTCTCTTTCGACGGAAAAATGGAATTCAGCGGAGCGGCTCCTCGTCCTTGTCGACATTCGCGATAACAATGCTTATCGCACACGAGCGCGCGCGCGCGTTCACGGTTAATGAGGTTGCCACGCAAAAGTAACGCGTGACGGATGTTTTGCAACCGAGGCAATATTTAAGCGTATCATCTCTTATTAGCGATACTAATTGGTGCTACACTCATTGAAGGAGTCTGGCACTTAAAACAAAAATTACGATCTTATCCACATCGAGATTCCGTGATCTTTCCTCTTACCCCCTTTCTACTCATATTTTCTATTTATAACGATGCAAATAAAAATATTACACTTTAAGCCTGAGACACAATCGAAAAGCACAGACAACGGCAACAGGGAATAACAGATTTTAATTGATCAGAAACACCGTGTATTTAGAAATGTGTCTCGTTAAAAGAGATTCCCTGTTCAGGTTTGTCACTAATTCCTTATCCTAAAATTTTGTAACTTTTCCCTTTCCCGATAAAATTTCATCATTTTCTCGGACCTTCAGTGATATTAAAATTTTTTTTGTACTTCGTCCCGATTTGAAAACTCACAAATATCTCGTTAAGGGAACAATTTAACATAGCCGTAGTTAATGTTGCACTGTTTGTATTTTTGATTAAGTTGGTAGTATTCCAAAACTGCACAAGTATGATGTACGCGTATCAAAGTCTTCTCTAAAGTTAAGAAAATTTTAATTTCTTAGACAATTTTACATTTCACCTTTATTTCTCTGACCATTCTCAATTTCCCCGATTTCCAGCCTTTTGTGGCAGCCCTGCTATTCTCTTATTGCTCGTGCTATTCAATTGTGTGTATCAGGCTTTAAGTTTGCCACGTTTCCCGACGCAAATCATTTACTATCAAATATATTTTCCAGAGAGGAATTCTTTTCACGAGACGGTAACGAACTGCCGCTTTACAGATCCGCGTTACGAAAATAAGTCTTAATTCTCCGGGCAAATAATTAATTACTATCTCATGGTAATGAAGCAGGCGAGCCTGAGCTCGAAGAGCCTCCCTTCCTCGCTCCAGAAACGCTCGAGATACGCCCGGTAATTTTCAGCAGGATCGCTCCGGGATATTTCTTCATTAATAAAATCAACGCGGTAACGACTCTGGTCGCGCCTGAATCTCACTGCATCTCGATTTCGCGTCTCTTTTGAACCCGACGGCGGATCCCCGGGACGGGACACGGCGACGTCGAAGGCAAATGGTCGGGAAATAAAGCGCGCTTCCTGATACGATACGACGAGTCGTCCTTTCAGATGAACCCGTCGGTGCTTTGAATCCTTTTGACTCTTTGAGATCGCCTCTTTCGCGCTCTCTCTCTCTCTCTCTCTCTCTCTCTCTCTTTGTGTCTTTCGTGTCTCGCACAAAAGCGAAGTGTGAGCGTCTGCGCGCGCTCTTTCGGGCGTGGTTAATTATTTGGAGTACTCGCTTTTGTGTGTGATACAAACGAGCAAAAGGGAGAGAGAGAAAGAGAGAGAGATCTCGCACCGTGTCCGTTCACGAGATAAACATAGATATTTGCGAGGACAAAGTTTTGCGCTGGCGTATGCTAGCGCGCATTTGCAAATTATTCGTTATCTGGAGAATAGAAGCTTCGCTTCGCGGGAGTTTTTTTTTTTTTTTTTTTTTTTTTTTTTTTTTTTTTTTTTTTGAAAA
>NW_017305485.1:900270-907750 GCF_001594115.1 Trachymyrmex septentrionalis
CCCTCACCTCGGAATATATTTCGCTAAAGCCGATGGAAAGAAATGCAGGGGGGCAATAATGATAAGCGGACCGTGTTACTTTATCTACACCTATTTACTTCGTTTGGGGAATAATCATGATATTTTGCTATTATGTAGGTTAAAAATAACCGCTGAAGATAAGTATAGGAAATAGATAGTGAACATAAATAAGCGTATAAAATAGAACATGCAAATAAATAGCCGAGAAACTCGATGACCAATTTGTTTTCATTCCGTTCTACATTCGACAATTGCAATAAAAGAAACTAAACATTTAACGATCAAACAATTGCATAATGTTCTACGATTCTGACCATATTATTATGCCTCCCGTAAACGTTTCCGCTTTAATGTATTACCACATTACTAATGATATCTTTCATCTTAATAGTCGTCATAAGATACAAATCAAACTGAATTACATAAATCAAATTACAAAGAAAGTGTGAGAACAAAGAAATTGATAATAATTAGTAGAATATATCTGCGATTCTAAAGATGCCGCCGTCGTGGTTTTTTCTATTGAATTTATCTTTTTTTTTTTTGTTCGTTTGTCGGAAAATGATTTTCGCCGCTTTCACATTTGGCTTTGATCTTTGTTCGCAATCGTAGCAACGTGAATGTAAATCGGCGCGATTTGAATTGCGCGTATTGGTTATACAATAGTCACCAGTTTTTTCCGCGAGACGGTTTTTCATAACGCAAAACAGGGTGGGGGGGGGGAGGGGGGGAGGAGAAAAAAACGAAAAGAGAAAAAAAAAACTGCACGCTTGACAATGTTCCGCAGGTGCGCCGTGAGCTCGATTTATTTCCGGCTCGTCGTTAGCTCTGAGCTCCGCGACGACGGTATCGATTATCATATTAATTTATTACGGAATGTCGCCTGTTCTCGGCAAGTAACACGGGATACTCGTGACACGCATACTCGCAGAAAACGCGTGGGCGTGGACGCGGGTCGCACCTGAATCATCCACGCTCGGCTCGAGCGATCGAGTAAGCGATTAATCGAACCGATCTTGATCGCTCCTTAGGCGTGGGTCGTTTTCGACGTTATCGCGCGTATCGCTTGCTCCGTGACGAGCGAATTTTAAGTGCGCTAAAGTAAGAGAGAACGTAGTCCGAGCCCCAAAATGATCGGCGGTCCGATCGCTCGGAGCGATCTTATTAAATCTCGAGCGATGGGATGCAAATTTGCGTGGGCCCGTGGCGCGACCCGCTCTTTTTTTTTTTTTTCTTTTTTTATTTCCGGACAAAAAATTTACAAATATCACCAGCAATTTTACGACGATCGGATGTACGCTGTGTGGCGTATTGCCGATGGAAAAAAATACAAATGTATATACAGTTGGGAGACCGGGTGCGTTATCTGTAGCCGTGTCGATTTCGTTCGCGCGATATAACAGTGACCATTTCCATGGATTTTTCCATGAATATTCATGATGAACGCTGAACGGCGTTATACCGTGCGAAACCCCTCCGGGTTATTATCTAGGAATCAGCCGATCGGATAATATCGCGAGAAGCGAAGCCATATCTGGAATTTAACGATGCGACTAACAGTGGAGCAAAGCAGAAAATATATTTTCTCGAGCTCGGCTTTACCCGTCCCAAGACGCCTCGAAAACGATCTTCGATTTCCCATTCTCCTCAGCTGTCCGATTGACTTAATCGCGAGTTGAAATTTGATATGTTAGAATAGAATGAACAGATTGCGGAGAAAATCGATACTGTTAGCATAATGTCATCGTTAATATACGGCAGGCTGTGTTCGTTGTATACGTCGGATACCGTAGGTACCTCCTGTTGGACCTGGTATTTTTTGGTCCGATCGAAGGACCAATCCTGCTTTAATAGCACAAAAACGGCGGATTTCGTGAGATCGAGAAAGAAAGCCGGCGGAATATTAGACGGGATCCGTTTCTCAATGAGAGCGCCTTGCTGCTGATGGACGCTCAAAAAAACTCCTACGAGATCTACGTAGCATGATAATAAAAAGATTCGTCTGTGTCTTCCCTTTTCCTTCTGTTTCAACAAATGACGTTACATTATTGTGACATGCTGCCAAGTTTTCGAATACCGCTGAACAGCGCTGATCATCGTGGAGGCGATTTATGGAGCGCGATTATTGCGCGTGTGAAAACTGGCGGCTAGGTTCATAAAAGCGGAGCCACGAGAGTGAATGGAAACGTTATTCCGGACGATCCATGGCTCTCGACGTGGCTCTCATGAAGCGAGGAAATTATATCCGTCGAAAATGTATAGCTGCCGCTTACAGCAAACGTAATTTACGACGTTGTTTTAATCGGTGATCTTTTAATAAGGGGATCTTTAATGAGGCTGCATTCGTAGTAGTTTTCGCGTTTATATCTTTGGGAAATTTAAACGATACGATACCGAACATTATGAGCTTTTTACAAGATGTTACCTTTAAGATATTACCTTTAAGCTTTAAACCGTAAAGAAACTGTCCAGTCATAGTCGAATGTGGGAAGAATAATCGACCGGTCACGGTTGATTATTTTTCTCATATTTGATTGGTCAGTTTCTTACAGCTTAAGGCTTAAGGGGATGCTGAAGTCGTACTTGATTGATATCGATAGCAGGTACAGTTTAATTTCAAATTAAAAATGTCGATAATAGTGACATCTTTAATTCATTTTTCACATTATTGTTCTGTCTCACTCGACGCATATATCTGTCCTTATCTAACATGTTACAACGCCATCTCTTGCAAGAGCACCTACTACTAGATACAATTATTGTTTTGTTTACCATCCCGAGTCTTCGCCAAGCATACGTATACACGTAATTTGCAAATGAATACGGTACAAATCTTTTTTTTTAACTTTTAATTTTATAAACTCAATATTATTCGTTCACGTAATCCGACGGGTGGTGCAACGTCGTTTATAGTCTATACGAGCTAAAATTTTTGTATTAAGAAAACATTTACGTCAGCCCTACGAATTGAAAAAATATAAGTTTTTAATTTTCGTTTTGTTTTTTTTTTTTTTTTTTTCGTTTTTAATATAAAGTCCACTGCCCCACTTCCTAACTTTGCGTACTTAAATTCTGTAAAAGGCTTTTCGATTCCGTTCAGTCAATTCGGAGATTTTCATACGACTGTAATGTCTCGACACTTTGGACACTCCAGCATCCCCTTAAAGCTTATAGGTAATAGCTTATTATAGAAAGTTTAATACTGTTCTCGACGATTACTTCGTTGGTCAATTAGCGAGTTATGTTAGCATATCAGGACAAAGATGATACAGAGGCGAAGATAACGGAAGGGTATGAAACGGAAGAGACTTGCTCGCATGCCCCGCAGAGGGGAGAGCCAGCCGACAAAAAGTCCCGAGGAATCCTGTAAAAACGGAGTCGCGACGAGGGAAGCGTACGCGAAGAGGAAGGTCGGAAAGAGCGATAAATATCGCTCAGCGTGGAAGTTTTTATTGCGTCGAAAGTGCGAAGTGTTCTTCTCTGTCTGCTGTCATTTCTCGTCGCTACCACTCCGTCTTTATCTTCGATTCCCATCTTGCTCGTCGCGACGATCAGAATGACTCTGACATGAGACGCTGACTTTGAGTTCCGTTAGTGATATTTTATCTCGGAACTATTACAACTTATTGAGCCTTGCGTCTACGATACTAGAAATTGGTCATAGGACTTCTGGATGAAGAAAGAATTGAGCAAACGCGTTGGTGACCGAATTGTTGAAATATGATTTATTCTTTGTCTGTGCCCGAAATATCTCGCATTGATTTCTAACAACATGGACGCAAGGCTTCAAATCTGTTCGTGTTGCTTGAAATCTCAAACGTTGTTATTAAAACGAGATAAGTGTATCCAGATATTGAAAAAAAAAAAAGAGAAAGTAAAGATTTCGCAAAAAGAAAAATGCAAGGCAACGTGAGCAGAAATGTCAATAATGATAATGCTCGGATATGTCTTGGATAATTAGAGGAAGTGATATCACGTTAGCATACTATTATCGTTATAAAAAGTAACATACAGAGATTGCATAACGTTATTAGGGTGAATATCAAGGTATAATGAAATAGTTGAGGACTCGAAAAAGCCATACGTAAAGCTTGTTTACTTTTCATTGCGGCTGCGCCGCGATGCAGCGGATCCAATTACAGACAGGCCATCGTTGGCTCCGATTAATTACAGAGCCGCAGCTGCTCATCTCGCCGCTCGCTGTATTCGTAATATTGTGTTTCGCGCTTCTCTAAATTTAGACAGCGTCTTTCCGCAGATTCCGCCGCCATTTGCAATGCGCGATATGCCAACGAACGTTCCGTTTGTATCCTGTCGGACGCGCTTTTACGCTTACAGATAATCAATTTGCAATTTTGTATTAAAAATCCGGAAATTTCTATTCTATTCGTTATTTGCGTGCGTTCCAAGTTACATTTGCGGATGGAAATGCGATTTCGAAAGTTTCTTTCTCGACGTTTGCGCGAAGTGTGGGAGTTCTCCGTAACGCGGACGTGAGCTCGGGGTTCGAAATTAATGTCTATAATTCGAGGTATAGTCAGGAGACACAGGGTGGGAGACAAGACGAAGCGCGGTTTGGCAAAACATCATCTTGTTATCAGCGTATGCCGTGAAGGTGGTGGGGCGGGCGTTGTTAGCAAGAACCAACTCGATATATCGATCGGCCACTTGGGCCAAGTAAGCAGGTTTGCATGCGTCGCATGCACGTTTTGATATTCGCTGGCAACAATGTGCATCCGCAAATTTGCACGGATATTAAGAACGCTGCACTTTCCTGGCTGACGGCGAAAGATGGGGATCGGTTAATTAGTCGTCATGGTGGTCGTCGTCGTCGTCGTCGTCGTCGTCGTCGTCGTCGTTATTGTTGTCGTAAGATAATAACCGAAGCTAATTAATTTGATGCGTTATGAGCTCTCTGTACCGCCATTAATGATGAGAGGTGACCGTATCGTCGCAGGATGGCCCATTATATAATAATTGCCCATTCATTTTTGTCCCACAAATATAACTCTAATTTTAGACATCGTAACCATGCCAGATTTTTTGGCTTTTAATTATCTTCTCGTTAAAGCGATATGATCGTTTTTACAGTGGCATATTTATTCTGTACATTTTTTGGAGTGGAATCTTATTTTAAAGAGTAAAAATTAAGTTGGTTTTGTTGAAAAGAGTAGCTCAATTTTCAATCTATAATAGACTTTCTTCAATAAACCGTTGTCTAAGCTTTAAGTTTTAAGCCGTAAAAAATTAACCAATTATAGTCGACTATTCTTCTTACATTGACTGTAGTAATTAGCTTGTGACTTAAAACTTAGGTAATGAATTATTGTTTATATATATAAGAAACCCTTTAAGAGTGAAGTTTTATTTTTCGGAGTGACAATTTATTCTAAAAATCTGACAATACGTGTCAACGCGCGCGAGAATTTCATAGCCACTTCAATTAAAAAAAAAAAAAAAAATCAGTTTCGATTTAAAATTTATTGGGCTCCGATGCGACTCTTCAATGATTCGTACGTAAAAAAAAAAAAAACTGCAAGTCTAAAAGAAAAACCAGCCATTAAGGAGAATAAAAAAAAGTTATCGGTGATATCGCAATCATTACGCTCGCGCGACTTCCACATGCGACACGCGGTCTAATTCGAACTCGGAGCGCAATTAGCGTCAGGCGAGCAGCACCATTTCTCGATCCGACATTTACATAGCGCTCTTTCTTGTTGATAAACACGATAAAACGGACGAACGCGCGTCGTCTAGCCGGTACGCATACATAACGCGATCTGGTCGGCGCGACATCATGCTGGTGGACACGCTCCTCTAATGCCGTAGAACGAAATTAAGATTGCTAATGAAGAATTAATTACGCGTGGGTAAGTTCAGTGTTTTATCGTGTATAAAGCGAATCGTGATGGCTTCAAACTCAATCGAAGAATGATACACGTCGTTCGTTGTAAGGACAAGAGGAAGAAGAGTCATAATACCGCGTACCAAGCTAGCGGGTCTCGCACTTAATTAAGACGCCTGTTGCAATTAGGCCTTTACGATCGGTATAAAATCCGATCATTCCGAGCACGCACGTGAATCAGGTTCTTCCTTCTCGTGACGGTCGTTGCTACGACAGCATATCTATACTCCTCTCATGTGGCTACCATTCTCTCAGATAAAACGATTTCTCGAGCGAGGCACGATCGCACTCTCGCAAGACACCTGTTCAAGTTCTTCATGGCAGAGTTTATAAAAATATTTATGGCAGGTCAGCAGCGGCAATGAAATTTCCTTTAATAGCTGGAACAATCAATGCCTTAAATTACATGACTTATTTTCATTCTCCTTTACATTAGGAACAAAAAATTCCGTCCGCATTGTGAAATATACTACTCGTCCGTCGACATCGTAACATGTAATGATTTCGCCAGTGATGTCAGGATATTAAACTTTGTGCGATGAGAATTTATTTAATTAGATAAGTTAATTAGAAAAGTTCTTAAAAAGTAAAACTAATAAAAACTTTAGTAAGTGAATCCCAAGGATTCAGAACTCATGTTCCTTCGCGTGAAAAAATATGTTCCGTGGTACAGATATTGAACATCGATACAATTCACACATATTTATAATTATTTATTCGCATTTACACGTGCATTACGTGCATTATCCCGTCTAAACGTTCCACGTTTCGTTTGCTTTTCAGCGAGGATGTCGAGCAGCGGCGTGTCGAGCGGTCCAGTGAGCCAAGTCTGCCGGCCGCACTTCCACAGCTCGGTACTCCATCCGTGGCTCTCCGGCAGCAGCGCGGACACCTCGAAGACACCCTGGGGATTCCCCGCGACGACGACCACGGGCGGCGCTGTGAACGACGAGAAACCGCAGAGTCCCTTGGGATCCTCGCTGCCGCCCACCACTGGAAGTTTATCGAGTCACGGTGGCGGCGGTCACCATCTCTTCTCCTTTCCGCCGACACCGCCCAAGGACGCTACGCCTGACAGCATAACCGCCAGCACGACCTCCAGCACGAATAACAACAATTCCACGAGCGCGAATAATAATAACAGCGGTAATCCTCTCTCCGGGTTGGGCGGTGGTACTACCAGCGAGTACCAAGCGGCGGTCGCTCACGCGGCGGTGATGGGCGCGTTTATGCACCATCAAGACGCGCTAGGCGCGTCCGGTGCGAGCTCGTGCGACATCAAGCCGACGGTGATGCTTGGGCACCATCACGGAGCGCCCTCGCCGCCACATCAGCAACACAACGGCTCCAACAACGGGAGCAATGGTCCCGCCGGCACGAACGGCTCATCCGGGCAGGTGAAGCAACGAGAAGGTAATAACCAATCTGGCAATGTGACGGGCAGCCAACAGGCGAGTGCCACGCAACAGCAGCAACAACAGCAACAGGACGCGTATCAGAGCAACAACGGTGTGCCGGCCGGCGGCGGCGGTGGTGGCGGTGGTGGTGGCGGCG
>NW_017305485.1:907809-925193 GCF_001594115.1 Trachymyrmex septentrionalis
TACAATATGTACCAGCACCTGCAGTATCCCACCGCCACCCACCATCACCATCATCATCATCACGGCGCCACCTCGTCGTCTACCGCCGCGTCGTCCCACAATCCGCACAACGGCAGTGCAGCCGCGGTCGCCGGTATTTTCGGTCACCATGCCGGCGGTGCCGGCACCGGTAATGCAACCGGCGGCCTAGCCGGCGGCCTACCCGGCGGCGCCGACTCGAAGCTGCTAGTCGGTCACGCGGCCGCGCACGGAAACACGCCGGGCTCGCCCTCCGCGCAGCAACAGCAGCAGCAAAAGCCGAGGAACAAGTCGAGGACGTCCGCCGGTAAGCGGCACGCGCCTATCACGGTTCTTTTCTTTACTTTGGATTTCTTTCTTTTTTTTTTTTTACTTTATTTTTAATTACTTTCTTTCATTTTGGAATTTATACTTTTGGTTTCCGAATATTTAATTTATCCTTTCCTTCGCTTACATTTTCATGCGGGAAAAGTGTTCTGTTCAATCTTACGAGATTGAATAGGAGATCTTTTAAGCCCTGAGATCTCTCTTGACGATGAATTTAATAATTAAAATCTCTGTAACCCTCTGGCAAAAGAAAATTTAATAATCTTAATTATTTTTTATACTGCATTGTTTCGTAATTAAAAAATTTTGAAGTCTTGAAAGGCACGTTTAAAAAATATGACTGATAAATAATACTTTTCCCGTGTAAGATGTGTTGCGATATTCTTGAATTATTTATCAGTTCCTTTGCGTAATTGTTTGCTTCGGCATCTTTAGTTCCGCTTCTTTGCACCGGCGTCGATTGTTGAAACTAAAGATATTAATATATAAATTTCAGGTAATCCTTATGCGCATTTTATTTTATCTGATTTTTTTCAATGCTATATACGAGTATACATTATCGAAATATCTGACTTATCATATTTTATGCAATTTATACAAGCTTAACGTAATCGACGCCAATGCGTTTTTCGTTCCTCTGATTTCATATTACTTCTCTCCTGTTACGTTAAAAGCTTCTTATTAATTCTTAGTTTTTTTTATTTAATTAAAAAAAATTTTCCAACAACTTTCTTAGAAATTATTTTTATCTCGCTTATATTCTCTCCTTCGCTCGAAATCCAGTCGATACATCCTTCGGAAGTATTTCGAATATCGATTGGATACGTAAAGAGGGCAAGAGAATATACAGGCGGGATATTTATCAATTTCCTTTCATTATTCGATTTAATTTTTATCTTTCATCTTAATTTTAACCGTGAGCTTTTGGTGGCGGTCGTCTTACGCTTAAAGTTCGTTCAAAACACGTTCTTTCCACCCGTTTCTCTCGTTTTTTTGGACGAGCTGTATCACAATAGAAAGAAAGCGAAAGAGAGAGGGAGGCACTGATTGTGGTTTTTTGTATTTTGCCTCACTGATGTGTTTTTTGCGTGGCACCCACTCGAAAGAGCGAGCGTGAAGCACCACACCCGATTTACGAAATGAAACACGATATATGTATCTACTATATCCCTATTTATAAATACACATACTTCTCTCTCTGATTCACCCCCTCCCCCGCTCCTCACACACATATATCGTACAAATTCACACGGACACACATACATACGCAAAGACACAAAAATATGCGAAGAAGCACAGGTTTTTTTTCGATGTGGTGTGGCTAGCGCTGTATTTTTGTTTTTGTCACGGCAAAGCTCTCTCTCAAAGAGTCCACGGACCATTTTTCAATGGCGTACCTTCGGCAAATAATTTTTTCCCCTCGTACGAGCACATGCGGCTGGGTCGCATTCGTCGCGGATTTGCGGATAATTACAGTCCATGAATTTCTGTAAAGTACGGATCGCGTGACGTGTGACGAGACGTGTGTAGAAAGAGTTACGAACGGGATCGACGAACTTTTGGGAAATTGTGCGTTTCTTTCGGTATCGTCCATGTTGTCATCGAAGTGGATAACGCCGCGGAGGAAGGAGGAAAAGAGAAGAGGGAAACGAGAAACGGTTGAAAAATGCCGGATACGCTGATTGCGATAATAATAGCTGGTCGTTCTCCAGCGTGGCGGCGGCGGCGTGGTAAAAATCCTAATTCCGGGAACAATGGCCCTCGGCTTCGCGCCATGGAAGCCCGCTAATTGAATCGACTTACGACACACACCAACTAGCCGCGCGCGGAACTTCACGATGACGAAGAAGAAGCCAGACGGAGCTGCGGCGGCGGCGGCGGCGGTGGTTCATTTAGCGACACCTACCGCGATTGTCGAGAAAATCGTCTGTGAGAAGGCCACGAAAAATGGCTCCCGTAATAAAGTACGTCAGTAGTTTGAAGTGACGCTTGAAAGGTGTCGATTGAGTAATACCTCGGCGGCATGAAAAACAGATAGACACGAGATTGACAAATATCCTTCGCTCGTGATGAGAAGGAGGTAAGAATGAGAAGGTGGGTGGAACTTGAGATACTAGAGATTCCTTCACCGAATGGACGAATGAAGCGTGAAACAATTTTGATCACTTAGAGGAAGATAATTAATACAGTAAACGGCAATGTGACGAATGATGCTTATCGATAATAAATCGCATAGATACATTGTATGAGAAGACGTAAATAATAATATCTAATTCATTATATGTAGATAACTTCCTTTACAGAAATTTAATACCGGTAATTTTTTACAGAAAGACAAAGGAAAACAAAGTAACTAATTATTTGGAAAAAGGATTAAAAGTGAACAAGAAGTGCTTTTAACCCTTTGACGGCAATTGAAGTCTTTAAAGACATTGATATTTTGATTGTGAATTTTGGTAGATAGATTTAAATACGTAAAAAAAATAAATAAAATATAATCCAATTTCTGTGATGATAAAACTCATTGTTAAAGCTTTGACAATGAATTTTTGTGAATTTTTATCTGGAACGATAAAAAATTTGTTCTGTTTGTTGAATCCCCTATTGCTGATAGAAGAATTAAAATTTACATTGCTGATGGAGAGTTATTAATTACTTATTTTACATCTTTCATAATATTAAATTAGCTAATATTAAGCTACAGTCACACTAGTGATTATAAGTGGCGATTGACAATTTCTTTTCAACAAATTAGAGTAAAGTAATCGATAACTGCTTTGCTCTCCGATTGGTTGAAAAATAATCGCTAATCGCTAATCCCAATCGTGCAATCGCTAGTATAATTATGGGTTTAGATTTTTGTAAAAGTTGTCAAAAAAAATTGTGTTGATAAATTAATACGAACTGTAGAATTTCCGGCTTTATAAATCTTCGAAATGTTGAAAAATGCGTTACAACAGAACTTTAAAATATAAATGATAAATACATTAGACGCCATTGATATGTTTACCCTTACAACCCCTAAAAAGTTAATGAGACACTAACAATTTAGACGACTGAGCCGACGATCAGAAAACCATCGGGGAGCAGAAGCTTTATGGAAAATCCTGTTAGGTTCGAAAGGATTGCAGAATTATGGCCGTAATTAACGGAGAAAGAAAAAGGACAATAGGGTGAAAGAGAGATAATCATGGGCCAGTGCAAAATTCGTAACGGAACGCCGCTTCTTTCGTACTGAATCATAACTCGACCGTTGATGACAGAAGTGGCACGGGACAAACTGTGGCTTCCTTTTTTCACTTCGTCGATTTTCTTTGTGCACCAACGAGCACAAACGGTAGCTAGGCTGTTTTGACCCTAAACAGTCCTCGCTCGTTCGTTTTTGTATCAACAATAGATGCCTAACTTTTGCAACGGATGTTGAATAATAGAACACTTACAAAGGAATTCTCTGAAATTTTCATCTCAGCATGAATTATTTGATATAAAAATACTGGCATAAAATAAAGAATACTTGACATGATTAAAGAAAATGAGGAACCGTGCAATTGTTTTATTTAGATGTGCATTTGGATGTAAAAATAAAAAAACGATTCCAAATTTAGCAGAATTTGGTCGTGTTGCGATGTACCGTTTTATCAAGCATTTCGTGTGTTGTAATCCGGAAAGCTTCGCGAAAGTTGAAACGGAAGCGATGGTCTAACGAGCGCTTCGTTGCATGCCTGGCATTAAGGTCGGAGGTGATGTCGAAAATGGGAGCGATACCAGTCGCTTTGGGGTGAAACCGGCCATTTTAGCGTCACCTTCTGACACGAGGACTATATTTCGAATAACGACGCAAACGAGCGTCACCTCGACGTTTCGTGGCTGATACCCATCGTCTGCGTCAGAAACTGTCCGCCTGTTCGTTCAATCATTACAAACCGATCGATAGTCAGAGAAATATCGGTACAAGGAAATATGTGTAGCCGGAAATTATTATCGGCGATAATATTAATGCCAAAGAGCGATGAGCATTCTTATCGACAAAATTGATTGATAATTAAATTGCTAAAAATTTATTCCGCCATAGGGTGAAACCCGCCGCTGTCGGTGAATAAAAAACAAGGATGTCAATTAAAAAATAATATAGTACTAGAGAGAGAAATCAGGATTTAATCCGCAATCACCGAGGCATCATCGAAATCAAATCGAAAAGCAGTGAGGGGATCATGATTGATCACGTTTATGCCGCTCTGTTATTGTTGGCATGAGAGAGGGATTCGGAACATAGCATCGGCGATTGACGGTAGTTGTAGGCGTTATCACCCTCGCATCTGCGGGTCGGTAAGACCGAAATCGAATTAAAACGCCGCGGAGGAGTGAATTGAGCGAGTCCTTCCAGTTAGTTTCGAAATCGATCTCGAAACGCACCAAATTAGGCGACTATTAAATATAATATCTCTTTCACGTCAGAACCTGTACTTTGATTCTGTAACTATTACGGTAAAGTGAAGTTTCAAGATATCCAGAAAAGTAGGATTCGATGCTGTTTTTTTCATATTTTATCTAATCTAATAATAGGTATAACAAAATGATTAAATAAAAATAAGTAATATATATCATGAAACTTCTTTCTCTGTTAAACAACGCACGGATTTTGTAAAATTGACAAAGGGGGGTTGCATCCGACCCTCCTTTCTACAAGAGAGTATTAAATATTTATTGAGTATAATATCAAATTGTGTATTCAATTTGAATTGTTTTCAATCATTTCTACAGGTCGCCACTTATTCAATATGTTGATAATTTAACTAAAATGAACGAAGTTAAATTTAATTCAAGAAAATGTGTCAAATTTATTTTATTATTTACAATAGTTTAGGCTATAATTTAATTTATTATTTACCAAATGCATACGTTAATACGAACGTTGTTTACTTTGGAGCTATCCACAAAAATGGATTGGTTTACATTTTGATGCAAATTTGAAGCTAAAAATTACAAAATGTTATTTAACAAGAGATTGGACTGTGTCATTGCTCATTTAACAGTGTAATGTCTGCGCAACGAAAATATATGTTACCGATATTATCATTAAGAGTTACAGAATCGCGGGTACAGTGATCTCGTCCGTGATGCTTCGCGTTCTTCGATTGCATCTTACACGTGTATGACAAGCCTGACGAAAAGACTGACGTTCGATTGCTCGGTTACAGATTCATCTACATGGTGGACTCGCAAACGAGCCGCTCGCGTGTCGTCAATTACATGCGACCTACGTTACGTGTGCTAGAATTATTCCGCCGCCGTCAAATTTCGCGTTAAATTGAGGTCGAGTCATTAATCAGCGACGCGCGTTCAATCGATATCGCCATCATCGGCACGGCATCTTTTTGGAATTGTTATGATTTCCAATTGTTCTATCCTTTATAAAATATCTCTCTCGCAAGATAAATCTACACTACAAGTTTTTCACAAAATCCAAACGCACACTAGTAATAGATGTCAACGACAGAATTGACCTAATCGCGGACGTAGTCAGAGGGTGGTTTTTACGAGCATCGTTAAGATTGTTCAACAGCCATTGAACGGAGCCATTTACTTTTACCTCGAATTTTACTCAATCGTATCGCGTAACAGTCGACAATTCGGTCTCTCGTGCGTCAACGAGAGGTTCGACGATGCAATTTAACAGCAATCATTTTCAGTAGCAGCCGATAAACTCGGCTATATCTTCGCGGAGGACGCAGCTCGGAGGACGATTCGTGAAACGCGCATTTCGGGAGAAGTGAAGTCCTTTTATCCACGGTCCTTCTTTCTTCTTTTCCGTCCAGAGTCGGCGCGTTGTGACAGATTTAAATTTATTTTCTAATTCCACGGGAAAGAGAGCGCTGCCTACTTACTGTCACTTGTTGTGAATAGAGGACCCTCTAATCAGAAACGGCCATTGTACTTTTGATTGGTCCGACATTTTCTGGCAATTCATATTAGTTACGAGATAGCAGTTTTTCTCTCTCTCTCTATCATTGCAAAGTGAGATGGGGCGTATCTTTTGCCACTCGCAGGATTTTGCAAGAAAATGAACGACACTCTTTTATGACCTGAGTCTTTGATTAGAGGGTCTTCAATTGTGGGGGGAATAACGTTGATCCTTAGGAACATTTAGAAAATAAATTTGCGAATCTTTCAAGCAACACTCTTCCTGTCATCTGATCATAGATCGGCGAGATATGAACGAAACCCATCCTTTTTCTTCCCATATCCGCTTCTTTCTCTCGCAGTTTGTCCTTGGGGGACTAACCAACCGCACTAACGTAAGTTCGATCCGTGAATCCTATAAACGCCCATGGTCTTAAAGAGACTCTGCTTTTGCTCTGGTAATCGCTTGATATTGGTATGTCTGCAACTCTGCATGCGAATTCTTTTTCACGAGTCACCTGACTGTTTGCAAATCTCTCTGTAAACGCACGTTGATTCACCGAAGTCAAATCTATATTATTATAACGTTAAATTAATATTGTTTTATCGCGTAACATGTATTCATATTATATGTAAAATTTATTCTGTATAATCTTCGAAGGCCATGTTACTCGGAGAAAATATCATTTTATCGAAATAGTTTTGAAAATAAATGGAAACGTAGAAACACAGAGGTGACATTTTTTGCCACCATTAGAATTCTCAAAAGTATAGCTTGTACGATGATGAAAGATTGAGAAAAAAAACTGATGAGTTTGCCCCTTCGCGCGATCAACGTGCTTCCGTGTTCGCGTGGGAAACGTTAGAATCGAGTCCTCGAGGAGAAGCCTGAGCAGTTCCCACTTTTCGACAAATTCGATCTCGCGTTTCGCACGCGAACACGAGTGAGTAAAATCGCTGCGCGATATGAACTGAAGCCGAATTAATATGATTTTCGTTCCGTCGGGGTAGAGGGTCGCGAGTGCGTGAATTGCGGCGCCACATCGACACCCCTTTGGAGACGGGACGGCACTGGCCACTACCTCTGCAACGCTTGCGGGCTTTATTACAAGATGAACGGTCAGAATCGACCCCTCATCAAGCCGAAACGACGACTGGTAAGTACCTAAGCTGTGTTACTTCCTTGACAAGCGAAGTGTCATTATATATATATATTCCCGTCAAGCTCGATTAATCAGACAACGTAAAAAGAAATAGAAGGCAATTTAAATTTTTACATTTAAAATCGATTGCTTCTGATTAATAAGCTTCTGATTAAATACTCATAAGTGAATTCATATCTGCTTTATTATGGCTACATTAAGTAGGCAATTATGTAAAATGTTGAAAAATGGCGTGGAAGTGGATATTTTGCGCGATAAAATTCAATACATTGAATTATTGAACTTATTGTTAATACACTGATATCTCAATATATCGGAAGAAAAAAATCCTACGTTCTTCTGTCTACACCTTATTCGTAAAAGTGCGTCCTTGATCGCTTCCTTCGCGTAAGCAAGACAACACACGCTTAATTAGCACGTACGTACAGCAGAGAGAACGAAGTTATACGTTTCTCGCGGTGTGTAGATATAGTAATCAGAATGCAAGATAAAACAAGGCCAAGTTAATTTCCTGTACCCGTTGATTAATATACGCTCCGCTTCTCTCCACTGTGATTAGCAGCTCCGTATCGCAACGCACCCGGTTGATGGCGGGTCGAATGATTTTCGTGCGATGGATCGCCGTTACTGTATATTGGAGAACTTGCCTCGTAATCTTCGGTTAAAGAGAACATCTGGAAACACCTTAATCACATCGGAACGGTACAAGACCTGACGATTTAATCAATTAATTTAAATTCACTTAAATTGATCGTTTTTGGAACGGAGGAAGAGACGTAACGCCCGAGTAAATTTCTACACGTGATATTTTACGCGAAATGGACAATTTTTCCTCACGTCACGAAGGAAGGCTAAGCCGAGCGTCGAACACACAAATAGAAATGTTTCAAATCCGGATTGAATAGTGCATTTTAAAAAACTATGAAGAGCATTCTTATTTTAAGACCGTCTTAGATAATGATGCCAATCGCGGCTTTCTAATTGGTTCATAATATTTTAAGATTGTTAATTAAGACGATCTTAAATATAAGAACAGATTATGACTACCGGCCTGTGCTTGGTTCAGGATTTTAAGACTACACTTAAGACAGTTTTAAATATAAGAATTGACTATAAGTATTTCAGCCTATATAATTTATCGACTTGAATATAACTTTATATACAGGCTTGAACACACATTCTCGCAGAAAGCGGATATGAACGTTTAACTCTCAAGATTGAGTTAAATATATGCTTAAAAAAGGAATACATTATATCTCCGTTATTAACACACACTAATCGTAAGTTTGTATTACTTATATTCTTAAATTAGATACATGATTTTCACATGAGCACGTTTTCAATCGTAGCGCGAGTTATAGGCAGCGGCGAGTTCCGCACACATATCAGGTCGCCGTCGGTTCGATCGATATCACGAACGGTAGCCGGAGGTTTCGTGCGATCGGCTCGTAGAATTCGTGTGAACCCGATCTATTTTTGGCGACTCGGCTAGCACCTATGTAGATGGAGCAGCCTCGTCCGAAGTACCGATGCGGAAACTCGATACCACCGGCTCTGCTTCCTCTTCCATCGTTTCGGACTCTCTCCTCGTAACAGCGATCCGACCTGACTAAACACTCACGAAAATTCGCGGAATCGATCACGAAACGTCTGTTTTATGGGGTTTACACTTTCCGTCTCTCTAATCACTTATTATTCGAAATCGAACTCTCCCTTTTTTTTTTTTACAGCGTGGTTGAATCGTTCACAATAGTGCAAGACTAAAGGTTAATCTACATAAGTCACAAACGTAGTTCGCTATGGTCGTTACTTGCAGAAAATCAGAAGTGTCAGTGATATCATTGACTGCTTTCGATTGGTTGTCGCGACAAGCGTTGCGAATTACGTTGTTGATGTACGATAATTTTAATATTTTTCAACGCGCGACAAATGATTTTTACTATAAATTTTACAGTCGTGATTTTCAAATATTGACACAAGAGTCCTTTTGATGGAGATATTCTTAGAATAATCGCGAAGCGTGTGCGTGTCGATATCGACTAAGCGATCGAAAGTATCATAGTGGTGAAGCATGCAATCTCCGTGAAAAAGACAGATTACTCGGCCAATTATATCTATTTCTACCGATATAATTTAATTTTAATCTCGGTTTAATTCATTCGTTATCTTTTCTTAGAACTAGAAAAGGATAAAAAGTTAAACGGAAGTTAAAGTTAATCTATCTCTTGGTCAAAAGACCAAACTGTCGGATCAATTGTGTTCATTTTTATCAATATAATTTAATTTTAATCTCGGTTTAATTTACCCATTATCTTTTTCTAATTCTTAGAAATAGAAAAGGCTGAAATGTCAGCTCGGAGATCGAAGTTGACCTATGCATGGCGATAGAAGTGGACATTGGACGTTTAGATGTGCTCTTAGCGTGCACTTTCACGAGTGTCGACCCTCCATGAGTCCATTTCTCAGATCACAATGATTCACGGTTTGCAGTATTCATTTCAAAGAGAAGGCGCGTCTCGTCGAGAGCGGCACGAGATGCAACGAGCGGACCGGCATACCTCCGATGCAGAAGCGCGTATTGATATACGTTTCACTATCCCTCTCGTTATCGCACTTTCTCCCTGGTACGCGATAGAGCAAGGCTGATTAATTCAAAAGTTTTTCACCGACCGGCGTCGCCTCGCGAGTAATTATAGATATGGCGGCTGCACTCAATGAGTTCGTTAATTGACGAAGCTGCTTTACACCGGCGCCTCATGTAATTTTCCGTAGTTATTATCTTTTTGTTGCTCGCTTAACGTATCACTCTCTTTCGTGAAACGCGTAGAGTTCATTGCGATTTCGCTCAATCGAATATTCGGTGCATTTTATTGTAAATCTCTGATTATATATATATGTATATATATATATATATATATATATATATTTCCACAGTTATTCATATAGGTAGTAATTATTTAATCTCTCTATCTGCAATCATATTTTTCACTCTCTTTCTGTAATTTGTCTTTTTCGCTCAGCTCAAATTTTTTACTGTTCTAGGCTTTCGAAAGAATTCAGAGTTAATTTTCAACATTTCCATTACGTTATCGAATAATTCTGAGCTCGAATGTTATTTAATAAAAATGGAAATTTTAGTAAAGGTATAAAATTTGAGAGTGAAATTTTGGCCTGCGCCAAAAAAGTAGACCTAGATAATAGACTAGGAGGTTAAAAAAGAGAAAAAGGAAGAAATTCATCAAGGAATCAATCATTAACGTGTCAGAGAGTGAGGGACATTCTACATACATCCCAGATACATACCCTGCCTGCTGCGTATAATTCATTTGCTGTCACCGTTTAAACAGAGGCAATCGTTTCGCGAGTTCGCCATGACGACCCGTACAAATATTCCGACGCGATGATGAACCGACACGCCCACCCATCATTCATCCGCGTGCACGCGCGGCGGCGGTAGCGCGGTGTGACGTAAAAACGCGGCCGGTCGATAAAATATCGATTTAAACTAGTGGGCGTACGCACGTGCGTGCGACACTTTCGGTGTTTTCCGTCATTTTTCTCCGTCGCGAGAACTCCAGATACCCTTCCCCTCCCCCCCCCTCCACCCAACGTTCTTAGGGCGCGTTTACACGAAACGGAAAAACAACAACCAATCAAAATTCGCGATGGTAGTAAGTAGTACGAAAAGCCGAAATTGTCGACTACCAGCGCGAGTTCTGATTGGCCTGCTGCTTTTCAGCTTTCTGCTCTTCCATCAAGGTGTGAACGCATCCCCTTACTCATCGCGCCCCTTACTTGTTCCTATTTACTTCCGGATTAAAAATTCATGCAGCCATTCAGCCGAAATTCATTCCCGATTGTCCTGGTTGTCCTGGTAAAATAACGGTCGATATCGTTCACGACGGACGATCGATCGATCCCATTCAGTAAACGATGCCGCGAATAGTATTCCACGTTAGGGGAAAACATTACGAAAATGTGACTCATTCATTATTCAACGATTAGTATCTAGGTATGAAAATATAGTTAGAAATTATAATAGCTTCATTTAACCAGAGGAACTGATAGAATTGGACTTTCACAAAGGAGTGTCAAATTCTCGTAGCGAGAAATTAGTTTTTCTTTTTTTAGTGTAAAGCGAGAAATAATTTATTTTCCAAAAAAGTACGATTAACATGATCTAGTCGCTTACGTTTCAAATATCAAAGGGAGCTTTCTAGCAAGAGAGATACATACATTGTATCGACAGAAGAATTATTCTGTCTTTGTTCAATATTTAGTGAAAGCAAAAAAATAGAATGACAGTCCACGTTGATATGTCTCACTTGTTAGAAAGCTCCCAAAGTAAGGTTGAAAAAAGGGGGAACGCACGCAAAGACATATGCCTCCACAATATGTTTCATTTTTAGCGTGCGTCGGCTTGAATCCAGTCACAGATGTGTCGCCGAAAAACGGAGCGCAGATACGATCTGGGAAACAAAAGGCGGCCACCAGGTATACGCACGCGGGTGTGCACGCGGCCCACCACCCTGTATATAATAAAGTCGTGGCATATATTGCCCACCGCTCGTGTCCTCTTCTTCCATTGTACGTATTGAGCTGCACGGAAATTCCGTACACGCATACGCACGCACGTACGCACACGCGTGCGCCGTGAACTCCTGCGACGGCGAGGTTTCGATCAGGCAGATAGCAAGGGTTGCAACCCCCTCCCTCCCGTTGCGACCGACGTCCGCCATGTTTGATCCTTCAGGAAGATAAAACACCGGCTTGAACAGCTGGGAAATTTTCGTTTTTTTTTTTAACCTCTTTCTCTCTCTCCCCCCTTGATTCTCTCTTTTTTTTTTCCACCCCGCCTCACCCGTTCTTTCTCGCTGTTGCTCTCCGTTCGCGCCAAGGGTGGCTATACCTATATATTCACATACATGCGCGGAGTGGAACGTTGCGCTCATGTCGACGATATGGCGTCGACCTGCCGCGTTTTATGAGTGAACATACAATTTAATGTGATTCTTACATAGCTTAAGGCTCCTGAGTAGTCAGCATGCGATTCAAAATCAGTCGGTGGCCTGGCGAAATGTCGCGGAATCGGTAGCCACACACACACACGCACGCACACACACACACACACACACACACACACACACACACACACACACACACACACACACGAGCACGAGCTCATGTGTTCTTGGTGCGCCGAAAGCGAGCACATACACATGGACTCGTGCTTGTGTGTATGTGTGTGTTTTGCAGCGCCTCGCCACGATAAATGGTTGAACTTATAGGCGTGGAAAAGTGACGTTTTGACGACGAAATTTGTGCTTCATGCCATTTCGTCATTATTTGCTTAATTGTGAAAATGTAACGTGTCTCGTACTTATGAAAGTCTTATAAACGGGCAGAAACTATAGTTATCCTAAAACTTTATACGTAAAAACGTATATTTCATTCATTTCAACAGCTTCAAACCATGTGTTTTTGCCCAAAATTAGGCTCTTTTTTTACTTTACCTGCCTTTTACGACCATTTATTGACTATTAAGGGAGAAAAGAACAATTTCTGCCCATTTTTACAAGTATTTTAAAACAATCTCGTCATTTAGATTTATCCAAGTTGTCTTTATTTACAAATGACTTGTAGCATAAATTAATGTGCCATTCCTCGCTTCTGACGTCACGATTCCAACATGGCTGCCGCAACTACTCAGGAGCCCTAAGACTTTTGCTGAAGTGTTTAAAAATTTAGCCGGATCTAAAAATAATTTTGTTGAACGCTCAAACTAGTTGCTGGTCGGAACCAGCTTTTTGCAGCATTACTTGCTTGAGATTTCTACGTAATTATTTTGAAGATCTATACGTTGAAAGAAAGATTGGCTGCTGTAGCAAATTAAATGGGAAAATATGGCACAGCCAATTTTTAATTAATTGCAACAGCCAATTGTTGGTTGTGTTAGCCTATCCGCAATGTCAGTATAGGATTTCGATTGACTAACGCAACTAAAAATTGATTGCTACAGTCAATTAAAAATGCTACGCCATATTTAATCATCGAATTTGCAGCGACCAATCTTTTCTTTCAGTGTAGCTAGCTAAAGCTTTTTAGAGAAAATCTTGAGCAAAATTGTTCTTTCCATGCAGCAGTAAATATTAGTTGAGTTGTTTAATACAACATAATTAGATTATCAATCTTATATGATGTTGTTGAGACATTACATCATTAATTTTATAAATGCAGTATTTGTATATGTTCAAGAACGGTAAACATTTTAAACATAAAATTTTTGTTCTAACGTTCCTTTAACAGTTACATTATTTCTCATCTGTTCTCGTTCTCAAAATATAAACATTTTTACAATCCATACTATTTCCCTAATTATAATAATTATTTTCGTATCCGCGTGAGAAAGTAATGCGGAAGTCGCGGACCCGCTACCGGAATCGATCCTCGACATTACACGAAGAGATGATCTTTTAGTCTCGAAGTCACAGGCCGCGCGAGTCTCATAGTCGCAGGAGAAAAGAGGAAGGCATGGCGCGAAGGAGAGAGAATAACTCTGCGCGCAGAGTCGCTCGTTAACGACTGTCCTACACGCTCCCTTGCTTCCCTTTTCTTCTCTCTCGTCCTGTGGCGATGCTTATCTGAGCCCATGCCCGGTCCACGCCGAGCAATGCTCGTCGAATTACGGTTCTCCAGGCGGTTCTCTTGGAGGCATACCAGCAGAAACTGCGCTGCCATTGCTGCAACAGAAACAGCAGCTTCGGCAGAGACCTGTTAAACTCCTGTTAAAGACACGCGATGTGCGTTTGCTGTCATCGGAGAATTTAGTAACGCACACAAGTTGAGAAAACGTTGAGAAATAGTCGAGACTACGATTATTATATTTAACCAGATCCTCGGTCCTTTATCTTGCGAGAAGACGTTTATGCGAAATGAACGCTTGGAATTGGTTTCGAAAATTACTCTTGGAACTTCAGAGACGTCGAAAGATTTTCGAGAAACCATTCCGTTCGAATTCAAGGAGTGACGAAGCGAGGAATGACCCCGAACTTAGCGGCGTGATTTTATCTTGTCGACTCTTCAGGTAGCCAAGATGGCGCGCGACCGAGAAAGCGAAAGAAGAGCGACGAAGATCCCCGGGTGCAAAGGGTTATCCTCATCGATCTCCACGCGGAAAATGAATAGTGCGTTCTGTGCGCCAGAGTCGAAATTGTCTGCGGTGTCCCGCACTCGCGCATTGTGTTTCCGACGCAGTAAAGGCACCTTCAAACGAACGAGACGGAGAGTATAGGAGAACAAGCCGATCGGCCAATGACTCTGCATTCATTTATTTAGAACTGCTATTTTTTTTTCCTAGGCTGAAGCTAGGGAAATCGGCATAATAATTGAGCGTGAATTTGTAACGGTGACTCTTGATGACTTGATAAAGTGTCGTTTACAATCCTTCCTAGCTGCGTCGCGTCGTTACGGGGCGTATTTTTAGAGACTGCTCGCTTTTAAGACGCTCGTAGACGCCCCGGTGTGTCACTTACTTACGTGACGGTGATTGAACGTGTTTAAAAAAAAAAAAAAAAAGGAGGAGGGAGGTAAAAAGGGCGCGTGGTACTCTGCAAGTGCGCTTGCGATTCTTGTAAAGGCGCAAAGTAATCCGGGCAATGACTTGGAATACATCTTGCCGGTGCGCGAACTCGATTATTCCACCGCGTGAAAGTATAATTCTGGTGGCGGCGACTAGCTCGTGTTTTTCGCATGCTCGCGCCGTGAAAATTTCCCTTCGCGTTCGCTTTTTATACAGACAGACAGACAGACACACGCTCTCCGGAGCGATGAAAATTTCCACATAATGCACCGCGCGGCCCGGTAATTGCTCTCATGACTCGTCAACGTTACGGTTTAATTCATGCGCTATATCCCGACAGTCGTTTCAAATAACTTTTCGACTTTTTTTTCCTCCTCGATCTAGTATACTCGTACGTGCGGCAATTCTCCTCCGTTACTCTCGCGCGAACCTGTTCTGGATCATTTAGATCCTTTCCTCAAACAAAATGTTAGTTTTAAGACTGTTAGAAAGGGGCCCCGATTAATCTAATAAATAAATTAAATAATCTAACGAAACCTTATACATTCATGTGGAAAACTATAATTTCATTTTACGTGCTCAGAGATTGGCTCCGTTAAATTATACGAAAGAGGAAAGTGATTTACTTTCTCTCGAGAGTAACATTGGAAAATCGTATCTGCCGACGAAAATTTATTGATGGTATTTTTTTTTTTTTCATCACGAACGAGAGCAAGTTCTGGTATCTCCGACTGTCTTACGGTGGTCTATGAGTAGCATTCGCGGGTACGTCGGGGGCAGCAACGGTGACTGAATTATGTACCAGATGCAAATATCGTCGATTGTTCGGTACCGCTGGCGTCTTCCATCCATCTTTCAGCTTCCTTGAAAATTCTGCTCATGAGATACGGGATTTGCATCCGTTCACACTTTGAATACGACGCGCTGTCCTCGCGAGCGAGATCGGCACTCATCTCTCTCTCTCTCTCTCTCTCTCTCTCTCTTTCTCTCGTCTCGTCGAATCCCGTTTACGCGCCTTTCCTTCCCTTCTTTCCTGTACCTCGCGACGCCGATCGATATTCTCTTATGGCGCCTCCAGAATCTATCGACGATTGAATCTCGATCAGCGATCAGGGAGAATTTACACGATCGTGGAACGTCGCTCCTCGCGAAACAATAGCACACGAGTTTACGATTTCTCCGCGAACAAAAGAGCTCGTACGTATCGTCTCGATCGATTGCTTCGTTATTACATCGCACTTAACTATATTATATAAGATATAATTATTACATGCTGTAATATATGACAGTTAATGTATTGTAATACGCAATGATTGCATCGTGATAATTATATTCCGAGATCACAGAATGATAATTCATAAATAGCTATTTAAGAATTTCAATCTGTTTGTAATAATTTTTAAAGTTAAACATATGTGTATAAAGTGCACGGAAAGAGTAATTTTATTGGGGAATCTAAAAATTTATATATAAACTAGATACAGATTTGAAAGTTAATTTTGTGGGAATCTCAAGCACAATGAACAATGTTGCAAAATGTCTTGATATTCCAGCAACCAATTTTGTCCGTTTTACCTAATTATTTTGATCCGTGTCTCTAAATCTTTAGATTCTTCAGCAAAATTGCTCGTCGATGTATAAATAATATATTTATGAAGGTCGGGTGTAAAATGTAATTCGCAAACAATGGGAACGTACCCATCGATGACGTTAATTACGAACGTTGTGACCACGAATTTAAATCTTCTTCGGTGCGGAAAAAAAAAAAAGTTAAAAATACAATTTAATAAATTCTCGAAGTTAATTTCATTTTGCCATTAACTGGTCGGAAAATTTTTTTATTCTTACAACATTAAATTTATTTCTACAATCGATTGAATTAAGCAAAATGAGTGAGACGCTCCATGTACCTCGTTTTCGAAAGGCTTTAGTATCCTTTTCGACGGTGTACGCGCGTATAATTTTCGATAGAGAGCAAGAATGAAGGAGCGAGAGACGGACGAGAGCCAATTAGATGGGCGTGTGCGCGGACCAAACGAAATAAATTCAGCAAGGAGACGTGAGGGGAGGGGGAGGGGGAGGGGGAGGGCGCGAGGTGTGAGAGAAGGGCGCGTAACGAATCGTCGTAACCTATTAACTTGTAAATTGCTTCCGACTGTTGTGGGCGAGAGAGGCGCGCGGCGCTCCACTCATAAATTCGCGAAATAAATCCCGGGGCGCGTCGTCTCGGCAAAACGAGACGCGTGACAAAGTTATTGGATCCCGTTAGCATAACCGAAGCAGTAACTAAAGACCGATTAGATTCCGTGGCGATAACTCGTAAAATATTGCGCGTTGCTGCGCGACTTTGCGTCAAAAAGGAGACTGACGGTGTCTCCCTCTCCCTCCCCCCCCCC
>NW_017305485.1:925293-926976 GCF_001594115.1 Trachymyrmex septentrionalis
CCCCCGTGGTTAGAATTTCGTGTTGTAGGATTTCCATTTAAATGTGGAAACACGAAGGTGTTTTTCCAGAAATGGGAAAAGGCGGATGAAGGGCGGGATAAATCGAGAGATGAGACGAAACGACCGTCGATTCGTGCAAGATTATTTATTGTGCGGTAGTCCTAAAAAAATCGGACGGATCGATGTCGATTTATAGAGACCGAACGGATGTAACCGAACGACGATCCTGTCTATTCGCTCGGCGAGCCACGATCGCACACTTCGATCATTATTGACGCGATAATTCAAGCCGGTTGTTTTGCCCGGCACCGTTACTTCTGCGTGTGTGTGTGTGTGTGTGTGTGTGTAACGCTTTTCTTTTTCGTCCAGTGGCTACACGGCTACTTAAGATTCGGTATGCCGCGATTGGACGGCCGGCTACGGCCGTCCGACAAGCCGATCGATCATCCGTTCCGGCCCAAAGAAACAATTGTTTCGTCGATAGAGAGTGCTGCGGCTCGCTCTTCATACGCGTATATTTATAGCCCCTTGACTCTTTTTTTTGCTCGTCCACGAAGGACGAGTCTCAGCGACAATTTCTCGCAGAAGGATCCATCCTTATAAAGTGAATGCATGGTACGCGGAAAAAAGAAAATTTTTTTTTTTTTTTGAAATATTTAAAAATTCAGCTAATTACAGAAAACAATTTTGCTGGACCATCAAAATAATTATGTAAAATGCTAAACGTTAAATGACGATGCTGTAAAACTGTGTGTTTACATTGTAGGAATCAATTCGCATACCCTACGTATTTATTTAGGTAACTTTAATGATTCAAACAAAATTATTTTCGGATCTGTATCTAGCAAAATTTTTAGATCTTTATTTCATTCTTTCCGTTACATGAATAAATCCGTCGCTGAAATATACAACAGTGTCAAGGTAATCGAACTGTGAGTGTTTCGAGGAGACAAAACGGAAAAAAAAATAGATCGAACGGTTCAGCAAAGCTACAATTTGCTGGACGAGTTCAATATCTGTAACTAAAAAGATTGATGGTTTAACAAAGAAGTTACGTTTGCAAGCAATTCAGATAATTCTTTATTATAATAAAAATTACTAATCTAATAAGTCTTCTTCATTGTAGCAACAAAAGTACACGCCATCTTAGCTAGTATGTTTTGTTAAAAATTTCAATCTATATATTGAATTGATTTCGTAGAAAGTCATCTTAGCTGAATTAATAAATTTCTAGTACTGCTACAGTAAATATGATGACTTACAGTCGCAAATTTTTTTCAACTGTACAAATTTACTGTATTTTAACATAGAAAACTAGCTATCTTATACGGCTATTACGGCTGTAGGATTCGCTGAGTCAGTGAAGTTTCTAGTTGTTTCGACAAATCTTTTTTTTCCCCGCGAATGAACTCACCGTAAAATATGTTACTTACATCGCAAACGTTAACCGTCGGAGCCGAGAAAGTGAGCGCAGAAATTTTTCTCGCGTGCACCGATCCGCCCGTCGTGATCCCGAGAAAATATTTTCGTCGCTGCTAAGACCCGTAAGTATGTGTAGCGCCGCCGAATCGGTGCTTTCCCTCCTTGTAAGAGCGTGAAATTGTTTCGCGTGCAAAAGAGGCGAGCGAGAACAGACGAATTAACGATTTAATCGCTCCGGTGCGAAGCAGCCCCCCCCCCCCC
>NW_017305485.1:927076-929464 GCF_001594115.1 Trachymyrmex septentrionalis
TATCGGCGCTCGTGAGTTATGCAAATGATTATTCAAATCGCGCCGGTCCGGCTTGCTACTCGCTCGCCCTCTAACGAAGCCCTCCAATCAATTCTACCTATTGGCAAATACACGCCACCACGGGGCATATTGGCGCTGGTGAAGGTGACGAGGAGAGCGGTAAAATTCGCTGCGCACCGACGACGACGCGACGTGGCGTGCACACGCAAGTGCGCGTTGCTATCGCGTTACACGCTTATCAGCCGGGGAAAGAACGGCGCTTGGACGTAGACAAAAAGTTTCCGGCGAAAACACGATTCCGACCGCTGATCTATAGCCGCGGGCAGAAACGACATGAAGAAATTGCGTTGCGAACAGATTAATTACCTGTGTAAGTTACCTATTTGTCTAACATCGGTGTACAACGCGAAACGGACTCGCGTAACGATTCGCGACGGGCACATCGGGAGGGAAGTGGTATCTACGAAATTTAAATAGAGATACAGATCTGAAAATAATAATTTCGTTCGGTCGGATTGTCTTGCGTGATTATGCAAGACGCAGTCAAGTTGCTGCGTTAGAATGTCAGAACTTCCAGCAGCGTTGTACGTTACGCTTGAATTTTCTACGGACAATTATTTCGATGGTCCAACAGGATTATTTTCAGATCTACAATTATCTCGATTTTCAGATATATTTCAGTCAAACTGTACTTTCCGTGTTGATATTAACACCACGTCGATCGACGCTGCTGAAGAGACCTACAGCCAACGTAGCGACGTGCTCTTTTCGTTCCGTCGTGGAAAAAGTGTCCCGTTTTCCCAAGTGTCCACAATTCTAATCCTTTCCCATGCGAACCCCTCGGAACGCCCTATATATCGACGGCGGTTTAAGGCACCGCTCGCCCTTTATGCCCTTTCCGCCGGGAGAAGGGGATCTTCCTCTCGTCGAGGTAGACGAGGATTCCTCGCTGGTTCCCCAGGGCAGCTGCGCACTCTATCATTGGTCGCGATCTCGATGTTTCCCACCCGAGTCCGGGAAACGACCCCTCTAGCAATCAAGGACCAATCCCATCCCGCTCATGTCCCGTTGCAGCAGGAGGGTAGCAGAAACCCCGCGGCCGTCGCCGCCGCCGCCGCCGCGCTACCCTTCCTTCATCCTCGCGCACACTCCAGCTCAGACGAATTCCTCCCCTCGAGCCACCCTTCGCGTACGAACGAGAGAGAGAGAGAGAGAGAGAGAGAGACTGAGCCGCTGAGAGCTAGGTGGGAGATTTGACGGTGATTTAGGAAATGGTGGCGCATGCTGTGGGCAACGGAGGGATGAAAGTGGGAAGGGGGAAAAGATGATTTATTTATATATTTTTGTTGGAGAGACATTGTTAGTTCGAATCTGGAGTTATATTATACCTGACTGTGAGAAGCAAATGAAAATGAATGGACAGGAAGGCGTTGAAAGTCGAGATTGCAAATTAGGTATTTATTCTCTCTTAATTGGAACGATAAATGGAAATGTAGATAAAATAAAGCGCGTATGTGTGTGCTGGAGATTTAGATAATAACTGAATAAATGTGTTGCTTTATTATTAATTTGACCAGGTTCGAGGTATTTCGCAATTATGGAAACTATAGATATGGGAACTGCATGAATATCGGCCGTGGCGTTCGAATTGAACTGTATTGTCCCAGACAATGGCAACACCATGAATTCCAAGGGTAATCGTGTCTAAAGATGTGCTCGTATTGTGCGAGTTAATCCAGTAGGATTACGACTAATACCTCTATCAGTAGCAGCACCCTAATCCTACCAGAGACACGATTGGGAGTAACGATTCCGAAGTCGTACGATTCTCCCAAAAATTCAGCTCCCATTCTCAAACTACTACTTTTATCTGCCTTTTACGTCCCATCGAGTATCGATCTCCAGTTAGAATCGGCAATCGACTACGTCTGAGAATCGGAGAGAGAGAGAGAGAGAGAGAGAGAGAGAGAGGGAGAAAAAACGCCAATGGAAAAGGGTCGCGCGGGTCCAATCTTAAAAGAATCGTCCTGGAAGTCCATAAATCCTCCGCCGGGGTACGCGAGTACGATCCGAGGGAGGAGGCACATGAGCTGGAGAGAAATTCTTCAGTCGCGTGAGCAGCGAAAGGGTGGAGGGGGGGAGGGGGGAAAGGAGAGTAAGAGGAGAAGAGGCTGACCGGTCGAGACTCCCCCATCCACGGAGAGAAGGGCCCCGAATTGGCCCCGCGGGCATGAAAAACGCGCGATGGTGGCACTCTCGAATAAATCAAAGTGGCGTGAAAATCAATTGTAAGACACTCGCGCCTCGCGTGTAGAGTCGACCGACCCGTCAGCCACCCCCTGTTTGCCGGATGCTTCTCTTCGTTCGGTACGTTCGTCCCGGGGGGGA
>NW_017305485.1:929564-931387 GCF_001594115.1 Trachymyrmex septentrionalis
ACCACCTCTTCTTTGTTGGCTCCCCAATGCTCGCCCTCGCGCGCCTCTTCGTACACACGAGCGTGCGTACGTACGTGTACCCGTGCGCACGCGTGCGTACACGCGCGTGTACGCCGTAGCCGGAACGTCTGCGGCTTTCGCAAGAGAGGGCGGATAGGGAGGGCGAAGCGACGGTAAAGTCAATACGGACGTAGCGGCGCGCAAACGCCGGCTACCAGCCAATGCGAATGCCGCCGGCGGCGCATGGCGTCCACGGGAGAGCCATCGCCGAGCCGCGCCGTCACGGCGCTGAATATCGTGCCCCCATCTTGTGAACGAAGGTGAGGAGGAAGGTGATAGAAGCGAGCCCCGGAGTACTTTGTATGGAATTTCGGGAACCTTCCCGCGAACGCTCGTCCGGAGTTTTGAGTGAAGCTCGTTCAGAGGCGCGTCACCGTTTCTTCACCGATCGTCAACGAACCGTCGTTCGATCGACTTCCGGGTACGGCTCCGGAAGGTAGAATCCGGCGGCACCGAGTACGCGAGCAGGGAGGACACGTCGACAAGATCAAGATGGCGAACGGCGATCGAGGCGGATGTCGATCTCGACCGCGCACCAACACGCGCTCCGAGTCGTCTCCCGCCCGCCCTCGTCTACCGTTTCGTCTCCGTTCGCGGCTGATGAATTATTTATGCTTCCCTGCGTTTTGTGCGACAAATTCCAACAACGGAATGACCGAGATCGCCGGTAATTTATCATGCGTGTCGACTGTAAAATCGTTGGCGTACGCAACAATGCAATCGCGTAGCTCGCGCGCGATTTATGGGTGGTACCGATTCAAGGATCCGTACGTCTACTTGCACGAACGATCTCGGGTTTACGAAATAGAATTATGTTCACGTTTTCACTTTATCCCGATTTCACGCGTCGCCGATAAATCGGGAAGGGATAAAATTTCACGAGGGAAAATCAATTACATTACATTTAGAGAAAGGCATAATGTGAATTATGCAAGTTTTACGTGTAAAATTAATATACACATAGTCGAATAAACTGTTTTGTAGTTAAGATAATCATAAAATATTTGTTCAACTGTGTACAATAATTCTACATATATAAACTTGTCACATAATTACCACCTTTGCACAATTTCCATTATGTCGAGAAGAAAATCACGAAACTTGTAATATATTTCTTTGAATTTACAATCAACAAATATTTGCTCCAAAAATGACAGTTAAATCAAATTAATAGTTTTTGTATCAAATAAACATATATGTATGTACATTTACATTTAGTAAATATTCACTTAAGAACTATTCGAAGAAATATTTATTAAAACTTAGTTATTTTTTTCTCGATGTATGCTTTTCTCTGAATTCTCTGTGTCTCTTCTCGAATTACATTTCTTTTCGAAGAAAAGGCAAGTAACTCTGCCGTTAATTACAGCACGATCGTATGAAAAATTAAGCTTTGCGGAAAACGGAACGCTTCGACGCGGTTCCCGACGCGCACACCCTTTCACCCTTAATCGTGAAAACGAGGGTGCGGAGGGTGAGTGACAAGTAATGGCCGCCGCGAGCGTTATTTATTGTGCCGCTGCCGTGCACACGCGAGAGAGGCGTAGGCTTAGCGGCAATTTCCAGGCGATAACGCGTCCCCGCGATTATTTGCCCCGCGAGTGAATAAAAAGCCGGCGCGGCTGTAGAGAGAGAGAGAGAGAGAGAGAGAGAGAGAGAGAGAGAGAGAGAGAGAGAGACCCAGAGAGAGATCTCCTCCGCAAGTCGGACATCGCGATTAAACAGCCTATCTCACTGCGCCTTCGCCTCAATCCTTATTCTTT
>NW_017305485.1:931487-943108 GCF_001594115.1 Trachymyrmex septentrionalis
TGGATTAAACAGCCTATCTCACTGCGCCTTCGCCTCAATCCTTATTCTTTCCTTGGAATCCGACGACGGACGGGTTTTGCACGCCTTCCATACTTCGATGATGATCGCACGATGGTAATCGTTTAACATCGCGAATTTATCGTCGTTCGTTATGCACGATTTCTGAATGTATCCCCGAAATTCTCTCGCCGGAGCATCCTCACGTATTTCAAGCGAGGCGAGCTTTACGGTAAATATTCTATCTTCGCGCGCACAGTTGCAGCAGAACCGGCGCGGCGGTTATTTATTACGGCCGTATAAACGCGAACGAAGGCGCAACGGCTATTCCGAGCGACAGTCATGGACTTCATCGCCAAGACACATTTACTGTTTCCATCATTAAGGCGTCTCTAAATGTCACGCTCGCGTAAAGAGCGCTTAAAACTCATGCAGCCGCCGCTCGGATATGCACACCTCGTTTATCTCGAAGAAAATCGCCTTTACATCCTGACCGGGATGAGGCCTCGGCCTTTCTCCCCGGGGTCTCTGATATATTAGGGGATATATTTCCCGGTATTGGTATCACGCTCATCCTCGAGAATCGAGAGTTCCAGGTTGAAATCTCCTGGTGGCGTTGAAGCAACAGTTTTTGCAATCTGTTTTTTTTTTCGCAGGTTATTAGCAATTTTAATTCGACGATCAATTATATGTAATTTTGAGATATTTATATTTCAGTCTCAGTCTTTTCATGTCGCGTAACAAACCGAAGCACGCAATTTATAAAATGAAAGAAATGTATTTGCAAATGTATTTTGCTTTTAATATTATTATTCGCAGATTTAAGATTATTAATATTCTTAAAAATGTTTATTAATGTAACAAAAATTATTCAATTGCATGATATTATTAAACTCTGGTTGAACTGATTGAATGATTGCAGAGGATTTCAAGATTTCTGCGCGTGCTTTACAGAATCAGATATATATATAATTCACACAAATATTTAGACAAATATTTTAAGATCCACCTCGTGGATCGAAAATAAGATAATTTTTTTTTTTTTCCCGATACATTTTATCGAATTTCTATTTTCGATCGCAACGAGTGCCGAGATCAATCTCTCGCGTAGATCGCAGACGTCATTGCCGACGGCGAGCGCGTTCGATAATAATTATACATTCGTGGCTTGAAGCAACGAGGCGACGAGAGGGAGCGGCGCGAGGAAGAAACGAGCGCTGCTCTCAGCATTTATACCATCCGCTCGAGAGCCGCAGCCAACATAATAGAGACAACATAATGGCGCTATAAATAAATAATAATGCCACGGTCTAAACGCAGTTGTAGGAAGACTTAGAAAGGCTCTCAAGCTGGCTGTACTCGTCTCATGTGTGTTTCTTACACTGCCGCGTGACACGCACGCTCCATGTTAGCCCCGCGTTAGCAAGAAGACGATCGAAAAGCGTTATCAGTCGCGAGAAAGGCGACGGCGGGGGGGGGGGAGAGATGGAGAGAGGATAGAGGGAAATTCATCGTCGAAGATAAATCGTCTCGCTCGCTTCGTTGATTAATTAAATCTCTGTATTAGCATAAGTGCGGTGTGATTGAGCGATCCGCGGAATCGCGCGTCACTGGGTCACCAGTCCTAGCAAGGTTGAATATGTCATTCTAATCCCTGGTCGGACAAAAATCCGAATTCAATATTTTGGAACGTCATCGAACGTATTTCCGAATGGGGGAGAAAGTTTTTATTTTTTTCAGAAATGTGTGTTCGTAACAAAAAATATTATATTCTAATAATCTGTAATATTTTAAAACGTTGAATGTACTTTCCAACGGACGACGTTTTTTGTTTTCTTTTTTTTTTTCTTTTAGGGAAACACGTGAATATATTAATGGAAATATATATCTATATTAATTCAATGTTTTTTTTCGATCGGAGAGAATTTTTTTATTTCGGGAAAACACGCGGATATGTTAATGTTAATAAGTTTCCTCGACGCATGTCACAAGAGATGAGAAGCGATATATGCGGAAGGTAGATTGTATAGAGATTCGTTCACGAAAAAAGAAAAAAGAAAAAAGAAAAAAAAAGGGATGTCCGAACTGCCCCCGCGATCGAGAACTCCCACGAATCGCGATAAAGCAGATCGTCATGCACGGCAGTAAGTGGCAGACGGTTGAATAATCATCGTCGCTAATCGCGCCGATCGTTGACCGAGAGCAGATAAGAACGCCGTATGCTCGAGGAGAAAAATCCATTTGATGAATGGCCGACGCGTCGAAACACGTCGCTGGCATCCGCCTCGTGTCACTTGACAGATCTTGACTAGCATTATCAAGAAAGACAAGAGAAAGACACTTTCGTAGTCGTTTATTAGTATAATTTTCTTCTTATGGAAATGAAGTTACAATAAGGCAAGAAATAACGCATCTATTATTACATATTCTCTTTATCGTAATACGTACGTTGTAGTACTTTATCGTAATTACAGATTGTATCGTGGTTAAACAGGTGCAGGAAACAAATTGTGATTTTATGCTCGTTTAATATTTGCAGTTATAGAAACTATGCGGATTGTGTTGAGGATAGAAATAACAAGTCTTTCGTTTGTTGCCTTTTCTTCTGACTATCTTTATTACAATTGAAAAATCACACGAATGTCATAGCTCGTCGCCATTCCGATTGACTTATTTCACAGTAATATAAAGAGCCTATTGTATAAATTATTGGTAAAACAAATAGAGGATTTGGAAAACAATTTTAAATGATGAAAATTGTATGGATTGTGTAAAATCAACAGTAAAATGGACAGCTTATTAATCCAGATTAATTAAATTTTATTTTTTAACCATTATTTACGAAATCCAGTAACAACTAACAATATACACTAGCTGCTAAAAATTTCTGGTTAACACATATAAAATAATTCTAAAATAATTTTTATAAATTTTAATTTGTATTACAAGTTAATAAAATTCTTGTTAATAACCAACTTAAAAATTCGATTTTAAACGACGGAATACATTAAGTGTCGGTGGTGTATAAAAAAATCTTCATTTGCAAAGATTCTTTATCTGAGCGAAATAAAATTATTCATTGGCCCAAAACTCTCTTGGCAGCCACTGTATATAATATGGTGATCGTGAGATCGAAAAAAATATCAGAGATACATTGACATCTCGGAAATGGAGGTGTATGCAAACGGTGTTCGCGTAATTTATTTGACGCTCGGGTGATAAATCGTGCATTAACGCGAATCACGAGGTCTCTTTCACCGACAGTTTCGATCGTAGCAGCGTGGCTCGCCATTAGCTGAAAATGTTACGGCATTAAACGCCCTCGCCAGCTCGGGCCGGCGCGGCCGGTGCATTACATTATCATTGATATCGGTATCAAAGTAGCAAGGCTGGCCACCTTGCCCTAATAAGCTGAACAGGATATTCAATCCTGCCGAGCGTGCGTGTGCGTGCGAATGTGTCGTGCATTGTCTGACGTACGCGTGCAAAACAGTTGCACAATCTTTCCTACCCACACAAACGGACACGCACTCCGCACTTGCTTTAATATACAATCACGTCACGATTTCGTGTGTGTAAACGCGATCTATGCGAAGTTCTACGCGATAGTGTTCGCGGCTGAAAGCGCTGTTGAAATTAGACATCGTTGTGGGTTCAATCGTCGGGGATCGAGTTCCGTACATTGTTCGAATTTCAAAATTGAAAAGTTCCACAATTATATTCAATTTAAATATAAATTCATTAATAAAGTTTATTTTTTTAAATATTTTTTTTTCTGATTATAAATTCAATTTCAGTTATTTTTAATCATTTCTATCGATCGCTTCTGTGCTTACTCCATATGGCGTTAATTTAACTAAAACAATGGAGCGAAATAATTTAATTTGAGAAAACGTGTTAAATTTCACCCGAGTGTAGTTTGTTACTTTACCATGTAATATAAACGTTAATACGAACGTTGTTTACTTGGAACGAATTGCAAAAATTGGATCGCTTTGGCATACGTGGAAGTTAAAAATATAATACTGTAATACTAAAAATATAATACTATTCAACTCGAGGAATTTAGATTACCATTGCTCCCCTTTGATATTTAACGGTGCGCTTCGCATTGAAAAAGTTTCTTCGATATAATTGTCTTTACTTTCTCTACGAATGAATAATCTCCAATTCTAAATAGAAAGTTCGCTCACGTTTGAATTTTTACTAAAGAAAGAGGGAAACAGATCTTGCAGATTCTTGTTGTGTTGTTCGGCAGTTGTTGCACCGAGAAAAAAGCATTGAGATAAGAGAGTACCGGTGGACGCGTCGCTCGTAAATTTTTCCATCGCGCGATCTCACTCGAGCGTAGAAGAAGCGAGTCTCGCCCTAACCGGCCGGTGCGTGTATTCACGCATGAGAAGATGCAGCGTGCATACACGCGGGCGGCAGTGGCGGCAGCCGTGGTGGCAGGAGCGACGTTGTAAAACGATTTAAATGCCACACGACCCGGTGGTGTTACACACCTGGATACTACTCGACTTGTCTAATATCTAAGTATGTCTCGTACGCAGCACGAGGCGACGGCGGTGGATACAGAAAGAGAAAGCGAGAAAGAAGGAAGGAGAGAGAGAGAGAGAGAGAGAGAGAGGAGAGAGAGAATGCCAGAAGCAAGAATGCGCTTGAAAGTATGCATCAATTTGTGTTATGCAAAGCACTTGGAATATTGGCTGGAAGGATAAATCAAACAAGAGCAAGAACCTATTCTATTTTCAATCGAGGCGGATGTTTCATAATGTTTATATGTAAATTTGCGAATAACATTTTTCTTTTCCCAGTTCCGCAAAGATAAAAGATAAAGCGTATGTATACAGAAATGTATGCGCGTGTGTCGCGCGATCGCTTCTCGCGTCATGTTGAAAGCCGCTGTAATTAGACGCTCCGCAAAACCTCGATTCGCGTAAATTGGAAATTACAGCTGAAACTACGACGCCGCGCGGTAATTACGGCGTAACACTTTTGGAGATTTATTTCACGAGCGACATGGATGTCACTCGCGACACGCGCGACATTGATTCCCCGCCTGATTCGATGATGATGATGATGATGATGATGCGAAATAATAAGGCTGTGATTGGTATCCGCTCTTAACACCGTTTCACGCGTGGATAGTTCTACAAATAGTTCTACTTTACATGCGCGCGAAGATCCTGCCACTGATAGAAATGGGCGGTGGATAATAAACGCTCTTGGCAATGACGACGGGGATCAGTGATTATAACGATTATAAAGGAGGTGTTCGCGGTATAACGATTAACGGCTGGTCGAAAGTAGCGCAGATAGCATCGGTACGGTCTATTATTTTGTGTATATGCTAATGCCTAGTCAGCAATTTTCGCGTACGCGCGAAATGCCTGAAATTGCGAAAACGTTATCATCGATTAATTTAATGATTGAGAAGACTCCGTGAAAAAAAAAAAAAAAAATGAAGATCACCCAGGCGACGCGCTTTTTCAAAAATAAGACGTAAGCCATCTTTTAAAGATATTTTCAAAGAGGGACGTCTTATGTCTCGATTTTGAACTTTTTGTCGTCCGGTATGGTTTGCGGAAGTGACGACGAGAGAGTAATTTGGCAATTTGCACAGTGTTGGATTACTAAAATCACACTTGGATAACTGTTGCCATTTGTGAAATTACATGGCTATGTACGTGTAGTTAGCCTCGTATTCACGCGAACGGAATTCTCTCTCTCGCTCTCTGTCTCTTTTTTCTCGTCGACGATCGTCTTGCCTACACTCCGGACACCCGTTACGTGGAACACGTCCGGACGAAAGTACACTGTCGGAGTGTGGGTGTGTGTAAGAGGTCCAGCCTTGCCTCGGACGGAGGCTGGGTGTGGCCGTGACTAAAAGTTCACTAGAGCACTCTTTAACACACTTAACGCGCGGTTTCTCCGACGTGGCGAGCGACGAATCGTACATGCCAGATGCAGGTACACTGAAAAAATTCAATCGTCCCACATATCCGTCGCCGCGCGGCGCATTCTTTTTCCGTGTACATAACGCACCGGAATTTCCTTATCCAACCGGGATCTAATCGGGATCCCCGACGAAGATCGAGACAAATTGAGATTGCGTTGTTACGCAATCGCAGATTTTCTGCAAGTAACGCGATTTGTTTCTATTCGAGAATCGAGACTCTCCTACTGACAACTTCGTATAATTACAATAATAATTGCCGCGTAATTATAGCTCTTGGAGCTCAAAGCCTGACATCTATATTGATCGTGTTCCATTTTTTTTTATTCCCCCCCCCTCCCCCCTCCCTCGGACAACCTCTCCGCCTATCATGGTCGCCGTCGATCGTTAAATCAATGTATAAATCATTATAACGTAATTACAATCGTTCGATCCGCACGGAATGAAGTGCGAATGGAGTTTCCCCGAGATTACAGTGCGGTTTAACAGAGTAACATCGACAATAATAATGCGCCGGATAATTCTATATAATATCGCGTTATGCGTGACACATACGTCGGGGGCATTACGACTAATGTCGTTAATGATAGCGGTCGATTAATTTACGTATGAACAACTCGTTTCGTTACTTTCACACTGTAAGTGCCGAGCGAGCGAGCGAGTGCGCGCGATATCGATATCGAAGGAGATCGCGGTGATTCATACTCTATTTAAATGCATACCCTGTCGCTACCGACGAGGATTTTTAGCAATGCCTGCCCGAAGAGCGTGATGGCGTAAATAATTCCTGTGGGAGGTTATCGCGGATACCGAAATTTCCGAATATCTACACGGAAAGAACGATTTTGTTGAAATATACCTAAAAATTGTCCTGGATTCGCAGAGTGAAAATAATTTTCAATAACAAAGAGATGAAGGATAAAGGTCGAAAGTGAATGGAGAGAAAAGTTAATACAAAGTCTCTTCGCAAGTTAATTATATACAATTTTCTTATGTACAATATAATTAGCGTTTCGGCCTTAATTAGATCATCCTCAATATGTTAATAACAATTTTTACATGAAAAATATAAACTCAAAATAAGCTAAGTAAGAACGCTTGTCAATGCTTGTTGTGTACGATAAATACGACAAATATTATCTTTTAAAATAATTTTGACTATTAATTCAATAAGTATAATTAAGATAATTACGTGGAACGCTGGAAGAATGTTAAAAGCTTGTAAAAATGTAAAACTTGTAAGAATCTTTTTGTACCACTGTTGATCGTGCTTGAAATTCCTCCGTAATTATTTCGACGACTGAAAAAAATTATTTTCCGATCTATATCTAGCTAAATTTTTAGAGATATATACCTCAGCGAAACTCTTCTTCGTGTCTTCAGTCTTTGACCTGTCCAGGATTCAAGAATGTTGTGGGAATTGTTGAAAATTTTTAATTTATCAAATAACTTTTCTTATCGAAAAATATAACGCGTTCCGTTAAATTTCTACATAATTAAATCATTAAAACGTTACACACAAATCTTTATATATAACGGCCGGTACACGGAATACAAATGGCAGGGGGATATTTTCCCTTCTCGTTAGTTATTAATAAAAACGGAGAGAGAAGTGTCGTGTCGACTTCCGTTGCGGCCGTTCATTACGGCCAAGTCCATTAGGGGAAGTTAAATCGGCGACAATCGGACCGAGACTCAGCGTCGTTTATCTGGACGTAGGGAATCAACACTTTGTACTGCGACCGTACTACGCACATTTGCATGCTATCGCGAAAGGATCGCGGCCGAGAGATCGGGCCTCCGTGCGACGGTAATGCGCTCGATTTAATTTCCACGACAGCCGGGAGTCGCGCAGATCGTTCGGCATCCAGGGAGATCGAGGACCACGCCGTTCCCGTTCGGCACTGAAAACGACGGTGTCGTTAACCAGTCGCGAAACACCAAAAGGGTATCCTGCGTATCAAAGTTACGCACCAAGTGGCACAAACGTCGTCGGCGCTCGTAAAGTGTGTTCTCTCGATATTTTACAACGAGTCGTCGTGCGCGTTTAAGGTGAGCCGCTTTCGAGGAAAAAAAACTGCGCGGAGAAGAGGAAAAGAAATGTACGATGTTCAGCGACATGTAGCGCACTTATTTAATTTAATTATCTGCTCCGTCACGGAGGGGGATTGAGCGAATAATGAAATGCGAGAGCGATATCTACCGACGACATTAACGGCCGCGGGGCAATTAAAAGGCAGTCGGCCGCTATTAAGAACATTCGACGTTAGCGTCCGTACTTAGGTACTCGTTCGCATATATTACGTAGGTAGTGTCTAACTTTCGAACGAAATCGTCGAGGGTACACGCGACGGAGGTAAGCGAACGAGCGTTCTAAAGATCTATACGCAATTTCATTATCACGACGTCACATTATACGGAATGGCGGAAATCAGTGCAATCGCGTGATCCACGGCGCGCTTTGCACGGCGATCGGGAGGCGAGGATGGTGATGATGCCATTAAAGTAGCATCGACGAACTAGCGAACTACGACTTGCGCCCGTGTGTACGCGCACGGCGCACGGATTAACTGTGTGCTATGGTAATATGGTCCCTATGGCCGAGGGACGGTATCATACCGTATATTATCTAACTGCAGATTACAGTTCGAGCGCCGCGGATCGCAATTATCCGTCTGCACGCGCGCGCATCGTCTTGCCGATGATCGTCTGTAATCTAATGCTTTTCAATAAGCACCGATTTTCCCGATCATTAGCGCGCTCGTTTTACAGCCATTTGTCTCTCTCTCTCTCTCTCTCTCTCGTGCGGCCACCGCCGCGCGCGCGCGGATCGACCGAAGATATCCTCTTCTCCTCCCGATGCTGGCCGGAGGTAGAAGGAGGATGCGGGGGGAGGGGGGGGGGAGTGGTAAAAATCACGACCACGAGCCGAGTGCGCAACGCGCAATTTGCCTGTCAGCGAAATTACAGGGAGCTGGAAGTCGTGTCGATGACGCTCGCCGGATATAATGTGTAATAAAGTATTGCGTCACGGTACACTATATATATGTATAAATATATATGTATATATACCGCGATAGATGTAGCAAAAGTATTGACGCGCGTGATCGCTGCCGCGGTTGCAACGAGTAACGGGAATGGAGCCTCGCCGGTTTCTCGGACTAACGCTCGCTCATTCGCGGTGGCGAGCGATCGCGACCGCTATTAATTGCAGGCATAGGCGTTTATATATTGGTAGGCGAACACGTCAGAATTGGAAGGATCGATTTGATCCTCGGACGGAAGGATAAATGAAAGATTTCGCGTTCGACGGTACTTCCGAGTAAGACAGGTTACTTTCGGTGTGTCGGATAGAAGGACGAGGACAACGACGCTCGTCTCTTGACATTTTCCCACCTTCTAAGATACGGAGATATCGGTTGCTCCAGCTCCAAAGTATCGGCTGCATTCCCGTTAAGTATCAAGTGGCACACGGTCAAGGCCTGCTGGACCGTGAAAAAGCGCGGCTTAATGCATGTCCCTTTCGGCGGGCAAAGTCGCAGCGCAGCATTTTCAGATGATAATCAGCCGTCTCGCATGCAAATACGGAACACGGTTAATCGCGCAAACAACTATAATTTAACGGCACACGTTGGGAGCGCCGTAGTAGTCGTGGTATATTAATGGAAGTGCACCTTGCGCTCGTTTGGAACAATCGAGGAAATCATTGGATTTGTTTTCAGGCAGGATTTGCCATTTCGTCATATTTTAATACGCTAATTTTAATACACGATAGAAACTTCGGAACGTTACGAAAAGAAAGGATTTAGCTGAAGTAGATAGCTAAAAATTTAGCTAGAATCTGAAAATAATTTTGTTGGACTATTAAGATAATTAAGGCGCACAAACTCTAGCGGTTAGAATTTCGAAGCTTCTTCGCGAGCATTGCTCGTCACGTTTGCTACATAATTATTTTGATGGTCCAACAATATTATTTTCATACTTGTATCTATCTAAATAAAAGATACTTTAACAGAATCAATTCTTGTCGTGTGTATCGATTGATGTAAAAATTGAATTAGATACAGACCTGAAAATTATTTTGTTTAGGACGCTCAAACTGATCGCTGAAAAGAAATTTACTGAACTTTAATAAATATTTGTTTAAACAGTACCAAACAGTACTAAACATGTACTTGCAAATGAATAAATATTTACTCGATAAAAATGATACTCGTAAAACAAATTAATGATTCTTGTACCAAATAAAGTTTACATTTAGTAAATATTTAATTGGTGCTATTTAAATATTTATTAAAATTTAATACTTTTTCCCCATTGTATATAAAATGTAGAAAATTCTTTATAACATTGTTCATTATGTTTCAATTACCTACATAATTGTTTTGATGGTCCAACAATATTATTTTCAGATCTATGCGTATGTCTATAAAACACTTCTCGATTTTTAGATACCTCAACAAAATCATTCTTTCCGTATATTCAACGCTGATTCTAATTTAAGATGGCAAAAGAAGATTTATAAGAATAAATATGATGGACCGAGTGGGGGACGGACTTGCCATTTACCTCGAAACTCAACAGCGCCGGGATAAAATGAAGCTCCTCTTTCAAGAATTGACACGGGGATTTATGCAAAAGTAATTCTTTTTCTTCGAGCGCTTCCTCGAAGATCGATTAGCGAGGACAATGCGATTTAGTCATACCGTCGTCGCTTCGCCGTGAGTGAAAGAGAGGTAAAAACTTCGTCGGGCTTCACCGTGAAGGATCCAACGCTCCGTGATTTACGCTATTCTAGGATCGTTTACTTGTAACACCTTGAATTATAGATGCCTATCCTTGTGGAAAGCCGTGTACACGCGGCGGAATCGCGGGAGAGACGCGCGCATTATAAATATCTCTGCGGACGACGACGGGACGCGGAAAATGAAGTCGCCACGCGATCGCTAGAATCGGCCGCGAGATAAATCTCACGGCGACGCATTAATTCTTTATAAATTAGAAAACGTAGATACATCTCTCGTATTTTCATTTAATCGCGGGAGATTCGTTCAATCTCTGATTTTCTCAATGGTACACGTGAAGCTAATCTCGAGATATTACTGATACCCATCCTGATGATTAACAGCGATACAGAAGTGTTATTAAACCTCGATTAATTTCCTACCGCAGTTTTGTAGATGCAAACTGACGATTATCCCCATCATGTCAATGGCAGATGCTAACAAGACACAGAGAGCGCGCATCATGGACAGTAATTCCGATCACGGATGTTGAACTTGTTTAATTTGCAATTTTTCCCAACTGTCAACCACTCTCCCAACCGAGGATTGGAGGCAGACGGGAAATAGAGAATACGCGAGTTTTATCGAGATCAAATTGGTTATTATCTTAATTCTTAATAATTACAATATAATTTAATACCAATAACTTTTAATCGCGCAAGATTGTTATTACCTATAATTACAACGTTTACGATTACGCAAATGATATGTATGTAAATGATATATTACGGAAAAGATGAATTTCAAAGATTTCACGCGTTACGTGTTGATGGTACGAACTGTGGTGAAACTCGGACTCGAGCACAACGCGGAGCCTCGACAGTGTGGGGCCGCGAGCAGTTAGGCAAAGTCATAAATCGAAGATCGAGGGCCCAATCGTG
>NW_017305485.1:943208-953060 GCF_001594115.1 Trachymyrmex septentrionalis
GGTGGTGAAACTCGGACTCGAGCACAACGCGGAGCCTCGAGCAGTTAGGCAAAGTCATAAATCGAAGATCGAGGGCCCAATCGTGGCTACACGCACGCACATATACGCATGCGATCGTTTGTATGGACGCGTACAAGGGAGGGTGGCTGCGTTCGCCTTCACCTGCCCGGGTGCCCGGACGACATAATTCACCCCTCTGGAATTCTATTTCGAAATCGGTCAACCGCGAGAGCGCCTCGAATTTCTGCAATTCTCTCGATCTTCCCCTTTCGCGACGTTTACCTCCATCTTACGCCGCTCGCGATAGTTTTTTTTGTATCCCTCGCGGCTGACTTGGCCGCAATTACGTTAAATCATTTTTGCGCGGTCACGTGTCATTTCCTACGCGCTTTATCCGTGCGACTTTGCGGTGCTTTTTTTTTTTTTTTTTTTTTTTTTTAAATAAAGCGTGCAATATAAGAGAGAACGCTGAGAGAATACAGTTGCGGTTGCAAATAAAGAGGGCAACGGCAGGCAACGGCAGAGGCAGCTTTCAGTAGCGAAGGAGACAATTTTTATTTATGTCCCATTGAAACAAGGAGCAGCGCGGAGTAGCTGCGCCTTTTTCTCTTCTGCACGCCTTCTTCTGGAGCGCGCCCCCTGGGGGCTCGCCTCGTAATTCACTGCCCACGCGGTCGTTGCCGTTGCTGCCGGAGAGAAGTGCGAGCGGAGGAGGCGGAGGAGGCCAAATCAGGAGCGGAATAAACGCTTCCGAAGAAACCGGCCGCGCGTTGTCCTGACCGACGCGAAACTAATTGCATTATCGTCTGTAAACAGTCCCCCGATTTTTATCGACGCCTCGTCGTCAATCTCAATCCCGGCGATAATATATATTATTTGCCAGGATTATGCCATATTTTTCAAGATCACGTTTACAATCACGTTTCTATATCACTGTTCAATTTGCAGGAATCTTTTTCATGTAAACAATACAAGCGATGTAAGTTATCGTATAAATTGAATACACGCAATGCAGAAAGAAGTAATTGAGTTTTATTGTCTCTATAGTTTTTCAGCGCATTAACATCTTTCTAATGTGGCACCGAATTGAGCATTAAATTATTAGAAATTTGCCTTGTCAATTTCATTTAATTTGTGATATTATTACAGTATTTTAATTGCGTTCGTAAATTCGGAAAATCAATTCGGCAGCTCGAATAAATATGGTATACTTGTACATATACAGTATATATTATATATAATTCACGTTGAATTATTTAAAACATAAAAAATCCAGCTTCGACCGTTACAGGCTTTCTAATATTCTCACTTGTTATGTATATTCACATTCTTCTTAATAAATCATTTATTATTGTTAATATATCTGGCTCTAATATTAGTAAATAAAAATATATGAGCGAGACAGAAATTTTAATACAACGATATCTAGTAAAACGTAAGCTTCGGAGTGATCCAAAGATTGTTTACATATTATGCATGATGAAAACACATAAAACAATTTGCAAAATTTATAAATGTATAAATATGGAGCATTATATTTACGCGTGAACAAACAATCCTGATATTAGGATTTATTATTAGGCGCTTCCGCTAATAAATATAAAGAACGTATGGGAAAAAACCCAGTACGAATCTCGTCGACTGCCCAGTTTCGTGGCTGCGTAATCGCGATAAAATTATCACGCGGAAGCGTGGGAACTAAACAGTACCGCGATTTGTCGCGTGTCCCATGCGACTTTTAGCTGAATGTAAACCGCAATTTTTCGTAACCTGCGACACTCCGTCGCGTTCGAACGATCGAATTAAGGAGTGCATAAAATTTTTACGAGTGCACGTAACTTTTAAGCTTTCCCTCGAGCCGCGCACGTAACGCTCGCCACGCAACGTGGAGCCATCCAAAGCGTGAAAAAAAGGATAATTACGCGGTCCTTCGCACCACGTGAGCAGGTTGATCGCTGGTGTACCGATACGTTCGAACGCACTCTCGTGTCACTGCGCATTGTAACGATTCGCTCGATCGTACCGAGGTGCTTCCTGCTACCGCAATAACTAACGAGCGTCCAACAGCTTTATGTTTGTTTAGAGGGTCGAACGAGGCCTTTAAACGCGAGAGAAGACATTGTCGTCTCTCGTAAAAAAAAAAGCCTACAATAGCGGAGCTACGTCAAGCGACGCGGGAAAATGTCTACGTGCTCGTATCCGTACGTTGGCGTGAAAATAATTGGCGTTCTCGCGATCTTCGTTTCAACTCTCCTCTCAGATAATAGGTTAGAATTTTTTATAACGTCCGCCGACGATGGCCATGACAAACGGCTCAATTTCGCAGGGCAAACAAATTGAAATCTGCCTCACGGCGGCGCTCTCTAATACGTATTTCAATGCATAATTAACGGCGGCCACGTGTTATTAACCCATTGTCTACTGGCGTGAGGCGGCGCGGCGCGGACGTAAGACGGCTCGTGGTGCATTACCGGGCAATTTACACGTCTTTTGATCCGTGAGACTCGTTTTCAACTATCGCCCCGTAAATCATCTCGCGCTCCATAAACTTGCCCGTCGTTGCATCTCTTCCCTCCCTTCCCTTCTCCACCCGTCCCCTTTCCCCGGTCGCACCGCGGCTCTCATCTTTCTCGTCCTCGTCGAGGCACCGCGCGCGATCCTCCTTTACTCTCCGGTCAAATAACACCCTACGATTTACGGTGTAATTTACAGTCGACCGTACGTATGTATACTGCGATCTCACCGTGTAAATACGCCACTTTATTTCGTATGCGAATGCATTCTCTCCACCTCCCCCCCCCTCTCTCTCTCTCTTTCCTCTCGTTCCTCTTTCTTTCTCGTTTTCTCTTTGCCTCTTCCTCGTGTCTCTCTCTCTCTCTCTCTCTCACACGCGCGCGCGCGTGCGTGCGTGCGGTATACGGAAAAGTTTCGACAGAATCCCAGTTCTGCTCGGGAAACTAACAATAATGTTGGAATGGACTTAATATCGAATTAAATATCCCACGAATAAAGTGATCCCAATTCGTAACGATCCTTCGGTTATATTTCACGAAAGTGAAATAGGGGAAGTGCCGCGTAACGCCCAGACTGAAGGAATCGCGAAAAGTGTCGAGGGCTTCTCGTTTTCAGACTAACCGATTTATCTCCGCGACGTGAGTTCATTTCTAAAGCGCGTTCATTTAAAAGCTGTATATGATTTTCATTTTAAGAGAGGAAACCACCACCTCGCGCGGTCATGACTCTGAACCGAAGCTTCCACGTGCTGTCAGTTAATTACACGCTTCTTTATTTTGTCGTTTTCACACGAACCGTTATACGCACGCCTCGACTCTCGAGATCGGTTTCCCGTTTTTTTTCGTTCTGCCGCAATTCGCGGGAAAAAAGTCAGTCGGCTGGAAAGTTGTGACGGGGACTGACGTTTTCTTAATTAAATGACTCATTAGCGTATTCATTGCGAGCTGCGCACAATTAAAACGCGCACGTACGAAACGTGAAAACGAAAGAGGGGAGGGGGAGGGGGGGGGAGGAAGATTTGTTTTTACGTTCGCGCGCGTCGTCGATAATCTCCAAGGCCCGGCTGAGTAATAAATTAATGCAATTAGGTAACGTAGCGCCTGAATTTGAAGAGAGAAGCTTAAATAGTGCCGGGAGAGATAGTGCCGGTTACAAGCACGGGAGGGCATTGGATGCATTCCGGATTGGCGCAATTACACGGTGCACAAGACGTGCACCGTGAGCCGGAAACCGGCTCGATAGCTGCCGGGTATCTATTTAATGATATCGCCCGGGCATATATAGGCTTATTTGTAAAAATTCTCCCTACCACCGCCGCTCTCTCGATGCGAACGACGGGCAGCAGCGATCCTCTGCGAAGGCGAAGCGCGATCGCTCATTTTCGAGCGGGGACGATGATTATGTTCACGTGCTCGCGGCGCAACGACCGTTAAATATCGCCGGGCGTTTTTTTCGTTTACGTTACGGAGCTTTCCGCTTTTCATTTTTTTGTCCCCTTTCAATTTCTATAATTCGCTAAGTGAAAGGGTGGGTCTGTAATAATGACATGGCAACGGCGGCGGTCGTGACGGCTGGACATTTTTTTTTTTTTCTCTCTTTTCAAGAGAACAATTTCGAGCGTTACGTATCGGGCCGAAGGAGAAACCTGACGGTGTCCGAGAACGACTGTAGAATGAAACACTTTCGCGTCAATTTACCGAGGCACGTATCTCTCCGACGTATTATCAATCAACTCCCAGTCGGTCCATTGTCTCTGCCCCGTTGCGTTCTCAACCGGCCGAAGCCTATCGTCGTCGACGAGCGGTGGTTCTCACGAGGGGTGGTTCGTCGTTTAAGGAAGACAGAGCGAGGAAGGGGCGAAGGAGAAGAAGAAGCGAAAAGGCAGAAGAGAGAGAGTGAGAGAGAGAGAGAGAGAGAGAAGAAAAAAAAAGAGGGAGAAAGAGACACGCTACGGAGGTGGTTTTGGTGCCTGTCGTCCCACGGGGGAGGGGGAGGGGGGGGAGGGCGATCCACCGTCCGACTTTTCTCTCCCCGCCTTAATGTAAAACCCGGCTACGACCCGCCATCGACTCCGAGCCGGGGCTCGTTTTGCTCGATTTCGATTGTGCCGGGGCAGAAGAAGCTGCTGAACACGGTGGAACATTGCTCGCAATTTAAATAAATTCACCGCGAGCGGCGCGGAGGAGGCTCTTCTCTCCTCCACCGCCCCCCCCCCCAAAAAAGTGTGCTCGGCAGCCTGAGTACTGGCATCGTTAAAGCTCCTGCACACGTGAGTTTCGTCGAAACCTCGGCGCGGGGCGCATTGTGCAACAAGTATTGCATAACGCGAAGTCACAGCGAGCGCAAACGCTGCCGAGGCCTAGCACAATTTGTGTTTTCTTATTATTAAATAACGCGAAAATATTACGCGTGACAAATCTCGGGCCCGAGTAGAAATATCGATGATTTATCGTCTGGCCCAGCCTAATCTAGGCTAGCGGGGCTCGTATTAATTAAACGACGTACTTCAGTTATGATTAAATGACAAACGACTCAGTCGTAAATTACGACTCGGGACGTGAAACGATACTCCTAATGACACCGTCGCGATTTTACACACGTCTACATATATGAAGTTTTGCCAAATTGCTCCAGCATTTTGCGCAATCGAATGCTCGTATAGTGTGCAAGGGGGCTCGCTTTATATACTCGCGAGCGTATAAGAATGTATTTTAACGTGCGGGTGTGCAGGACATACCGCGAGATCACTCGCGCTCGGCTTTGTATCCTGAAATCGTCTACATCCTTTATTGCCGTTTTTCTACGGGCCGACGTCGACGTATTCCCGTCGCGATTATTCTTCGAAATTAATTCGTAACGGGACCGAACACATCAAACTCTTGTGTAACGATCAAGTCCGCCCATTGCAAATTATATAGATCTTTTGCGTGACGGCAAGTCGTCGAATTAAAATTGAGAGAGAGAGAGAGAGAGAGAGAGAGAGAGAGAGAGAGAGAGAGAGAGAGAGTTAACCGTATTTACTCGTATATATCTATATAAAATATTATGACTCGAAAAGATATGCGTGATCATTAAAATTAATAGCGATTTATAGAATAAATTAAAAAGGATAAATTACAAGGAAAATTTGCAAATATGCAAATAGAATGTATAAATTAGCAACGTATCTTCTTTTTTTCCATTTCTTTTAATTCCATTGCAATCCGTTACATCAGCGGCTCCGCGATAATTGAAATCCAGTTAAAAATTCTCTTTCACGTCAGGCTCGACTTTACAGGCATCGACAGAGGAAGAGAATTGGAAAAAGAAGACGTTGACACACAGAGAGTGTAAGAATAAAGAGATCTGTTACTAACCGATACTTACCTAGTTGTCTTGGGAATAGATAAACGAAGAGAGAAAATTTATACCGCGTTCGAGGCTAAGCGACGAGCCGATGTGCTGCCGCGAGTTTATCTTCATCGGACACACATTTCTCGCGAGGATTAACGCGCGCGAAATTTGCTTATCACGTTACGCGCGGTTTATCGCATTAACGATATAATTATTATACCGATCGCGCACGTTCGATTTCGGAATTGGTAATCCCCCTCTCCTTCCACCGCGCAGAGCGGAACGCGTCTCTCGAAACGAACGGATAAATTCTATCTTAACGTGACGCAAGACCGGGGCATGGTATTATAAAATCTATTTCTATCACGCGGCGGCCATTATATTTGCGAACAATTTGAGCCGTCCGTTCTTTCGGCTCGTCGCCGGTCGGCCACCGGCGGCGGCCGACTATTAGAAAGGCAGAGTCAATCGGCGGAATGGCGTGGTCGGGGCTACGTCATGGCGTGTGCACGGTGAAAATCGTTTGCCTCGTCGATCTCCTCGTGGCGCGTTCTCTATGTGGAAGATGAGTGAAAGGTTGGTTACCCGACCAAGGTCTGTTCAATGTCTCGTTTCAGCTTCTCCGGAATAGCAACGAGCGAGCGAGCGAGCGCGTAGATAGATTTCTGCGCCGTTAAATAAAGCGACCGCCCGCGCTTTGTCGCGATAATCGTAACGATAGTACTCCCCCACGATGCGATAATACCGCGATAGGAATCTGAGACTCGCTCGGCTCCAGTCATTTATAATGTATCGCTCCTCTTGTAACTTTTCGCGAAGCAAAGCGCGCGATTTAGTCGCGCGAAGGGAACGACGTGATCCGAAGGCGCTGCTCGCAATGGGATTAATAGGATTAGGATAAATTGTAAATTGTTTCGCAGCAATTACGTTGCATCACGCGCAGCCGTGATATTTCTAAATTAATATTAACGTCCGTACGATGAACGTTATATGTCAAATATAATTTTTATCGATGGCGACATTGGCGAGCCGTTTATTTTAATAGCTCGGGGCGGCGTAATTATCCACCGAGACAACTCTACATTATAACTGCATAATAGCAAACCAATTATTAAGTATTTTCCTCGATGAATAATACCGTTGATGCCTCGTCGTGCCCATCGCGAATACAATATTGTTTCGCACGTCATATGGAATCCATGACGTTGAACCGTAGAATTTTTCTCGGTCGTTCTGGGTATCTTCGTCGCAGTATCCGCAAATCCGACCGTGCCAGTGACTTCGATATATGTGTACGATTTAGTTTTCCATGTGAAAATAACACTATCGACGATATAAGCTAAGGAATAACGTACTCTTTAAATTCTCTTTGGAGCAGAATCTCTCACTCTTAAAGAGCGAGAACCGAGCCAGGTTCTTGAAAAAAAGGGTTCATTTTTCAATCTTTAAGAGCGAGACTTCACTTTCCCGAATGGAATTCACTCGAAAAGAGTACATACGTGACACTTATTACGTATTTCGATTTGGAGCGAGTAATAATCAAGTATATGAACAGGATATCAAACGAGAAATATAAGTAATAAAGGGCATACAGCCACAGCGATAGATGTAAGGGCAAGTCATATTTAAAATTCACAAATAAATAAGTAGATACAATAAATACGTTTCGCTCGAGATTCGAGACCGTCCATCAGTGCACACGAGATGACAAAAAAATGAAAATCTTACAAACTCTAAATTGGAAGACATTGACGATAATGTTGAGTTAAAATTAAGATAAGAAATAGATGTCGTGAGCGAGACGCAGAAGTATCTCTTCCGAGGAGTCTTAAAGATGCTTTCGAACGTGTCGCCCTATCGCGACACGGTGACCCCCGCGAGACGCGTTGTCCCAAATCACACACAGGCGTCGTGCATTATTCGTGCTAGGGCGCTTATTAAGCACCGGGACGTACCGAGCCACGTACGTGTACAGCGTTGCGCACGCGTGTGTTGCACCTAACACGGACTGTTTATCATATAGATTGGCTACCATACTTCGTAGCGGCGGTAACGGCTAGACTCTCTCGTTCTCTCGTACCTCCCTCCTCTCTCTCCCCCTCCTCCCCCCTTCTCCCCCCTCCACCTTGTCTCCTTCTGCTGCTGTATCGATACCGCGAGATCGAGTCGCGCGATGCACTTCGTAGAATGCGTGCAGCCTCCCAATCCACTGGCGTGGGACATGCCGAACACGCGCGTGACCTCGTTCGCCTCTGACGCCGATTCGTTAATTACAAGTAGTTCCATTCGGACGCTGGTGATCGACAGAGCCGTATATTCAAATGAGACCTCTTTAAGCTAGTAATAATGTTGATGATAATAATCATTGCCTTCGGCGAGCGCACACTTAGTCTTTGCATGGAAAGAATGGTTTCGTTCGAGTACCCGGTATAGTACTGAGATCTGAACGTAATTACGTTTGGCTCATCGATATAATTATGTAGGACACTTAAACTGCGGCTGGAGCGTTTTACAGCATTGTTCATCAACGTTTGAACTTCGTTCTACGTAATATTATTTCGACGTGGAATAAAATTAATTTTCAAATCCGTATCTAGGTGAACTTTTAGATACTTCGGCAAGACTGTTCTCTTTCTATATACGTAAGTGGCAGGACACCCATCGGACACTTGTATGTACTTCCCTTTGAAGTTCTCTCAAGTGGTTATATCATCCAAGTGAAACGATAAATTTTTACACCTTTATACATTGTACGCTTGCGAAATCATAAAATACAGGATTACATATGCAATAAATGCAATTCTATTATATTCGACTGACAATCTGGCGATTAATTAGGTAATTATGCGAGTACGTTTGCCGCTCGCGCGCGCGCGCGATAAAGTGGAATTTAGATGGAATACTTAATGTATTCGCACGATTCATGCGCGGAGCGTACGACCTTACTTTCCACAATTCTCGGAACGTTGCAATATACGTCGTGTATCCTTGAGACTTCGATAAACGGATGATTTCGCGCGGAATATGTAATTGCGGGTGGTGGAGAGTCGGAGAAAAATTGGAGAGACGTCGGATACTCGCGGCGAGGCGAGAAGATGCGCAATCGTTCAATGCGTGAGAGTGCGTACGAGCGACCTTACTTTCCACATTTCTCACATTGGCGCCGCGTTATTCTCCCGTTAGTCTCTCCAACAAAAATGCAACGACCACTTCGACCTCGCGGCACGCCGCGTGTAAAGAAAGTTTTTTCGTAACTGGCGCAAATGGCGCGATATATATTTTCGCGTGAACCGTTTTTCCAGAAACTGCGTTTCTCCGGCTCACCGGCGTGATCGGTGTCGTAACTTCATACCCGCGTATTACCCCGTTGAATTTCGAAGTCCGAGAACTCATCTGAATAATGGAAGATTGAAACTGCTGTCGAGGAAGTTAATAGGCTTTAGTTGCAGTCGTGGAAATATATCGATCCCTCGAAACTGGAACAACCACATCCTATTAGCTGGAGCTATTGTACGTCGACTTATAGTAATAATAGTTTTATCACAAATGTGACTTGTGTAATCTGTAACATGACGTTCTCCATGCTTCATTTATCATCGTTAAGTAATTTCTGCGAACGACCGGTGGAACGGCTCGAGGTACCACTATCCGTGATGCACTTTTTGTACGGACCCGAGCATTGTTCGTACCCCACCCTGGATCACGGTGTAGAAAGGGAGAGAGAGAGAGAGAGAGAGAGAGAGAGATGGAGAGGAAAAACAGAGGAAGAACAGGGGTAAAGATAAGTAAAGGGAAAGGGTAGCGCGATGTTGGAGGAAGAGGAAAGGAAGGGAGAAGAAGGGCTTGTGCGTGCACACTGCTGTGCACCGAGAGCAACCGGAAAGCGCGAGCTAGTGTTAGGAATGTGGTACCACTGCTTGTCACAGTCACAAGCGCGCGCGCGCGCGCACCGCGCAGTATCGCGTCGGTGCATTATATCGGTGTATTATATGCGCCGCGCCGCGT
>NW_017305485.1:953160-953484 GCF_001594115.1 Trachymyrmex septentrionalis
ACCGCGCAGTATCGCGTCGGTGTATTATATGCGCCGCGCCGCGTTGCATACAGACGCGCGCAAGCCGCCGCGAGAGTGCGGAACGCGCGAGCGAGTAGCGAGTATACACTGCGCGACGTGCCGTATTTATTCGTATTACACACACGCCGCCTCGGGGTGAGCGCTTCCCCCGGGAGAGGGCTTGAGATATCGCCAGTCGAGGACGAAGACGACGGCGCTCTCTCGGCATCCGCGAACCTCTCTTCACGTGCCCACGTGCGCGAAAACGCGCCCGAGAGAAAGAGACGCCAGCGATTCTCCCCCCCCCCCCCCCCCCCCCTTCTC
>NW_017305485.1:953584-962676 GCF_001594115.1 Trachymyrmex septentrionalis
AGCCGGTTCCACGTGGTCGACAAAATCGGTCGCGGTCGCGCGCGAATGCGTGTTACAGAACCGTTTCTTCGCATCCGGGCGCGAGATTCGCAAAGTGGAATCCCCGGCCCACTCGGCTACTGTTGGATAATAACACCGTTGAGTAAAAGCAAGCCACTTTTCATCATCGAGAGGAGTCGTTCCCTTTGGCTAATTCGAGAGAGAGAGAGAGAGAGAGAGAGAGAGAGAGAAAGAGAGGAAGACGGAGGAATTAACCTTCTCTGCTCTCTAAAAACTTCTATAATGAATTGTCCTCGAAACTGTCGAGACTCTGAAGAGTCTCGCTGTTAAAGATTGAAAATTGGGTTACCCTCTCTCTCTCTCTTCTCAAAACTAGCTCAATATTCGGCTCTTTCAAATGAGATCCCACTCTAAAGAATTTAGAGAGAGAGTAACCTTTTCTCTTTTTGTTTCTCTTTCTCTACATTCGTCACTCCAGTCGCTTCCTATTACATATTCCGCCCCTATCATTGGCAAAACGCTGTTGCTGCTGCTGCTGCTGCCGCGCCGTACGAGTAATTTGTATCTCGAGAACAATGTTTGTAGCCGAGCGTGTATCGGTGCGCTCTGTCCGCCCGCTCCCTGCCGCTTCCAGTCACGATTTAGTATCAAGGATACACGGAGATCGTTATCGAGGCTACGCTCGTAAAACGATAGTCTCTCTCTCTAGCGCGCAATGCGGACCTGCGCTCACGGAAAAGTGTCAGCCGATTTCGCCGCTGATCCCTTCAACGTAGACCTCCGACGTTTCCCTTTCGTAACACGGAGCTCCTCGATCTCTAACGAGATCCCAAAATGCCAAAACATCTTGGAGATATCTGTGCCACGATTACTATGCTACTTGGAGCAACCGATGGAACTTTAGTCGGCAATTTACTCTCTAAATCCGAATCCAGTGGATAATCACTCATATTCATGCCAAGTGTGTCACTGGTAATCACAGTGAATGAAATGTGAGGTTCCGACCCCTAGCTAATCTTTATTGTATGTAATCTAGCTAACCTTGTTTTCTGCTTAACTTCAATGAATATGATATCGGACGATTGAAATGAACATGCAAATATCAGTATTTTAGTTATATAATGCTCAAACATTCTTCCTTTTTTCAACGTTACCGATTCAGATTTAGAGAGTAGATTGTAAACTAAAAAAATTGTTTATCTCCGGAAACAATGAAGGATCCTCTTCTGGAGATCGCACGATTTCGAATATGAAAGGACCTGTAGCGATTCGCGTGACAGAATCGGTATGCTGATCGGAAACGATTTTTCATAGTTAATTATCAATCGGTCATGACACGCGAAAGAGTAATTATCGTCGGAACGTCGAACAAATATAGACGCATGTAGACGAGCATTGATTTTGTTATACCGAATGAAAATCGGCTTCTCAGAAGCCCATCGAGCGGCAAAGATATCGTTAAAATATCATTAATCATCTAATGCTAATTTAATTGTTATTCATTTCATAAACAGCTTGGGAAAACGATTTTAATATCAACGATATGAATATCAAACTTATACATCTAACCATTGATATATCAATTAAAAAAAAAAAAATAATTATTTTCTCACGATATCAACAGTGAGATTTTCAGTGAGAATTAATTAATTGCTAGAAATTAAAGAAATTCTATACGTCTTTATATACGAGACTGTTTCAATTTAAACATTAAGACGAGAGTTATCCTGTCCAATTGAAATATCGGTAGGAGTTCTTTTGGCGGGATCTTCGGGTAGCTTCATCTAGAGAGAGAAGTGCAAGCATCGCGTACGGTATTAGGATTATCGAGTATCTGATCATTAATCAGTATATCGAGCTAATTAATAATATGTAATGGCCTAGTCGGCAGACGCGGAGATCGTGATCTCACGCAATCATGTTGGTACTGATATCGGTAGCTCTATATTCCTCCGGGCAACCTTTTTTCGCTTTGTTTTTATCTTATACAGGATTAGCGCATTAAGGATATCACGATAAGCGACAGCATTTCCGTCGCTTCATCTCGTCCGTAGTGTGTCAGATTTTTATTTTTATCAAACGTGTTATTCTTTTTATCAGACAACACGCGCGTAAAAAATCACTCCAAGACATCTTCTTCGAGACGGTTTGGTGGTTTTTAAGACTGTTAAAAGACGTCGTATATATATATATATAAAGACGTTCTCGAGACCTTCTAAGAGGTCTGAAAATCATCTTTCACATTAGATGTTTCTTGGATCGAGCTGTTTACATAACTGAATGCGATATTTATTGCGTTAGAATACATGACGTGACCAGTTGGAATATAGCTTTTATTATCGGTTGTACATCTTAAAAACTTGCAATACATCGTACAACGTATTATTAGTGATACATACATATGCATATGTATATAAATCTTTCAATTATTTTTTAATCCACGTCTTAATGATTAAATCTTAATGACGAGAAATGCATGTTTATCTCAAAACTTAGTCATGAATGTATGATTGACCGTCGAATTAGCTGTCGGACCGAATGTCGAAGCTGATAATCCAGTTTTCAATTTCGAGAATGACGCGTTCCTCGAGACGTCTCGCTCATTCCCTCGTTCGAAGAACCTCGCACGAAGACCGAAGGGCAAATAAAAAATACGATTCGTCGAGAGACTGAGAGAGAGAGAGAGAGAGAGAGAGATATCTTTCCCTCTTCTCCATCTCCTTCTTCTCCTCGAGAGACGTTGAGGCGAGTCGATGTACGCCGTTGGGGTGGCAACGAGGGGGTGAAGCAAAACGAACGAGGGGAAACGCGAGGACGAAGAAGGAGGTGGAAGAAGATAAAAAAAAAAATAGAAGAGGAGCGAGGAAGAGAAAGACTGACGACTCTGTGGCTCCGAAGCCAGTGGGAAAGGAAGGAGGAGGAGCGAGGGGGGGGGGAGGGGCGGCGGCGCGAGGGTAGCGGGTACGGGGAAAAGAAAGCAAGAGAAGGGAGATAAAATAGGAATAAAGGAACGGGAGAAACGTAGATCGCCGCGAACTTCAGAAATGTCATATCCGTCAGTGTCCGGAGCTCTACCTTCTGGAGGCAACCGGTTCCAAACGTACCCGGGGCAGCGGATGATTAAGTATTGTCCGCGCTGGCGCGAGTCCTCGATACGCGCACGGGGGCAATTACCGGGAGCTCGTCCATTCGCGGGATATACGCGCGAGTTAAATAAATTTCCCGTGGATTATAAGCGCAGTCTCGTTCGCGAGACTCTCTCCCGCGACTATCTCCCGATACGAGATCGACGTCGACGTCGACGTTTCCGCTGGCGAGGATCGCGCTCGCGCGCGCGCGCGAGAGAGAGAGAGAGAGAGAGAGAGAGAGAGAGAGAGAGAGAGACGCCTGTTCTGCGAACGGCAGGGACAGGACTTACCGTGGAGAACGAGAATACTTTCAGGGATCTAATCGCCCAGCAATGCGTGCACGACCGTGCCGCCTGACCAGTCAGTCGCTCTCGCACGAAGGAACATTCGGATGCTCGACACTCCGAGCGGTCGAGCCAGCTGTATTTCGAGATCGTGTACGAGCAGAAATAATTCCGTGTCGTAACAAGCGATTTTCGAACTTGAAAATAAATTCAGTCGAGTGAAATATGTCTCGACTAGAGACTCTGTAACAGTCTGGTGAGCGATTTTGTTCTGCAAGAAAGGAAGATAAATCATTTTTCTCTGTTTATATATATATATAAACTCATTCTCTAACTTATACTGATCACTTTATAACTTTAATTAAGATTATAGAGGCAGTAAAAGTTAAAGTGGGAGAGTACCTTTCTCTCTCGTAGGATTTTGACAAAATCGCTCATGGCCAGACTCTGCAATCTCAGGGTTGCCACAGATCTGGAAAACCGGCGGGAAAACCGGGAAAAGTCGGGGGAAAATGTGAAAAAGTCTGGAATTTCAAAATTTGCTCACAATTTCCTTCAATTGCTCCTATTCCACACGATTGTTATAATTTTTTAAATATTATATCTGACATTTATAGTTCAAAACTTGCGCACTGTAAACGATTTTAACAAAATAATTAAAATTTACGAGTATATTTTATTCAGTATTTTCATTTGATCCCTCGTTTTCGTCGTAACTGCATTCTTTTCTTCAAAACTAATTTATTTCTTGCTGGCTTGAGTTCGCACCCAAAATTTTACTATGCTACTAAGCTTTTTTTTGCGTTTTTTTTTTTGTAATAATGTAGCTTTTCTACAATCCTTGAGTCTAAATGTTAAAATTTACATATTTTATATTAGTCATGGAAATTTTTCCATTTTCATCTGGAAAACCTGGAAAAGTCAGGAAATTTTAAAATTTATTTTCTGTGACAATCCTGACTCTAAAAAATGTCGATGTAGATTCAACACCTCTAACGTAGATTCAACATTCGTGCGATATATATAATAATTTTCATTCATACATAAAATTAACCAACATAGCGTGGATTTGAAACTCCTATTTATATCAACACCATCATGGATTTAAAATCCATGATGTTAATTTACCACAGTGAGGAATTATACATATATGTAGATACCGCGTGTTAAGTTCGCACCGCTATTTTTTTAGAGTCTCGACTGTTTAGAAAAATAAATTAAATATCGAAAATAATTTGTACTCTGAATAAATGCAATCTCTCGCTTTCGACGATTCCACTCGAGAGAAAGGGAGAGTTCATGAAAGCCGCGTCGTATCTCGCCTACGCCATGATACTCTTGTGTTCCGCCGTCGTCGAATTATTCTCCATTTGCTAATGATCCCCCTGAACAGTCGGAAGACCCGCTCGTCTGGAAACTCGTCCTGCGTTTCTCGTTTAATAACCATTAGCCGCGCGACGTGACGGCCGGTAGGTGTCGGTCGGCGATTTTCGGATTGTCCCAACTCCCCGCCCGAAGGGGGGCGAGGGTGTCAAAGATCTAGAGCAGATAGCGGCGCGGCTATATATTGATGAGGTGGCTCTCCGCGTATTGATTCCAGGGCGGAGGGCTTTCCCCGCAACGAGCGCACCCCCCGCTCCCCCCGCAGACCCCTTTTGCCTACGCGCAAGGGTTGATAAGATCCGCCAGATAAGGCATGATTACACACCGCACCGTACCTACCTTCTCCCTCGTCCCTCCCCCGGACCTCATTCCCGTGTGCCTTCCGATCCCCTTGCGCCCTCCATTCTCGAGGTAAACAAGGGTCCGTTCTCCGCGATGGACGCCGGGACAAAAATGGATCGAAGAACGATAGGGTTTTACTGAGGCGGCATAAATTCATCGCGCGTCAAAAATAGGTTAGCAATTTTAAGGGGTAAAAAAAAGTATCTATTAAACTTACATTAATTTCACGATCTCCCATGAATGGACCTCCTCTTTGCGACATAATTGCGCGCGGCAGTTGCCGCTTATCTCTCGATCTTTGACATTTTTTTTTTTTTTTTTACGACGTGGACTACAATAACCAGGCACGCATCGAAACTGCAAACTCTCGATCACGCACTGATCCGCGAATTTCTCCCTAAACATCGCGATAGAACGCCGGGACGGCGCTCGAAAGAAGAGGTACTCGAGAAACGTTGCGAGAAAAAAATTCGGAGACACTCCGATTGGTACTGTCTCAGAGTTCATTGTGACGCAATGTGCAGGGAAGGCGGGTCAATGGAGAGCAGTTTTATTTACTCGCATAGGGGACACGCGTGCTATCCCTCTCGCTCAAAGAAATTTCAATAAGCTCGCTATTATGCGAGTCGCCGGGCGGGAGGCTCCCCTGTATTTTGTGCTTTCGCCGACAATGACGCAGGTATAGTTTCGCTCGACAGTGCCCTGTGCCTTTCCGAGTGCCAGGGTGCAGTGTCATCTTGGGGGGGGGGAGGGGGGTTAAGTGGTTCGTGAGTAGGGGGTGAACAAGGGGCGAAAGTGGAGGGTCAAAGGTGGGCGCCTTTCGTAAAAGAAACATCTTATGCGCGCCGTCGCCGCCATTATCTTGGCGCAGTGATCGGTTTTAAGTATATTCATCTTATCAACTGTACGTGCTAAGTTTTTAAACATATGGTGTATATACGTACACAAATAAAATATCATTAAGTTTAATATTATTATTTTGTGTACGAGTATACGAAACTTTAGTGTTCCAGGATGGAAATTAAAACGCATACATTTAACACAATTTAAATAACAATAATTATTATTATTAATGTATCAATTAATATAAGTTTCGAGTAATCGAGATGCGAATCCTCGGACGGACGATTTATCATGTTGAATTTATCATGTTGAAACGCTTGCCAATAACGATTCGAAGCCCGTAATCTCGAAGGAGCTAAATAATATCGTTCATTAATTCGTTTCGGTCAACGTCCATCGCGCGACGCGCCGAAGTTTACCTGCAGCGCCGAGTTTTCGGTAACAGTATCATCCATTAACGGTTAAGTGGTTCAACAGGAAGAATCAGAGAAAGGGGGACGGGGGGGGGGGTATAGAAGAGTGAAAGGTAGAATACGTGCGTCGGGGAAGGATCGAAGAAGAAGGCATTTTATAATACGGTTCCGACGGCAGGATACCTGCTCCCGTTCTCTCTCTCTCTCTCTCTCTCTCTCTCTCTCTCGCGTTCGAGAGTGCATTCGCGCGCCGCGCCGGTTCGGGACGTGGGGAAATAAGCCGCGGTTAGTCCCCGAGGGATAAAACGGAGATCCCGCTCCTTTTCGTTAAGTGTTTGCCAGTCGCATGCCGTGGAACGACAGGGTATACAGGTGTCACGCGGGGATCGAGTTTTCGAGTTTTCCACTCCGTAAGAACGGGAGAACGCTTTCCGACGATAAGCTTCTTGCTCTCCTCGCTATCGGTTCTTCTCTTTCTTCCGAGACGCGTCGATTCGGCAGGGCAGGCAGCCGGGAGAGATTTTGAGGGGTTGATGTGTCACGCTAACCCGCGTCAAGCTTGTGGCTTTTTGATTCCACGCATAAGCCGACGGATCGAATGCGCTTCTGGCGTGGGAGTAGACGGACTCGAGCATGATTGAATAGAGTATTTCATCCCGTCGTGCGTTTTATAATCCTTTCTCGCATAGTGCGAGTCTAATCGCACGATTACCATGCGCCGCGTGTTTCTTGAAACAATTCGTTCGGAGAGCAATTTCAAAGAATGATACATGTGACGTAAGATAAGAATGTCTTTGGTTTTCAATGTATATTTATAAAAATTGATGTACGTATACATTTGACTTCTTAAGACGGAGTCGTTTATTTCATGCTAAATAGGTGACAAATGAATCAATTGATATAAGATACAAATATCCAGGGTAAAATTGGAAAAAAACGAAATTATGGAGGAGAGAGATATTTCGGTCAAAAATAGTTCAAGTTGGTGTCTATAGGTATTAAGTGTTTTGCCAAAATATTAGATTTGAGAAATCTCTCTGACACAATAATTCTCAAATCTTACAGATTCAAGTCTGCGACAAACTGGACTCTCGATTTCAACTTCTGAGAGGGATTTGGCAAAACACTTTATAACCATGGACATCAAGTTAAACTATTTTGACCGAGATATCTCTCTTCTCATAATTATTTTATTGGTTTCAATATGCTACATTACGCTCGTTTTTTTATGTAGACACATCGCTATAAGGTATATTATATAATTATTATGTTCTATCGTCTTGACATTGTATTCACTGAAGAAAGCTTTGTAAGTCGAAACGTTTATTTTATCGAATTATATATAAAATTTTTATTGTATCTTATATATGTTTATTTATTAATATCATTTTTTTTTTCAAATTTTATACTGGATTGTATCGTATCTTATGTGTAATTGATTAATTTAAGTCATCTATTTATTAGCTCGAAATAATTAATAAATCTGCTATTTTAAATATTTAATTTAAACGGTAATTCTTCCTCGCCATTTTTCTTATAATATTTTATCAATATTTGCATACGTTAAGATAAATCAATTAATTGAATTAGACCTTATCAATTGTCGATATACAAACAGATCTAACCCTGGCAAAAGAGATGAAAGAGCTCTATGCTCTACTAACATTTTATTGCTTAATATTTACATTGAATAAATATACTCGGAACTCACTTTGCCACGCTACAAAGTGGTCCGTATGCCCGCGCTTTAAATAATCACAACATTTATCTTGCAATTTATCTGCAGCTGAAGAAAAAAATTTCAAACGCAAACGCGCAAATTGTAGGTATACGATATTACAGATAGCGCGGCAAGTACGAAAAGTATCTCAATTGCTTGGGTTAAATCTAATAGGCTTCCTACAATAAGCGGTTACTTAAGCCTAAGTCTCAAGTCGATCGATCAACCGCAGTTATTATTATTATTCTTCTCACATTCGACCGCGATCGGTCGATTTCCTTCTGGCTTGAGACTGAAAGTTTAGATAATGGCTTATCGTGGAATAAGCCCATAACCGAGACGATCTAATTAACGATCGTCCGAAACGCCAACGTGACGGGTGTGATATCTGTGTCTTCTCTTTTCCAAAACTGTCGCTGCAGAGTGCGGCGAGACGGGCGGGCACCAGCTGCGCCAACTGCAAGACGGCGACCACGACTCTCTGGCGGAGGAATCAGGCCGGTGAGCCAGTCTGCAACGCTTGTGGGCTCTACTACAAGTTACACAACGTGAGTAACACTCATTACCTTATTACTCCCTAGCCGCGATATAGCCGGCGATGCGCTGCAAAATCGGGATACGACGGTAGTTCCCGATAATACAATTGCCTTTTTTTCAGACAGAAGCTTCCTCTCTCTCGATACGCGCTGTTCAATGAACAACTTATGGTCAGCGAGTTTCACGCCGACTTTATGACACGCTTCGCGTGTAATTAGTCGATTAATTGATCGACGGAGAAAGTTATTCTTCGGCGCACTACCGCTGGGTAGTGTTTCGAATTAATTCACAATACTTATCGCGGACATCGCGGACAATCGCTTGTTAAACGGTACTATTTTTATATCTTACGTAACACGATCGAACAGATAATTTCAAGTCGTTTTCCTTGTTATATCCGATCGATAAATCAAAGCGCAGTTTTATTCGCACACAGTGACCA
>NW_017305485.1:962776-963523 GCF_001594115.1 Trachymyrmex septentrionalis
CCGTTTTCCTTGTTATATTATCCGATCGATAAATCAAAGCGCAGTTTTATTCGCACACAGTGACCATCAATATTTTATCAGCGATCTTATAAATCTGAAATATAAACGAGACATAAACGATTCGCGAAGAAATCTTTGTATCCTCTTCGCTATAATAGGTCGTGTTGCTTGCACACTCGGTCGGTATCTCCGCTCTCTTTCTCTTCAACTCTCGAATATATGTTTATTTCGTTCGAGGTTCCGCACAAATTTTGATGGATTTCAAGCAACGCAGCATTCAAGCAAGAATAAGCCTAATGTTATTCCCGTCGGAAGCAACCACGCGGGTGGCCGTTTGCAAATACACACACACACACACACACACGAATGGTTCCCTCGAGAGACAATGAAAGCAGCGCCGCGGAGGGGAAATACCGGTGTTGTACCAACAATTAGGATGCTTTCTGGTTTGCCGGACGTGGTCCTTACACACATACATAGGAAGCCGTCTGGAAGGGGGTGGAGCGTGCTCAACGGCGTGTGACACCGGAAGCGCCGGAAGCGAGTGCCGCGGCGACGAAGGGGAGGGGAACGCGATAAACGTAATCGAGACGGAAGGGGGAGACCTGCAGCGGGGAGAGTGTTGTTATTTTTTTCCTTTTCTCTTTCATTGAAAACGATATTCTCAAATCCGCGATGCGCGACGTTATACGTTGGACTGTCGCTCTCTCTCTCTCTCTCTCTCTCTCTCTCTCTCTCTCTCTCTCT
>NW_017305485.1:963623-964215 GCF_001594115.1 Trachymyrmex septentrionalis
TCTTGTTGTCGGTGGACTTCCGCAAAACGGAAATCTCGAAGATGACCGAGGGCGTGTAGGCGACGGCCTTAATAGGCGAGACACGCGTCGCGACGGTTTCTAGCCGAGGAATTTCACCGAGTTAACGAGTTCACGAGATAAAATGCACGCGCCATTTCTCGCGTACCATTGTTTTTTTTTTTTTTTTTTTCGGGTAAATGCGCCATCTAATTTTTCAAACTGCGATATTTTGCAAAGAAATACACACACAGGATATACGATTTCTTACGTTCGTGGATTTATCATTGATAATTTGCTGCGATGAAAATTTCGTTTTAGCCGTTTCTTCATTCTGATATTTTCTAGGATATTTTATCCTTGCGCAATTAGAAATAGATTTTTGTACAGCATCTGCATTCATATAGAGAAAAAGCTCCTATTATGAGATACCGAGTTCATTTTGGGTAAATGCTAGACATCGTCTGTAGATAGAATTTAGAAAAGTAATAGGTTATTTTGAAGGAAATGTAATAAGCTTTAAGATAATGTTATGTAAAGTTTAATTCAAATTCTGTTTTTTTTTTTTTTTTTTTTTTTTTTAAATTAAAAAAGG
>NW_017305485.1:964315-969931 GCF_001594115.1 Trachymyrmex septentrionalis
TGTAAAAAGTGAGCAAATCACAAAGTCAAAAAATCGTGCTTCTAATATGAGATACCTCGAGAAATCGATAGTAAGATGCAAAGTATACCAGTGTTGCGATTAAAAAACTTGATTTAATGTTTCTAATATACAAACAAACAGCAGCCAGCGTGCGCGAAAAATGAGCAAGCGATGAATTCTAGCAGGAACTCGTTTTCAAGTAGTTCGAACCAAGTATTGCAGAAATAGGCACTCGACATATTCATTTCGGTTGTTCTTCTTATTATTGTACAATATTAAAATACTCTAGAGAGCTCATATTACGATTTCTACGCCTTACGATCACCAAATCTAACTTCTGTAATTAAACAATTTAACACATCACGTATTTTTCTATTAGTACGATCTTACTCTATCATTACATGAAGAATTTATTGTCATATATTTACGTATTAAGTAATACGCAAGATTTAAAGGCTCATCTCAATGAAACTTGAAGACATCCAAATTCTAAAATCTTTTTTCACAATGACTACACTGATCTAATGATGAATTTTTCGACTAAAGAGTTAAATAGTTTTCAATCCAAGAACAATAAATTCATGAAACCAATAGATAGCGTAGTTTATTACTTTAACAGAAACGCCGCTATCTCATATTAGGCGCCTATCTCATAATAAAGGGCTTTTCTCTAATATTTTCAAATGCAAAGATTCTTAAAAAACGATTTTTGCAGGTTCAAAAACCTTCAGGTTTCATTTCATATTACTTTTACAATTTTTTCCATGTCATTTATACATTTTAATATGTATTGGGTATTTTAATATCTGAGGAATTTAATGGTAAATTTTCATATTTTTTACGCGCTTATCGTGATTGCCTTAAGTATTAATTATTACAGCGTTATCACAAATTCCTAAAATTCCATAACTTTTCCCTGATTTCCAGAGAAAATTTCATGATTTTCTCTGACTTTCAATAATATATTTCAATCGTTTTTTTGTATTGGAAGCTGTTAAATATTTTGTTGAGAGATTAATTTAATATAGCAATGTAAATTACTATTAATATTGCTAACACTTGCATTTTTAATTCTTAAGCTGGTATCATTCTGCAAAATTACATAGATGCGATGTTATATTCATATTAACTTTTTCTAAAGCCAGAAATTTTATATTTTCCAGAAAGTTTTGCAAAATTCCCTTATTTCTTCCTTCAATTTCTTTTCAATTTCCGCAATAATTTCTTGATAATTTCTCTGATTTTCAGTCTTGAGATAACCCCGCGTAATTGTCTGTTTTTTATTTATAAAGATCTCCGCTTGTTGAAAGAAATTTTTCTTTCCGCAAATCAATATACGCGACAACCGTACGCGATTATTATTAACGCAATAATTCACGGTCGTCTACCGATCCCCCAAGAAGTTTCTCAGTAGCGGCATCGGCATTATCGCGACGAGATTAAACGCGCGATAACGGGGAGGATGCGAGAGAGATGCGGGAGGGGAAAAGAAGCTGCGTAAATTCGGACGGGCGATTTGCTCGGCGATGGACCCGCACAGTGCGTCGCCTTGTTTCCGCGTCACGGCGGCGAGGGGACTGGTAAGACAGAAAGGCCCCACTGTGACGGGGCTGCAAACGTGACGAATGTCCGTGGCGCGGTGAGGTCCGCTCGCGCAGAGAAATCGCGAGCCAATTAGCGCGCGCTGCAAATGAATCCTCTTTCACCCGGATCCCCCCCCGACGGCGCACGCTCTCCGGGGTCTCCTCTTTCCCTCGGTCTTATCGCGATTAGCTCAGGAGAGATTGCGCCGGCTGGAAATCAAGATACGTAGCAGCCAGACACGCTGCCACGGATACGCCCCTAACACGCGGAAAGGAGACAAGAGGGTAGGACGGGGAGGGAGAGAGAGAGAGAGAGAGAGTCAGTCGTCAGCCCCGTTTCTTGCGCGCCTCTTCGAGGACGACTCTTCGAGGCGGATTTCTATACTTGTCCTGACATCCGTTGCCCGATGCGCAAGAAAGTGAAAACTGGTGCGCCACCGAATTTCAGAAATAGAAACACATTCGTGCATGCCGTTGATGATTACAGCCTGTCATTACGCGCGCGCGCGTGTTTTACACGTTTTGATGCAGGTAGGCTTGAATATTAAAAACTTAAACGGAAATGCTAAACGAAACAGGTGAAAGCGCGATGAATTACTTATAGTTTAACAGGTACGTACGTGTGTAGTATTTTTTTTTCTTTTATATAAGAGTAATACGCGCTTTGCGAACATTATATTTATTTATTATTTGCGTTGCGAGATTTCTTACCTTTCGTTTTTCGCTCGGACCGTTAATGAAAATCGACATTCTAGATACAGATTTTTATACAACGTTTCGCATTTACCATAATAGTAATTCTTCGTAAGCGCCAAGATTTGCGAAAAGTTACTTTTATACCGATCGAATAAATCATCGGGTTTCATAATTACCATTTTTGCCGTGTTACATTTTGTATGGTACTCGTTGCGTTGAAAAAAAAAACCGTATTAATGTATGAGGCATTTAATGGCGAACTTCCGGCATCCCGAATGCATGCCTGCGGGAAAGGGAGCGATCGTGGCGCGTTTACTTCGCGGAAATGAGAAGTCTCTTTGCTGTGCGGCGACCGATTTCAATCGGGTCCCTTCCCACGGCTTCCCAACACTCCGATTGTTCCGCATTTCGGAAGAAACATTTGCCGTTTCCCGAATACGCCCGCTTCCGCTTCCTCCATGACGATCTCCATGAGGATCTTTGAAGATCCTTAGGGAGGAAATGAGAAATCAAATTTAAAAGAGAGAGCAAAATAGAGAGAGAGAGAGAGAGAGAGAGAGATTGCATAGGGAGAAACGTGAAGCCGTGTAATGGATACTTAATACCCCGAGAATCTCCCTTGTAGCGGATAGGACGCGAGACGAAGAAGTTTTTCAAAAGCGAGAGAGGGCCGACAAAAGAACTCGCCATTACACGGCGAATCGAGCCGACGCGATGCGCGCAGGGCGCAATGAAACGCTTTCTTTCGATGAGAAGCGGAGGCAAAAGGTCGTCCCTCGGCCACCGTCGGAGCTAAGCGACGCGCTTGTCGCCGTGGCGTCGGTCGCGTCGCGTCGGTTGCGTCGTCGTTTCGCCCGATCCCCAAAGAATGAAAAGCCGGACCGCGGTAAACGAAGTATCGAGTTGCTATTGTCATCGAGCCTCTCGATATCCATTGTCGATCTCTCTACCGTGGAATCTAATTCGTTCTCTCTTCATCTCTTCCTTTCTTCCGTTCTCTGAACCCGAGTCGTATCTTCTTCCAGCGAATCACAGCTTCTTCGTATTTTTTATCAGTCATTAAAAAGATCATGTACGGAGAATTGAAGATAATTATATGAAAAATTATATATATGGGTCCTGTGGATGAACTGTTACCTTTCACATAATTTCAACGTAATTAGTAACGTGATTAGTAAATACTATACAATAGTTGTCATATATTATGGGGTAGCAGTAATGCGCACAAAGCTCGATAATAGTTTCCGATCTACGGTATAGCAAAGATATACTCTGTGAACACAAGTTTTAGCAAGCCTTCGATGTGCCCCGTAACTCAAGAACTATTCTCCACCACTGATCTTTGTGTCTATGGACATCTTTTATTCCACCACGTAAGCTACATCATAAGTGAAAACCAACTGATTTACCCTAACTTTTCATATAACATCGAATCATATTACGCATTCATTGTGACAAAGAACTTTTTTTTTTTATTGATTTTATATATTCCGTTTTATAGTAGCTGATCCATAATAATAAATATTATCCCAATAGCACATGCTGCTTTTATATACATTTAGGAGACATATAAACGTATGTGAACCGATAGGTGCTACCTGGGATATGTTTATGTGAAATATATCGAAGAAGAGGGGAGGGGAGGGGAGGGGGGGGGAACTCGAAGGCGATTATACCTACGACAGGATTCTACAAGTTTTCTGATTTTTTTATTCCCCACGGCATTCGTACAACACTCGCGCGGATTCCTCGCGCGTCAGTCGAGCATACACTCGTACTCGCACGTGATTCGTGACACACACACACAACACACACACACACACACACACACACAGCAGATAGCCCGGGCCCGAGTGGTTGGAATAGGTGGGACTGTCTCCGTTGACGTTAAGCCGACACATTACAGTCTTAGCGCCGTGTCCGAATCTTTTCTTCTTCCACAGCTCGAAGATGCGAGGGAAGAAATGGACGAAGGAGACGGCTCTCGAAATGGTCGATGCTGACGCACTTTCGACAATCGTACACGCGGGGCGACTCGACGGTCTCTCAAGACGATCCCGAAAGTCTTTCGTGTTCTAATCGACTGTTTGAGGATCGAGTGAAGGATTCTCTCTTGAGAACAATTGAAAATAAATGTTTTCACAAGAATAATTTCCCGTTACAATATTGATTTACGTAAAGCAGCTTCTGGACGATCGATATTATTGCACAATATTATTGAGCGTCTGGAAACTATTGAGCCCTCCAGACTATCTATTCTGAACTGTTTAAAGTGGGGGGGGAGGGAGGGGAGGGGGGAGAGAATTAATAATATTGTGCAAAATAACTGTACAATAATAAATCGAGCGTCGAGATGCCACTTAAGAAGACTTCTGCGACTTATTGTCAGAAGTGTCGCAGCAATTTTTTTTCATTAGAACGAAATGAATTTCCACCATCAATATTAAACTACGTCGAACGAATCCCGATTAATTAGTAAATGATCACGAAATTATTGTTAATTGTCGATCGTTAACGTTCAGTTTATCAGGTCAATCACGGAGAGTTTTATCGAAAGATATTTTCGTGAAAGTTGTTTCCGGAGTTTCGCCTACGATCGATGAAAGATCGCGACGAATCAATCATATTTCAGTGGCAGACATATATTTCTCTTCCCGCCTCTCGTACTTGTGCCCCCGTCTCTCAGTTGCCGTGAGTTTCCTTTCTCTCTCTTGTTCTCTCCTTTCCTCCGACTCCTCTTGCGAGATCTCCGACAGGTCGTAGCGGGGGCGGAGGAAGCGGGTGGAGTAGGGGGACGGGATTGGGTGGAGAACGACAGATCTGGCGTCGTTAAGATAGAGCAGACCGATAGCGCTCCATGGCTAAACTCAAACACGTACACGCGATTCGGGTCTTCGCTTGAAAATACATGGATTATTCGTGCCCAAACACCAAGCTACCGGGTTGCTCGGAATATGGTAATCGTCGCCCGAAAGCAGCCTCACGCGAGGCATGCCTACGCGGGGTCAGCAAGGTCACACTCGACTTTTTTGGTGGCTGTAGATGGCCGTATAATTCTCCGTCTACGGTATGATTTTTAAGGCTACGCCACGCGGAAAATAAAAATTTCGTTATATTGCCAAAAAGTACGTACAAAAGACGGAAAGGCCAGAGAGATGTCACTTATACTGCTCTACGTCCAAAGTAACGCACAACGTCACAGTGACGTCAGACTGATGACGAAATCGGTGAAACTTTCGTCAAGTCTCGCAATCGGTCAAGATGACGTCATCTCAACTTAATCGCAACGATTGAGCGTTACTTGAGTCGGCTATGGTTCCGCGGATGTGGAGAAAAA
>NW_017305485.1:970031-979365 GCF_001594115.1 Trachymyrmex septentrionalis
GAATGATCTGTTGGTGGGAACAAAAGTTCGTACTTCATTTCGTATCGTGTCTACGTGCTTTTAAAAAAAAAAATTGGCGATTGTACAATTTTCAGCTTTCACAGAAATTTTTTAGAAATTTTTCGGGTACGTAACACAGATGCGCGAAATGAGAAGAAAAATTTCTATTGTATCTTATCCATCTCGCGTAGTTTTCTGTATATATGTGAAAAAATTACCAAACTCACAAGAGACGTGTATAATAACCGTTCGAAAGTAGAGATTTTAAGCTTCGGTTAAATTCGGCCTCTTTGAAATTTAGATTAATTTCGCTTCGTTTCTACACCCCCGAGTACATACCCGAGTAATCTCTGGGAAAAACAATCGAATTATCTACAATCTGAAGATTCCTTACGCTCGGTGAAGCGTTATTCAGATTGAGATTTGGGCTCGATAGAATAATCACTTGACAAAAGTATCTAACTTCGCGATGAAATCATGCAAGAGGAAGTCCCCGATGTGAACGTCTTCCGTGGCTGTGTGTAAACAAAGGTTGCCAGATGCCGCGATCCGGGGACTCATTAATTCTACAAGGTTGCTCGATAAAAATTCGGACCCCCCGACAAAGTGGCGCGGGACTTGCTTTCAATAACAAAGTTAGCTGTAATCCAAGATGCCGCTAGCACGGCCATCACGTGGAAGGACCTCCTGGTCAGGGGGATGGACCCAGGCCCCTCGTGCGTGCGCCACACCCGAGGCCCGGCCTCGGGATCCGTAGGCGCTGAACTTCTAGTATTACACGGACTGCACGGATTAGTCCGCGAAACAAACAACGTGTCACCGTGTTTTGGCCAGTGCCAAGTACTTTCAGTTTCCGAGAAAGGCGGAACGGTGGGAATTCGCGATCAGGTTCGCATCGATGCCTCATGGCAACATTGTTGCCCAATCACGCCTGTAAGTCTCGCAATTTCTTTGTTCCGCCAAGTGTGTGAGACCTAACGAGCGACTCTGTTTCCTCCTCTTCGAAAGTTACTAGATTCATCGTGTCGAATTACACGCAATTTAAGTTACTTCTTATTTTTTATCATTTTCATAAGTCGCCACTGCTTCTGCTCGGTATGTTCGTAATTTAATTAAGTCACTAGAGTTAAACAATTTAACAAAAAAAGAAAAAAAGTGTATAAAATTTAATACAAATTTCGTTTATCACTTACTAAATGCATTCACTTTAAAGCCACAGGAATGGATTAATTTACATTTTCACACGTTAAAAATAACAAAATGTTATTTAACTTGAAGGATTGGATTTCTATGCTTTGATCTAACAAGGAAAAGCGATAGATACGGATACTAAAGCTGGGGCTTTTGATGTTATCCATATTTCCAAATATACCAATTGTATCCCTTTCACAATCGTCATACGTGTTGCAGTCGCGCATCCGGCGACGAAATTATCGTCGAATTCCTGCCAATCGACTTATGTCGAGACGAGACGGCGGTATGCCTTACACGAGGGATCGTTGCAAGCATATCAAGTGGCATCGAACGGACTTCGACGTAATTTGAACTTCTGCGTAATTCGATTTTACAACTTCCTCGCGAATCGGCTCTTTTATTGACGCGAAGAATCATAATGTCTTCGTGGAGTTACATCCTTTCGATGTGTGTCGCGACTGCAAAATGTAGAATTAGCATTATAATTTCATAGTCAACTGTTTCCTTCCTAAAAAAGAAAAATTGTTATGGGTGTGCTTTATATTTCGTAACCCGTAATTAAATTTAATTTGTAATTTAATTTCATTTATCGCCGATAGAATTATTATCCATAGAATTGCACTGATTGTGAGATACGAGGAACATGAATACAATTGTTGAGACATCAGCAGTGCTGTTTGCTATAAAGCCTTCCAGAAACGAATCGGAATGATGATTGACGTTACAATGAAACAATACATTACGCATAACTAGAATGCAATAAGAATATTTATACACTTAGGCTTAAATATTAATGAAGTATCACGTACACACGAGAAATGTATGAAGGTTAAAAATATAAACGATGAAAGGGATCGAAACAATAGAAGAAGTAGAATGCGATGTTCGATGCAGATTGATCAGCAACTAAACAAGAGCGTATAAATTCGCCGTATCTGAATCCATTTGTTTAAATCGAATCTGATTTAATTTTCGGAATAATTATCGCTAAATTCGTCATCACAATTTAGGATGTCTTGAATTGAGGGGAAAGATGAAAGTGTCCCTATTTAGACACCCTGCAACGTTTTCCTTTTCTTATTTTCCGTAAGTCGGTCGAGGTAAGGTCTCATCTTGAGGCGTAACGATCCCGAGCTTTTTTTTTCAAGGCAACTGGAGGGAGACGTAGCAAAGCAGTCCTAAAATTATTTCTCTTATCGGTCAATCACAGTGTCAGATATATATATATATGTGTGTGTGTGTGTGTGTGTGTGTGTGTGCTATCCTCTATACATACATACGTGCAAGCACACCGCACGCGTAACAGCGACCGACGAGAGATCGAGATCCATATCGGAAAAGACAAGGTGCCTCTGTTCTACGTGAGGATTCTCTGGCCATCCTCCTCTTCACCTTCACAGATGTGAGCTGTGAAGTAAGTATAGGTCTTCGTCCTGTTTCATTGCCTTCTCGTTCTCTTAATAAGCAACAATGGAAATTCCTCTTCGCCGCGTTTATGTTATATACGAGAAGATTAAACCTTTGTATTCGCTATGTCGGATGCGTCGTTATCTAGCTTTAATTACGCGACTTTGTCGCGGAAAAATCTGAAATTACTTGTCGGATTCATCTCTCTCTCTCTCTCTCTCTCCGTGTCTACGTCTCGACGAACTAAATAAACGACGTGAGATCTTCGGTCTTTATGAAGTTCATAAATATTCTCAGCTTATAAATTCTGTTAAGATTGATAGCGAATTATATGGCTTCATCAACGTCGGTTAGCGTTATGATTATCTGCGATCAAACAGGCGCTGCGAAACAGCTATAATTATTGCTCCGGAGTCGGCATTATTATTCATGCTATTGTCGTACACCGTGAAAGGCTGCTCGTCGTCATGCATCGCGCACTTGAAATTCGCCGCACCGGGCATTTTCAGGCATTTCGAGGGCACGTCGAAAGTGGAGACCGTTCACGAGTGTGCGTGTGTGTGTGTGTGTGTGTGTGGAGCGAAGGCGATTTCTGGAGTGCGAGAATGCGACGACGATTCCGGTATATCGATCGGTCGATATAAAAAGATCCGACCATGGCCGTGTCGCTTTCCTGGCGACTAGATTTTTCATTCATTTGGCTCCATCCTGGTTTTGCGATGCAATTTCGTATGCGATTCGTGCGCAGTTGCATCGTGTGCGATCACATCAATCTGCATACGAATTCTCGGTCTTTCCTCCACCTCGTCCATCCTTCCCCCCCCCCTCTCCCCCTCCCGCCGTTTGCTGCTCCCCGTCTTATCTCTTCGTTTTCTTTTTCATCTTTCCTCCTTTTTCCTCCCCCTCCCTCTTTTCCCTTTTCTTTCCGCGTTCAACCTTTTCCGCCGTTACGTTGGCTACGTTTCTCCTTTATTTCCCTTTCTCTCCTCGTCTCTTTTGTTTGCACCTCGCACTTTCGGACACCCGCGAACTCCCACGAACCTCCGGTGGTTCCTATTAAATCCCGTCGGTATTGTATTCAAATTGGTTCGAGCTTTCGCGTCTCCTACCTCTACGTCCGCTCGTCTTTACCGCGTCGCTCTCTCAACCCCGTTCATCTGGTCGCTTTGCCGCTCATTAAAGGATCCATTAACGGTAGTTAGTATTTCATACAACCTTAACATAACGTAGAAAAATAGCAAGCGCAAAATGTCATAGTCTCTCATATTTAATCGGAAATAGGTAAATGATTTAAAGAGACACGCAGTTAATCTGAAATTGGTAGCTGAAGTGTTCGGGACATCACTAAAAATTTTTAATTTTACAGTTATATTTTTAACTAATTAAGTTATATGGTTTTCAACGTATTTATTATATTAGTTATATCATTGTAAGATAGGAATGTAAAAATAATGAACTCTAAGACTTTGGCTATCCACGCTTATACTTTTTATTTTCTTTTTCCAAAGGAAGGTTTCAAAGAAAACCGCTTGGATTAACCACTCCATCTGCTTATTTAAATGTTAATATACTCTAAATAACAATAGTTATAATTTGGAAACTGTGTACTGAAAAAAGTGGCCTGGTTGGACTTATGGAAATAGTAATTCTGATGGAAACGGACGAATCAGAATTTTCTGATGTTGAGATAACTAGAATCTTCTGATTGATATAATTATTCTGGTAAGAATAAGAATTCTAGTAGATTTTGTCATAAATATCGTATCAACCAGAATTTCGGCTGAATTTCTCAACTAGAATTCTAATTTTAACCAGAAAATTCGGATTCGTCCATTTTCAACCAGAAATTTTTTTTTTTTTTAGTGTACGTTTCCCTCTTTCAACTCTATTTGCAAAACGAAACATATACTTGATAACCACCAGAATCGGATAATGGGAAATAATTTCGATACTTATCGCGACGAACCGTGAGATTTTATCGTAGCACTTTAAGTCTAATTATCGCCTAATTTTTTTCGTGCGTGCGTCGGTACTTCGACTACGCTGGTCGACGCTTGAATACAAAAAAAAAAATTGCGGCTCGCAAAGAGCCGCCGCACGTTTCATCCTCCTAAGAGAGGAAGAGTGACCGTTAATTCGGCAAATTCGGCCAATTGCGTAATTCCGAAAAGAGTCGTTGACCGTCTGGACGCGCCGCGTCGGGTGGTGCAAAAGACGGAGAGTAAAAAAAATGTCGCGCGTCGCGAGGGCTGCGGGCGGTCGAACTCGCAAGAGGGAGGTAAGAGAGGAGGAGGATGATGCGCCTCCACACCAGCGTACGCCACTCACACCACCTTCTTCACGTCCAGAGCGCAATACCGGGAACCTTTTTGCCCCAAGTTAGCAGTTGTGTCACGTCGCGGCGACTACAAAGCACCGCGATTCCTCCCTGCCTTCTCCTTCCCCCTCCCCCCTCCCTCCCTCCCTCCCTCCAACCGTCTTCAGGCCCAGCCCGATGCAATACGCAACACTTGCATACCATACTTATTTCGTACTTAAGCACCGCACGGACCGCGTGTGCATCTCTGCACGCACACGAGCGTACATTTCGTCGTATATACAGGGTGAGCTGATAATTAAGTTCTCCTTCGAGCTGACATTCGTTTCTTTCTTTCGCGAAGCGTACGTTTTTCTACGAGGCATTTGTCGTCAGTTCGGTCGAATTCGAGACACGCGATATATTGAAGTTGTAACTTTCGAAGTTCAATTGTAACGACTTTACGTATCTCATTAATATCCCGAGTCTATAATCGGAGTTTGATTTTATTTATTTTGTTTCTCGCTTTGTGTCTCGCTGCCACTTCCACTTTACTTAACAGTCATTTCTTCACATTTCAGATAATTCGCATTTCATAGAGCCCGCAACGATTGAATTTTGTCATTCTTTCAACCTTTTTTTTTTTTCTGGCTGCGGTTGACAGGTAATCATTTTCCTCGATCACCCCTTACGTAAATAGATACGATGCAGGTTGTCTTCTTTCGCGAATGCGCGCGCGAATACGCTTTTCATGCCGATGAATGATGCATCGCGGACAACGCGCGCCTGCGTTAGCATCGGCGTGTAAATAATGGATTAATTAATAAAAGTGCACGCCCGCACCGGACTTCCTTCTCTCCCCCCCCCCTTTTTTATATACTCTACGTAGTTGTTATACCTTTTAGAAGATAATTTTCATATCATATACATGGGGCAGATGCAACCCGCACCTCCGAAGCGCGTCTATGCCGTTTTACTTGCGTACTTTCGTGTTAGTAAATAAAATGTAGCTCGCTTCACGCTCATTAATTTTCCTTGAGATTACATTATTGTCACAAATCGACGTTTTGTCGCAACGACGCAATACTTTTACTTTGTTAATAGTTACTCTTAATCCTCCAGAGGTGATAGTGAGCCGACACCCATTTCACTCGTTTAGAAATCTTATTACGAAAAATGTCAAACATTTCAATATTCTTTACGTCATATCTGCAGATGATTCTTTATTAAAATTATTTTGTTAAAGAGTATACTTAGTACCCATTTTTTCCCATTTATTTTTTCCAATTATCTTGGCCCCTTGAAATTGATTAGCGCTTTTTAATCCTCGACTACAGCAACGGGTTATTTGGATTTGAAGCGAAAATTTGTAGACTCCATACAGTTAGAGTATTATAAAATTTTTTAAATTGTAGATAAAAAAAGAACTTTGAACCCCTCTCTATTAATCGCCGTAAGACGGGGATTTATTTGCATTCTTCAAATACGGGCATGCTTACAACTTAAGCGTAGTTTTCATAGCTACGCTCAAGGATCGATTAACGTAAAATAAATGACTCTCACAGCGTCGGTAGACGTGTTGCAGATTTTGGCGTAAACTCTACTCCGTAGAGTTAAGCCGATTTTGAGGATCGTCCACGCTTCGCGGTCACGCCGAATGCCTCGACCGTTCGTCTATTTTTAACAGGCATATTATCGTTAGTTTCGATCGAAATGAGAAGCCGACGACCTCCTACGCTTCCTTCTTCGTCTCAGCGAACGAGAAACGATACCGCGGCGCTTCTTCGTGCGAATGCGCGGGCAAGGCGTGGTCGCGCGAGATGCAGAAACGGTGACGTAGCGTCTTGCTCGCGAATTGCTCTCGAGGACTCGTCGATTCGTTAATTGCACTGGCTTCCAGAGACTACCAGGAATATCTGAGGGATTCCTTAATTGCGCGCTCTCGTGTCTGGTAACCCGGCGAGATTACGTCAGTGATGAGCGCGCTCGATCCCTCGTCGCGACGTCTCCGTCTCGCTTCTAGAATCAATTCCGAGACAGTGGACGGAGCTCCGTATTGCCGATAATAATACCTGCATCCTTCGGATAATAAGGGAAAGGGCAATTTAATCGGACGGTCTATTCTCAAATTCACTCATAAATGAAATGAAATCGCAGAGATAGATAAACGCGCGCTCTGTGGCGCTGACTTTTGACGGGCGAGAAGAAGCAATGAGAATCGATTTAGCATGACGGTATGGGAATACCGAATGGAACGTTGCACTGAAGAAAAAAATCGTAGATTGAAGCTTAGAATAAAGAAGGGTATTCCCCGATCCTCTGCCGTCCCGTCGAACATGCAACACGCGATGATTTACGATCCTGTGTACGAAGCGCGCATTGCCGAGCATCGCCACGCAGTCGAACGAAGAAAACGCATCGCGCGTTGCACTCGAATGAATAACATCTTCCGACGATCGCGATATTTTCTTTTTATTTCTCTCACTCTCTCTCTCTCTCTCCCTCCCTCCCTCCCTCCCTCCCTTTCCCGTTACGACACCGCATTGTTCGCACGTTGGTAATTTTACGGTCCTTCCTTGGTTGATTTTTTATATCCTTCATTACACGTAGTTCTTTTATTCTCTTTACTAAAACTATCTCACGGAAATGTCGCGACAACGTAATTATGTTACGTATCATTTTAAATTCTTCGAAAATCAGTGCAATAACAGTATCTTTATTTCTCCGAGTTAATTTCAATTAATTTCAATTAATGATTCCTTCGTCGATACAATTGCGATGATAAATTACCGTGAATTCACCAGGCATCACCACTTTGTCTAATAACGTGTAGTGATCGCGATTTCAGCCGTATACCTATATAGTTGCGCTGACAAATCACGTTTTCTACGTGGTATAAATTCTAAACTTAGCGAACTGTTGTCTACGACTGTTGCAGGTGAACCGGCCGCTGACGATGAAGAAGGAAGGTATCCAAACGAGAAACAGGAAGCTCTCGTCGAAAAGCAAGAAGAAAAAGGCTGGCGGTTGCCTAGGTCTCGGTGGTGTCATGGGCGACATGATCAAGGCCAGCGGACACCTTGATCTCGACAACAAGCCCTTCCACTCAGGATTCGGATCGCCAATGGGTAAGTCGAATTCTTTCGGCTCACAAATATTTTTTCCATTTCAAATTTAATAATTCGAACAATTTCGCAAAGTCGTGTTTTACATTATGTATATTATGGTAACGCCAGAGACAGAAAGATTATCGTCTACACTCAACTCGGGAATAGTCATCTGAGGAATCTTACGTCCCAGCGGGACGAATATAAATATTATAAATGGTTATAATATCACTTTTTGTATGAATATTCTTTCTTGTTTAATTATTCTTTATGAATCTTTAAATGTAATCCGATCGAAAAAAAACCCTGCGATAAAAACGTTAATTAAAATCTTTATTTTTCTAGAAATACTGTCGCATAATAAGCTATTTAACGTACTTACTCCGTTTAAATATTTGTGTTTGGTTTCTATACCTACGTTTTTCAAAAAATTCACATTAAATTGATATCTATAATATTCTCAAATACTAATAAATTGCAAAACAATCAATAATATACAAAAAAATGTATTATTAATAATAGGGACTTTAATTGGGGGTGTAAAAATAACTCAGGCGATCGTTTAAAAAAAAAAAAATCAGACGACTTCCCGCAAGAGAAAGAGTTAAATGTAGATTTAACTTAGATTCGCAATCGTATGACATTTTTCGGTATAAACATCTTTGTAAACGAGACTCGGTACGACCGAAAAGAATCCCACCGTGTCCTCTCTTATGCGAAATTCATTGGGCACAGGAAGAGTAGTTTTAAAAGAGCGACGCTTCCCATTATCGTTCCAGGTACGTCGCAGCATCATCACACGATGCATCCGGCGATGCAGCATTACATGTATCACACGGGTGTCGGCGTGGCCGGAGGTCTTCATCAGGGATTTGCGCCACCGGCGCCGCCCCCCATCCACCCGCACTCACATTCGCATTCCCATTCTCATCACATGACGAGTCTTCAGGGTCTGCAGCTGGCGGCCACGACGAACGCAATGGTGAGTGCACGATTGTTACCTTCATCGGCGATTGGCCAAAGGCTTCGACCGCCGATAATCGATCAGGATCTACCGCGCGTAGAGTTTGTCGATTTCTCTCTCGGGTCCGTGAACCGAGTTTAACGTGCTGCAACTATCTCGCGATAGCGAAACGATACGATATCATTTGGATCCGTAATCCCCGAAATTTCAGTCTTACGTTATCGGGGGTGGAGAAAGGATTCCATTATTAATTATGTTAATTATATGGAAAATTGTGTCCCGGTGAAATGAATTAGTTTTCACATAGAAACTTGTAACAATGTGTGATGAATAAAAGTTGTCATAAACACGAGATTTAACAATGCG
>NW_017305485.1:979465-982508 GCF_001594115.1 Trachymyrmex septentrionalis
TGTAACTTGTAATAATGTGTGATGAATAAAAGTTGTCATAAACACGAGATTTAACAATGCGTAATTTTTTACTTGTGTTGTATCGAAAGTGCTCACAGAGCACAATTTTCACACCTTTGGTACACTCCGGTAGTATCCGTTACTGAGCCTTGCAGTTGCCTTTTATTTATTATATTATAAGCTGTATATTGTATATAAAAATTAACTCATTTCACAGAGACCCAATTTTCCCTGCAATTAACGGAGTCCTTTAAAACAATTGAATATACAAAGTCTAAACATTATTTTCTCGTTGTTCCAAACATTTCGATGGTCACTGCCAGCGCAGCTTCCCGTTTCCTCCGTTTCCAAGCGGTGATATTAATCGCGTCGCGAGAGAAGAGCCTTCAGAGCTCGCCGGAGCGGCGGCCGGCAAGTAGAGCATCTCAAGAGTGTGGTAATCTTTGTCTGGTTTCAGACCGGCTGGCGATCGGAGTACACATGAATCGCGAGCGACTAGCAGCTCAGGACGCAGCCCACCACTGTCTCGTTGTAATGTAAAAAGAAAGGAAAAACAAAAAAATTGAAAAAAAAAAAAAAGATAAACTAAACACACAAAAACCGCTCCTCTTCTCTTTCTCGCACGCGGGGCCTCCTCGAGTCGAACGGGGGGGGGGGGGGGGGCCACGATCGATCACTGACGACACGAAAATCCCGACACGCGGGATCCCGGGATTCACGTCCTTGTGCATGGCCGTGAGAGCGCCTGTCCGGATCTCTCTCAAGTGAAAGCTCATGTAAATATGTAAAGTTTCATGTAGGGCCATCGAGCCCCGGCCCCAAGTACAAAGGAAAAATCAGCTACTGTATTGAGTCTTATATATGATATATAGCATGTAAATAAATATATAGATACAAGAATTTATATTATATGTGCGCGCGTACGAGCGTGTGTGTGTGTGTGTGTGTGAGAGGGAGTGCATGTGCGTGTGATGACTTGTTTTTAGGCGACTCCTCGGAGGATTCTGGGTGGACGATCGAATACCGAACCGTCGCGCGGGTCTATGTAGTTGTACACTCTAAAAAAATATCGGTGGATTTAAAACTACGCGTGTGCGTCTATGGGGGGGGGGGGGCCTTCCAATAAGAGACACGAGCGACACGGATGCGTCATTACGTCCTTGTTGTTCGCCAATGTTAAACAAGGATGAGATGATCACTGTGTCGTACGGAGTCGCTCGTTGGAAGGCATTCTTATACAATCCACACTGTGTCAATGTTACTATTACACCAACGTGATGCGAATTTAACGTCATGAGGTTTTAGACCCACGTCGCATTGTTGTTGATACGATCGCCAAGGGTTGTAAAATCTACTCTGTGTTCTTGTTAATATCAACAGCAATACGGTTAGAATTATATAGACACACCGTACTACTGGTGCGTGTGTGCGCGTGCGTGCGTGTGTTAAATCTACATCTATATTTTTTTAGAATAGTAACCCTTAAGAAATTGATCAGTCACAGTGTCGAATGCGAGGAGAACGATCGAACGATGAATTTCTTAAAGGCTCACTACTCTATCGTACACACTGCTTCAGGACCGTAGTACACAGAAAATCTTAAGCGGTAAGACATAAGCAGTAAGGAAATCGTCATGTTGGATTCGCTATTGTTCAAGTTATGGGCCTTACGGTCCCCCCCACTGTACGATTGGCCAATTTCTTTACCGCTTACATCTTGTTACTTCAGTTTCTTTGCGCGCACCACCTTGCGTGGCCTTTACTGTCCTCCCGCGCGACGGCGCGAATAATTTACCGGATCCAACGCTTCGCGCTGCCAAAATCGATTCCGAGTGCGAAGAGTCGCGGTGTGCTGCAAATGCTCGGGGTTCCGGAACGCGTGCACACGCACGGAAGTCGACGCGGTATCGTGCAATTTCAAGAGAAATGTTTATTAACTCGGTGCGGGATCGTTTGGACGTTCCTCAGGAAGATCCTCGCCGGAGTCGGTCGATCGCCGATAAGCTTCGCGCGTCGCTTCGCGCGAGTTTACCGTGACTCGTCGAAGCTCCGCGTCTCGTTCGGCCGCGAAATCAAACGAAACGGCAATTAACAGTCTCGCAAACGGTTATTTACGAAGCTCGCTGTATTCTCACCACCGACTCTTTCGAAAGAGAGAACGTCCAAACGATTCTCTCTTTTCAAAGAGCGACTACTTTTCGCTACGTAGCAATCTAGATTGTTAAAAAAAAAAAAAAATCGATGTTTCTCCTTCCGGCGGCTTAACACGGTTTTCTCTTTCGTCTTGTTTTTATTCAAGTAGACGCGAACGGCAACAATCGGAGAGACACTTCGATCGCGGTGTCCGTTTTTTTTAGGGAAAACATTTTACGGTGCAGCCACAAATCGTGGCGCGGAATTGAAACTCTCTTTTCAAACAAGAGAGTCGATTGAGCCTCACGATCGGTCACGAGAAACATGATTTATTTCCCAGGAATTGAGAAACGCCTTTTTACAATACACGTCGTGGTGAAGCCTATGGGATTGAGGTTTGAACCTCGATCGCAGATCGACACCGAAATAGTCACCGAAATAGAGCTTTCCCTATTTTTTTCTTTTTAAACCTTCGACTTGTACTTCGCCTCTATCTGCCCACTGTCGGCGTCCATTGATCCAGCACCGTTCTGTGTGTCGTACCGGTTAGTGATAGTTCACATAAGTGTAATAAAAGCGCATAGAGAATAAATTCGTAAATTATAAAGGAAGCCTCCGACGATCGCGATCGATCGGCCCGACCCGGCGCGTCGATGCGATCGCCGGATCGCACGGCGAGCGTTAGCTTCATAATTTAGTCACGGCGGACACGAAAAATTCACACTTACACATACACATTCACATACACACACACACATACACACATCGGACAGCGACAGTCAGTGGAAGAAACACGAGAGACACGCGACTAAAGGCAAGTGTAAATTTTGTATCTTCGAAATTGTGTATCGTTATATTGTAATAATATAGTATATATATACATACAAATATATATATATATATATATATA
>NW_017305485.1:983463-985727 GCF_001594115.1 Trachymyrmex septentrionalis
AAATATATATATATATATGATTTTTAAGAGAGGTCGATCGCATCCGCACAAATGGGCGAGAGAGGTATATTAACGGGTGAGCGAAGAAGTTTGGGAAACGCAACGAGATGAGAGAGAGAACTTTAGAGGGGGGTGGGGGGGTGGAGGGGTGAAAGAGACGAAATGGACGGAGCGATCCTTTCGCGCTCGACGGACGTGCGGCGAGAGAGGATGTTTATTGGATGTAAAAAGTGACACATTGTAAGATACTATTGTAAAAAGAGGTTTTAACTTAAAATAAATTAAATGATATAAATCACGCATACACACCGACCAATCTTTAATCGAATATTATGTGATTATAGATGTGTATATGTACAATGTATAGCATTTACGATGCTCTCTCTCTAATTCTCTTTCTATTCCTCTCTTTCTTTCTCCGTCTCTCACCGTTTTTCCTTCCTCTCATCGTCTCTCTCTCTCTCTCTCTCTCTCCCTCCCTCTCTCTTCTTCTTCTTTCTTCTTCTACCTCCTTCTTTCGCGCTTAAAAAACCGTCCGTATTCTTCTGTCCTGCTGCCTCGACTTAACACACCTGATTTATTCCCGCAGAATCGCATCCGGTTGTTTTTTCTGCCGATCATCGATACCGCCGATAACACCGTCGCGTTATCAGAGAACACCGACCGTGAATTTTCCTCGACGACTCGAAATCAATGCGCGACGTCTCGAGATCAACGCGCGACGGCTGTTCTTTAATAAATCAGACGCGCTGCGTAACTACAGGTATTACGGAATTATTAATGATTTTATTCTCTCGTATACACGTTTCTCTCTCTCTCTCTCTCTCTCTCTCTCTCTCTCGTCGCGAGCATGACGATGTTGCATCGTTATCTCGGACGACGATGTCGCGCCCACGAAATAAATTTCTTTTCGAGCTTCAGGCTCTCCGGGTGAGAAAGAGAGGGAGAGCGAGAACCCGGGGACTCTCAATCAATCACGCGTGCCGATAATAATATCGTTACGGAATTATTAATGATTCCATTTCGCCCGCATCGCGGCGCCGTAATGTCATTATCGGGCGAATATGTCGCGAGGAAAATTCTTTCGGCGTTCAGAAACAATGGCGGTGCTGTGTGATAAATCGCGCGACGCACGCGATTGCCGATCGGGTCGTATTGTTCCGGCACGCTGTCGATCGACAATACGGACACATTGGAAAAATTCTATCAACGTCGTCCGTAGGAAAAACGAAACACGCGAGAGCGAGGATTGTGTGTTTTTTTTTTAACGACTAGTCATAATTAATCATAAGTGGCGTCAAAAGCCTGTTAATGTTTCGTTTTGTTTTCAAAGACAATATCTGTTTACTAACGTATTTGAGCAAGCACGTTTCTGCATGTTTCAACGTCTTTCGTAATAGCAGTAACGGAATAATAATCTTGTCAGAAAATACCAGTCTCGAAGATAAACATATTCATTATGTTATAACATAATTATTATGTTAGCGCACACAAACATGATTCGGTGTTGAATCTTCTTTTAAACAGTAAAAGGATATTTTTTTCTGCCACTTGCAATAAATCATGCGACATATCGGGGTACAGAGGCAATAATGAGACGATTTAGATAGACGCCGGTATCTCTTAATTAATTAAAAGATCTTTATTGAATTTTACCGAGTGGACAGGAATCTACATACATAAATCGAGGCAGCAATCGCGAACGAGATAACGCCGTGTAATCACATCGCAAAGAGCAAATAAATATCTCGTCCTCGAGATATGATAATATCGGTAGCGCGACGACGATGTCACATTCTCGACGTGTTAATGAGTTCGGCAAAAAAGGGGGGGAGGAGGGGGGGGGGAGGAATCGTGTCTCGTACGATAAAAAGACGGAAAAATCTCCCATAACCACTCCTCACATCGGGATCGATGTCCGATTCGATTTCATGCTTATTCAATTAAATATAGTAATTAATGCGACTCTGACTGGCATATCTCGCGAAGGTACATCTCCGTTCGGGAAACTCGACGATAAATTGTAAGAACACGTTGTGTGATAAAAGTCGCACGGTTGACTTTTACGATCGAATTTTTTTCTCCTAACGGTATCCTTTAAATAAATAAATGTAACAATAAGTTGGCAGAAATAATTTTTTTGCCTCTCGTTATACGAAGAAGTTATTAATATCTGTAGAAATTTTGTACAAGCAGCTTATCAAGATGAGATAGGAAGGGACTGCGAATGATTAGGTGATACACATATATATATATATATATAT
>NW_017305485.1:985827-987358 GCF_001594115.1 Trachymyrmex septentrionalis
TGAAGCGCAAGGTGTGCAGGACGAAGAAGTTTAAAATGAAGGACGGTTACCCCGTGCAACCAACTAATAAATTGTACCGTAACCGTTATCTCTCTCTGTGTATTTACTTGAAAATTTATAAATGTGTGATATATCTACTTAATTACGCGACTTGTCTTCATTCACTCTTCCCCAAACCCTGCCGCATATTTTACCGTTTCATGGACCGCTGAATATTTTTGAATAAATTATAAACTCGCATACGAGTTAATTAATAATGGGTGTCACAAGGATTTTTAATATACAATACATATGGTTTTTAAACTTAATAAATCATGTAAGCATGCATGTATTATCTTGTATATCACTTAAAAATATATATAGATTTATAACGAAAATATATGATTGGAAGTTAAGAAGAATGAAAAATCTTCGTCAAAATATTTCAATCCGTTGAGCTCGTTACAAGGATTTTTGCCATTCCAGAGCACAATCTAGGAGCAACTATCACTCTGATTTTCGAATAAACGTCTCATGACGTATCGATCGGGTCCCGAGAATCAGAGGTTGCGTGATCACTCGTTTTATGAATTAGAAATCGGTAGAGGCGAATGTGTCGTCGTCTAAATCTCCAAATCCTCGCTTACGCGCCTTTGCGCAAGTCGGCCTTCTTCGTTTCACGGAGAATTAGGTCCCGGATGGGCCTTCGCCGAGGGTTAAAAGGGACCGGAGTCGAGATATCCAAGGAGAGAGAGCGGAGCCAACAGCTGCTTACATTCGATCGTAGTCGAATCGCCAACGTTGACCTTCTGCCGCTGAATCTGAGATTCTACGAGATGGAGAGAAAAAAAAGAAAGAGAGATATAAGGAGAGAAAAGAGGAGAACGTGAAGAGGAACGGTTTTAGATAGCCCTGGCTAGAGAGGATATATACTTCCTATAAAAGTGACCGGGATTTCGTGTAATCCCGTTTTCTAGGGTAGCGGAATAGAAGAGATGGGACACCTATCTAACCCCCCAGCCGAAGCTCCCTCTCTCACGAGCGCACATGATCCTCCTTTTCTTCGTGCAAGCTGCACGGAAGGTGAAGTCAGGAGAGTTCTCCCCGAATTCTTTCTTTTGCGGTTTACCGGCAGATTTCGCGGTAACGATGTAACGGAGAACGTGTGTCTCCCCGAAATGTACCTACACGTATCGCCTGCACGTTCCAGCGGCAATGGGAAAAAATTTCAAGTAATTTTTTCACTTGGATTTTTAACACTTTTACCGAATATTTATATTGCGGAATTCTTCGCAGAAAGTGCATTATACATAAATATGTATAATGTGAAGAAATATAAGTATTGTACATGTTCTGAAGTTGACGGTAGATTTATTGGACCCACCTCGATTATTCTTTTATGTGTTACATCCGCAAATTAAATTATTAAAATGAATTTAGTATTTCTTCTTTTTTATACGAGTCATTATGTCACTTTAGTCTCCTTCAAATTAATTACAGTGCTCTTTAATCAACATAAATTAAATTTTTCTTACGGATGCAGCATCAGTAT
>NW_017305485.1:987648-1012020 GCF_001594115.1 Trachymyrmex septentrionalis
TAATGTATTACAAATTTTCATGTCGGTTTTGAAGGGTTAAATATTGTGCAAAATTTAAATGGAATATTTAAAGCATCGTGCAACATTTTTACGGGACGCAATATCTCGTAGCAGAAAGATTATTCGCAATTCAATAGAATATTCAATATAATATTTTTATCTGATTTTTGTCTGATTAACATCGATTTTTTACAAAATACAGGATTCAATAAATTTGCCGTGACAATTTGTCGAAAATCGGCACGATCGACAATTCACGCTTCTCGATTCCGTTCTTTCGCAAGAGCGCATTCGCAATATTGCGACACATCGCCCGATTTCCACGTCACTTTGTAAAGTGACACACTGACGTAATCCATCGATGTTTCCTTAAGTCGGGGAAGTCGGGATAAAGTCGGTCCACCGAGTGAAGCCTCCAAAATGGATCGATGCCGCGTGAACGATACTCGACTGCGGTGAATGCGGAGTCACTTTGGCGTGGCAGGACTTTGGGACTGGTAATCCCTTCTGTATATTCCTGCCGCGGAGGTCAAGCACGTGGGGTCAGTCTCACGTCGAGTGTGAAACTTAGATTCAGAATGCATAGCCTGAAATAAATAATCAATCGTGGGATTTGTACGCCGAGTGTCACGATCGAGGGTTGTTCATCGTCATCCTACGGGTCTCTCGAGGAATAATCTCGCCAGGAACTCCACGTAGATGCGTACGTAGATATGTAAAGAAATAAATATCTAGCGTACTTATCTCATATCTAATCGAAGTCGAGTAAACGTGCGTATAATTGTCCATTTTTATAATAATAATAACAATAATACAGAAATTTCAAGGCTAATGAGTGTTGCTTTGAAATTTCTTCGCTGTTATTATTATTTTAAATACTAAGAGTCCATTTATGTGCATTTCATTACAATACAATTATAACTTGTTATCTCACCTAACAAAAGAAAAGAAAGATATCTACATTAAAAAGAATTCTAAAAATTGTGAATTTCTTGTCAATAAAACAAAGAGATGTCGTTTTAATCATTTATCACAGATTACTAGATTGTATTGTAGTAAAAATAATTTGAATTATCTGAAAATCTAGCTAGATACAGATCCGAAAGTAGTTTTGCTTATACCATCAAAATAATTGTATCTACAGACCGGTCTTTTATATTATTCAAAATATGTAGAATACTCAAACCACGTTCAAGTGTCCTATACAATCATTTTGAACCAGCAAAGTTACTTTCCGATCTGCATCTAGCTATAAATTTTTAGATACTTCAACAAAATCACTGTTTCCGTGTAACACTTTCGGATAAACGCAGATTTGTAATGTTAATTGTCAACGGAAGAGATGGGATTGCGAATTCGGGACTTCATTGACGTTGCTGCCGGTGTTACTATCGCGGGCGAAGATTTCACACGGCCGATACAATAAGCTCGGAAATATAGCGTGCACGCAACGATTGCGCACGATGAAACTGTTAGGCCGGGACAATTCCCTGGCCCTGCCGTATATCGTTATTGAACCAGCCGCGACCCGTACAAATGACCAGCCTAGATTCCTCTTGACGACTGTTTTCTATCAGGAGCCACGGCATTATTAACAGGCGCACGCGACTTTATTCGAGGCGTCACGCACTGATCCTCGGGAACGGCCCGAGAGAAGAGGAGGCTCTCGACGAGGGGAAACGAGTTAGCTCGTTCGCAGATTTTCACAAAGCATCCGCGAACCTTTCCACGAAGTGTCATTTCTCAATGTTGTTTTGCCGGGCGCGCGCGCTATCTTAATTAACTGCCTTTACACTATCAGCGATAAAAGCTTTATTCATTGTTGATAAATATGTTAATACACAGCGGTAGCGTGAGGTAATGCGTTATATTTTTCATAACAATCTATCATTTGATATAAATCTTATCAGGTTATCTTATCAAATTATCCTCATCGGATAGAATAAATGAATTCATTATAACAATCGTTGATTGGTATCTTCTTAAGAAGCGACGCACACCGCTTTCAACAAAAATAAACACGAATGTAAGAACAGCGCGGAAATTCTTTGGAAACGCGCAACAGCGCGTGTTCCAGCTGTTGAATTATTGTATAATTGCTGCGCCCGGGCCAGCCGGAGAGGGGTGGGTGGGACCGCGTAATGTAATCTACCGCGCGCGATATCGAGGCATCGCCTGGTAGGTTCGTATCGAATAAGATGGAGCGCTGGTTTGTTATATTTCTCGAGGAGAGAAACAAGTGTCCATGAGCCCGGAGTGTAGGAGCAACGAAGTAGGAGGTTGGACGGAGAAGAGGGGGAGGGGGGAGGAGGGGGTCAGAGGAGGTGGATCAGCAGCGTTATTAATGGGCACGATTACTTGGCGAAACTCGCGCCTTTGTGTGCCAGGCCTCCTCTAACTCTTACCCCCGGTGTGTCCTTTCCTCTCTCCCTTTCTGTCTCTCCGTCTCTTTCTTCCTCTCACCATCGCCTCCCGTTTCCCCCCCTTCACCTCCACCTGAAACCCCATAATACCTACACGCGCATTCTCCTTTTACACCTGTGCACGGCTGTCTAAGTTATGCATGGGATCCTCCCACAGAAACAATGCACCCGCTCCTCTGTCTCCTTCTTCTTTCGCGAATCCTCTCTTTCTCTCCCTCCCTCCCGCTCTCTCGTTTTTTCGCCTTTTTTGCCCGATAGTTTCATCCGCGCCGCGCCACGTCCGGTACTAGTTTCGCTCGCCAAATAATTATTATTCGAAATGATTTCGCAAAGCGAAATACGTGCAGTATAACCGTTATGTATACCGATAGAATCTACAATTGCGACCTCAAACTGACGGCATCGCGTTTCAATTATTGTGAAAACAAAATCTACAGCATTATTCATATGAGGTTGTAAAAGAGGAGGCGCGCGATGTGTGGAGATCCTCGTGGGACTTTCGTTAGCGACGTTACAAGACTTTTACGCAACACGATGCGAGGATCTCTTTCTCCTGCACAATTGTACCACGAGATATATATATATATATATATTTCGCGACGCGGCTTTCTCCGTCGCGTTGCAATCTGTCTTTACGCCGCGTTACAATCGATAAAAGGCGGCTGTACGCATAGTAGGGTAGAGGTCGAGCCGAGGCGAGCCCGAACGCGAGGCGACGTTATCGTTTAATTATCTATAAAAGCGCGTAATTACACATTTCGCCGCGGACCGGCATTGGTGAGCCGCGAGGGCAGAAATTTGGCGCACCGATTTAATTGCGGGCTTGATCATGAAACGCGCCCCGCCGATTGTCGAGTATCTTGCGAAACCCGAGCGTTAGGTACCTGCGCGAAAAGGTATCAACGCCTCGAGGACGCTCTCGACGCCCGATTTCCGATCGGGCTGGCCGACCGGTCGATCGTACCTCTCGATCGACTTCTCACCCCGGCACCTCCTTCATCTGTATACCCGTTAGCTCGTGTGCCTTCTTGCTCTCTCTCTCTCTCTCTCTCTCTCTCTCTCTCTCTCTCTCTCTCTCTCTCTCTCTCCCTTTCCTGGGCGTGTTTCTGGGCACAGTGCTTTCCGATGGATCGAGAAGCAGGCTCGCTGCCCGATGCGCGTCGATACACATCCGACTGGATTAATCGCATCAACGGCTGACCCGCTCGAGACCCGCCTAATCTAATCTAATTGAGAACCAAATCGTGTTAGCAAGAGAGAATAAAAACTTAAATTGAACGTATCTTCGAGCGAGAAATACAAAAGGACCCTATGTGTTCTGCCGCAAGAACAATGTTATCCTTTCGTTAAAGTTATCTACGAGGAAGAAGAAAAATAAATGATTTTCAAAACGCGTTTTTTTCTTTCGAAAAATATAATTATTCTAAGTACACGTATTTCTCCACTGTTTTTACACTGAGAAAAATATATATTGCTTGTATATAAATTTTAATAAATACTCATTCGAACAGTTGTCAACTGGAACAGATTTACTTACAGTAAATATTTATTCGATAAAAAGGAAAAATGTGATGGATAAATCAAATTTTTGTATCAAGTAAATATACTTTTATAGTATTGTATTTAGTAAATATTTCATTCGGCGCTATTCGAACAAATGGATTTATCAAATATTTAATTTTTTCAATGTAGAAATTGTGTAGGAATTGTGTAAGATCTCTTGAGAAATCGCCATCGCTGTTGTCCGAAGGACTAAGAAGGAGTAATGATCGAAAGAATGCAATTCTCATTTGGTAATATTGCCCTTAGCGTGATCCTGTCTACGTATCCGATTGGATTAATCGCTCCAATGACGGGACCGAGTCATCGAGCTAATCTAATTCCATCGGCCGGCAGGATCGAGGGATCTCCTTGGCGAGAGCAGCGGATCAGCGGAAGATGCGCGCGGACGGGGAGGAAGAGGAAGAAGGAGCCGATGAGGCGGAGGCGGATCTCCGCGGGGGGTGCCCGGAGTGTTAAAATGTTAATTCGTGGGACGCCGTGGAAAGAGACACTCCTCTCACGGACGGATCGCCGCTGTCGCTCGGAGCGCCTAAGCCAAGGATACGCCGTTCGACAGCCCGAGAATCGAATTGTCACCTTGTCGATACGCGCGTAGGACAGATTGATACGTTAATAAACCAACTTTTCACGATTAATCTAATTAAATCGCCCATTAATACGACCAGACGATTACGCAACGCATCGTAGGACGATGTTGCGCGGTATCGTAATGAACATCGGCCTGTGCCTCGTACAAGGTAATGATGATCTCGCAGCCAGTAACAATCGCGCCGTGATCGCGGGGGCGATTATTTCATTTGGCAGTCTGCCCGTGTCCTGACAGCTCGAATGTTCGGCAGATCGAATCAAGAGAGATCCTCCTTTCTCGCTATGTCGATTCGTTTATCTCTTTCGTTCCCGTTGGATCCTACAAAGGAGCGTCTACCTGTTGAAAAACAATTACCGTACTAAACTGTATCGTCTTCATTACGTAAATATTACATTGAAATTGGTTTCTTCCGCTAAGTAACGATATGAGAAATTATCTGAGAATAAAAGAAAATCACAGACGATATTTCGTTTTACTAACAGATTTTCAGGGATCTTGTTAGAATCCACGGTTATATTAAAATACAAAACTATTCAAATATAAAATAGAATTTTATGTTTTTTTTTTTATATTGGAACATGAGAAATCTCAAGCTACATCACGTCTCTTATTCTCAATCGACGCAAACGTATCTTGTCCCTTTTAGAGAAAAAAGACTTTACGTGAGTACTTTGGCTTAAGTTAATGACTTCTTAAAAGGAGAATGTTGAAAAATAAGTCAAATTTAGGTTAAAAAGGAAATGTTTTAAGTCACTGGCTTATCAAACTATATACTCTCGTATATAAGAGTGCGTGCAATTAAAGAACAACGCGCTGTTTTATTTCTTTTTTTTTTCCATCAGGTAACAATTTTTTCAACAGGCAAGATATAGACGCGCGTGTTAATCATCGCGGTCCTGTACAGAGTTGAACAAGAGCGAGAGAAGTAATCGAATCGACAAAGAGAAGAAGAGAAATCCCGAAAGCCCGTCGATGACCAGTCATTGTTGCCTCATAAAGCCAGTGAATGCCCTCCCCATGATTCCACCTTGAACAGCCGTCTTCCTCGCCCTTCTTCCCTCCGCCTCAATCCGAAAAAAACGATCGGGCTAATCGTTCAACGATTGTAATAGGTTTCCTTCGGTCATTGTCCCATCTTTGAGATCTTTCATGTACACACGAATAATGGAGATAAGAGTGAGAAGCGTATGAAGAGAATTAGTCAAACATGATCATCCGAATCGTTATTGTTATTTCGTTTAGATTGGAATATAATACATATGTAGGATCTCGTCACGTACGTTGCCTTTTTCGATACAAGTTCATTTCCGTAAAACGATTCAACGTACGTAAGATTTTCCATTTACGAAACGTAACATTTCTCGTAACGTAGTCGGATTTAACAATTATGTAAATTAGTAGGTAGTAAATTTTAAGGACACGCGCATGCCTGTCGCGTTTGTTGCGCAAAGAAAATATGGCATATAAACTTTAAGCGACGTAATAATGTTGACAAATCACAACGTTTCTATTACGGCGGACTTCCGAGCGGAGTAGTTGATGTAACAGGATCACGTCGCGAGCGACTAAGAAGAAAAATAGGTATCAAAAACGGGGGATCTCTCTCGAGGAGGCAAAATTAGGTGGCGGAGATCCTACGGTAAACAGGAAGGGCGCCCTCCTGCACCAAGTCAATTCATGCAGGAAATCGGTTTTTCGGTCGCAACCTTCTATTCCCTTCATCTCCCCCCCTTCCTTTTACTTTCTGTATGCTTGTGTCATCCAGCAGAAGTGGTTTCACGATCGCCATTGTGCGACGTCCTTTTTGGAGGCTTAAACACGTCGCGGCGGGATTACCGAACCCGAAAGTAACAGTTTCGAAATTGAGGCCCCGCAGCAGGCCTCTCGAAATCTCGTTTGCAAATAAGATTCCGCGCATCAATGTCGGAGTATTTGATACAACGGCGGATTGCTCTCACATAAAATTGAGGTGAAACTGAGCTGACAGAGATTGAGAACGAGTAAAAAGAATCAGCGTCATGCACGAAAATTGCTCCGAATCGTTGCAGCAATTTTTACAATAATATTCCAGTCTTTAGAATCTTTTAAGTTTTAACCTTTATTTTTAATCATTTCTGAGTAAGAGTCTTACAGTAAATTTTACAGCAAGTAATAAATATTAGTGGAAATACAGAGAATCACAAATGTGTCTGTTCTTATCAATCAATACTTGGGAGAATTTTAGGGTCAACATATTATATAATTTTTAATCTTCTGTCTGCAATCAATTTTTTTTTACGCACTCCAAGTCTTTTTATTGTCCTATCAAATAACGTGGAAAAATTCAGAATTACTTTTCAATATCTCTATTACATTATCGAGTAATACAGATACATATATAGATGCGAATCGACTTATCGATGCACATTATTTACAGTTCAAATTACAACGAACAAATATTCTCATCATTAATGTTTTTAGTGAAGAAGATCCAAACTAAGGATCGAAATGTTGATTTCAACTATTATATACGATAAAACGTAATTGCAATAACACCCAGTATTGGCTCTTAAAGGCTTTTTATTCCTTATTGTAATATATTTCAATTCATTAGAACCTATAAATATTTTTATCAATTATCAAGTAAATTATAAGAATTTTTAGAATAGGGAACCGGACTCCGCTCTCTCTCTCTCTCTCTCTCTTTTATTTTCAAGGAACAGTGTAGAATTTTTTTTAGTCAAAAAAACTTAGATTGCAGAAGGAAGATTTAAAAAGTGCCGAGAAAAAAAGAGTATATTTTATACAGTTCATTTTCTGCAATTTTATCCTGTTCGTTCACAATTCGTTTTACTAGTTGGAAGGTTCGAGAGACAAGGATACAGTATAGGAGGAATAGGTTTCTGTAGTCCAAGTTTAAAAACGCGAAATCGCAAATTTTTACACACATTTTCCGGCTGAAGAGAGCCTCGCAGCGTAGGCGCCGGAAACGAATAGCCGCGATAGAACGAACCGACGTGCGGCGTGGTCTACCCGCTAGTTAGACTCTCATAAAGTCACGACGTAAATTATCCGCCGGACGGACAACGCAAAGTGTGTTTGCGATGGTCCACCTCCCGTCAACGCCCTCGCATAAAAAGACCGAGGCGAGACGTGACGGAGAGAGCCGCGGTAGAGAGAGTTTCTTTACACCTCCCTCAAGTTCGTCCTTTAAATACGACGAGACGACGGTGGGCGTGTTTCCTCATTGGCGTGGCGTCGTGGCAAAGAGCACCTGCTCGGTAAATATCGCTTTATTGAGACGCCACAGTAACGAAAAACCTATTAACGTCAGCATAGAGGATAGAGGCGTGCGAGGCCGCGAAGGCTGTAAAACGGAAGTGCGGCTTTCGCCGCTGTACGTTGCGTGCAGCGTGTATACGCCATTCTGTAGACTTGAGAACGATGCAACCTCTGAATGAACAACGGCGTAAAAACATTACCGAATTATAATAGCGTCGATTTCTTAACAGTAAAGATGCATGAATTGAAATTTAATATTGACTCAGCAATATACGTAAAAAAAAATTTATTACGTTACGTTATATTATATTTTATTCGTTCAGTGTATGAAAATTATTTATGTAATATATGTAGATGTGTACATATTACATCATAATTCATGCATTTATTTGTGCAAAAATACTGTACGATTAAATTTTCATTCGTGCGTTTGTGCATTTAACTCCCACGACTTGCAATGTGGCAATTTTTCAAAAGAAAAAACATGTAACATAAATGTATGTGCCATTTTAAAAAGATCTCGCGTTGGCTACAAAAAATATATACTAAAAGAACCGGGAAAGAATCTTTTTGGCTGAGTAGATACATTAATATATTATTCATGCAAATGCGTAAACATACGCCAAGTTTAATGCGTATATAATTTTTTTTCGCTCACGAGCAATTCATAAAAATAATGTATTGAATAAAAGTGAGAATCTGTGATTATCGATGCTCGGCCAAAAGAATTTCGGCAGCACAATTATTGTTAATCCAAAACTGTCCGCAGGCATTCACTGCTGCGGCTATTGTTACGTAAACGGGAGAAAACGAAAGTAATAATATTTAGCCATAGAGGAGCAAAAATACCTCTTATTCTTAGTCATCGGATTCATCGAAGCGCGCGTGCTCGATGATGTAACTCGACACAACCATAAGTTACGACGCTCACCTCGTCCACCCGCTTTATCGATAATTTCATTGCATTTATCGCTTTGCATTTTAATTGTTCGCTCAAACCATTATCGCCGCGACCCGACCGCGATGTTAATTCCGCCATTTAATTAATGACGAATAATGTAATTGTGTTATTATACGGCAAAAGTTAAGTTGAATCATATTGCTGGCATAGTTCTCCACCACCGCCGAGGCCGAGGCCGATGAAAACTCGCCGCTATATGGAAATCGACGCAATATCCATTTATTATCTCCGCTTGGTAATTAGGATCAATTGCAGCTGTCCTGATCTAATCAGAGATTAATTCGATTTAATCATTTTTCTGTTACGAGAAACGTAGAAACGTACAAATCTCGGTAAAGTGATAACCCCGAAGTCGACGCTTTAGTTGTTATTAAAACAAAAGGTAATCACGGCCGCAAATAGAGGTATTAAAAGTTAATCAATTGTGCTTTGCATTTTAATGCACAATTAATATACACACAGCTAGTTTTACATTTCATTATCATACACGAATCATTTGCGTGACCATTATTATTTCTTGTATCAATCAAGCCATCACAGCAGCCATTTTCCGAATAAATTCTATCTGAAAATTTACATTAATTTCAGTTACGTTATACAGCTTGTGCATGCAAAGAGCGATTACATTAAGAATGAAAGGGTCAATCGATACGAAAAACAATAGAACTCCTTTTGCATACTTTCTAAATTCTTGAAGAGTGGAATTTCATTCTAAAGAGTGAAAATCGAGTTGGTCTTGAAAAAGAGTGGCTCAATTTTCAATCTTTTAGAGTGACAATTCATCCTAAAAATTTCAGAGAGTATTTTATGCGTCCTCTACAATACACGGAATAAGGAAAAATAAGAAATTGACCAATTACAGTCGAATGTGAAAAGAATAATCGACTGATTGGTCAATTTCTTACTCTTACAGCACCATCCACTGCTACTGCCATTACAGACCATAAGCGGGCTCTGTAATGAGATTTTAAGGCGTAAAATTTAAGCTTTAACCCTTAATTGACCAATCGTAGAAAGTGAGGAGAACAATCAACTATCTGATCGATCGACTTTTTACGGCCTCAAGCTTAGTAGGATTTTCTACAATAAGCTGTTACCTGAGTAATCTTAAACTGTAAAAAAAATCGACGAATCCTAGTCGATTACTCGTCTCACATTCGACCGTGAATGGTTGCTTTCTTACGGCTTGAGTCTTAAAGCTTAAGCAACGACTTGTCGTAGAACCACTTATTGCACGTGTGCGAGTTTTACGCCTTAAAATCTCATTACAGACGCCGCTTTATTCGTGTAATTTCTGAAACTGCGATAAGACCCCGTCGAACATCGCAGATAGTCCGCTTCAAGTCCGCTAGCTGAACGGCTGATACGTACCGGGCGATTGTGATCCGCGAACGAACGAGTGCAAATTCATTAATACCGGGGGATCTGCTCGTTGTAGCAGCGCAGTCCCCCGCGAAGAGCGAACAATACGTCGTCTAATAGAAATCAAATCGCCTCACCATTTATAACGATCCACCTCGTACCTCCCTTTTGTCTCGTCTCGTCTCGTCTCGTCTCCTTCCTCCTCTTTCCCGCGCCTCGCTCGCTTTTTTTTCGCCCATCACGGAATAATCGAACAAGATTGATGAGAGCGGCGTGACTAGCGTGCTACGAGGCCCCGCAAGAATCACGCGGTGGACCCGCGTGCGTATCGTTGCCCCGTCCAGGGCCCCAAAGAGGGAGGGCATCATCCGAGAATTCGGACTCGTATCTTCTCGTGGATTCTTCCCGAATTGGTATTTCGCAAGGGAATCGCGTGCTCTGTTTATGGAGACGAACACTGACTCCGATATCGGCGTTTTATATTTTTCGAATTGCTCGTTGCTGCCTGATTCTCGGACGTCTCTTTAGGACATTCGCGAGAATTAGTATAATATCACGGGAAAGGAAAGCGAGAAAAACGTGAAAATAATCGAATGATGAAACGAACTGCGTAAGAATATTGTCGTAATGTAACAGTGCCGTGTATTGTCAATTATCACCTCACTTTCGTACCGTGGCCTGCTATTTATTATATATAACTTTAATATGTAACAATGTGTAATAAACGGAAGAATAATTTAGCTAAAAGATCGAAAATTTTGTTACAGATTTGAAAATAATTTAATCGAACCACCTGACAAGATAATTTTATTGAAAATTCAAAATAGTTGCGAGAACGTTAAAATTTTTGCTATTCATTTTTTAATTTTCAATATAATTATTTGAGTACAACAAAATTATCTTCAGATCCGTCCAGCAAAATTGTATATCTCAGCAAGATCGTTCTTCCTGTGTGTCGCTGAATAGCAATAAAATTAGAAGTAGAATTATTTATTAAGAAAAGAACTGTGAAATTGGAGAAGAGATGAAGAAATAATTTTTCCGAAGGACGGACGGATGAGGAGGGGACGATTTCCGGAGTGCGTCTTATGGAGGCTGCAGCGTCTTCGCGGATTCGGGACGGGATAGCAGAAGCAGGAGATTTTTACAGGGTGGACCGGAGGTTCGGGATTGAAGGAGCTCTGGACCCCCGGCGCGAAACAACAAGCAGTCAGAAAAATGGATGGGCTGCTAACCGTGCCACCCATGGAGTCGGGCGAGCGGTTATTTTACCTTTTACTCGCGTCGACCCTACGGTGAGCGCAACGCGGTTTAATAAGCGGCATTCTTAATTACGTTTTCACCTGTGTCGTTGCACGATAAACCATCGAAACATTGGTTCGCGATGGATAGCTGTTGCCGTGCTTCCAACGCAAGTGGTACGCGTTGCCTTCAGATTGGCTTCGAGAACGGAAAGGGGGAAAAAAAAAAAAAAGATAAAGAAACAAAAGAACGAGAAACGAAAGAGAAAAAAAAGCACGCTAGTCACTTCTGCCTCGTTAACGTTCTCTTTGCATCGTTCTTATCTTCCTTTTGAGACAGCAATTTAATTACACAATTATTTTATACCGAAGATCAAAAGACTTCGGAGTGTATAACCAGATAACAAAAGGGTTTAGGTGTTTTATCGTGCATTTCTGCTGACTGTGAAAAATTAATTTAACTGCCGCATGAATTTTTGTCCCCTGGCGCTACACTTTTATTCTTTGTATAACATAATTTTAAGTTAAGTTTTTTACATTAAGATACATTTTTCAATAAAGCGTATTTTTTAATCGAAATCTTTGACAAAGAGAGTTGATAAGTCTCTCTAGGATTCGCAATATACCAATAAAATCAATGCAAAATGTTCTCGGTTCATATTATATACAGACGATAATAAGTAGGAAAGGTATTAAATTAACACTAAAATTAATACGGCGATGTTCTTTGAATCCACATAGAGATATATATATCCAATTAGATACAGTGAAATTGTTAATGGAATATCGGAATATTTTTCTAAATAAGAATCGCTGTTCTCTTTCCTCGAGGAATCTATGATCGTAAATCATGAATTCTAACACAAATCCTGCATGGATGGAAAAGAGTTTAACTAAATTATCGAAAACTTTAGCTAAATATAGATCTAATAAAAATAAATTCTGTTGATCAAAATAATCATATAAAACGCTCAAGTTAGTCACTAGAATGTCAAAACTTTTTGCAACACCACTCTCGTCACACTTGAAATTATCTCTACATAATTATTTCGATGTTCTAAGAGATTATTTTCAGATTTATATGCATTAAAAAGAAGTGTATTAAATCTTAATATATATTTACTTGGAACTATTCAAAGGAATATCTGTTGAAATGTAGTATCTTTTTTTTTTTTCAGCGTAGCTACCTAAATTTCTAGATAGTAGATTTCAGTAGAATTGTTCTTTTCGTACGGCGCCGTGAAATCTGAGAGAGGAATTAAACAAGTGTGAATCTGGAGATCTGTGACGTTTATACTTGTACGTTTTACTTTGTGTGGGGCGGACTCGCGCCATATAATCCCTCGATAAATCTCGCGGCGGACGGACACGATCGAACGCGAGTAAGTTCTCTCCGCTCGCGCCGATAAAGCCGAGCTCCTCCGATTTTGTCTCCCCGAAACCCGGGGAACCCCCCCCGGTAATGGGCCGCGGGGGACATTATGTGATCGTGGTGGCGCGTCGCGCGGCAGCGGCTCTAAGACGCATTACTTCCACCGCTGGTATCCGGGCATTTGTCCAAGCCGACGCGTCCAGGAACTGGACTTACAGAAGGGGAACGGTCGCCGGTGTGCGTTCGAGGATTTAATGCTCGACGTCGTACGAGAGCGCCGCGCGATATCCCTCCGGAATCGCGCGTTAGGAACCTCGCGTCCGCTCGTACATCTTTTTCTACGATCGCTTTCTAATCATTTCCGGATCGCGTCGCCATTGCGAGAGGCCGCCCTTGCGAGAAGCATGAATCAATTGCACGGGGTGATTGCGAAGATATTACGAAAAGCGTGTAATAATTCTCGCAAATTGCGAGAATGATTACGAATGCGCGCTCGAGTGCTTAGCAAACGTAAACGTTTAACATCCTTTAAGCGTGAAAAAAATGTGGATTTTAATCTTTCCTTTTTTCCTTTTTCAATCCCTCATGCTTGGAGATACACGCACGGTGACTAATCAATCGTAAAACATCCTGGATGGCCGGAGTATTTCTACGATCGCTCGTAAGAACGATTACGTAACGCGCAACCCCGACATAAATCACCGGCGCCGAGAGCCTGGGCACTCGTCGATAACGAAATAAATTTTCATAGATATCTATTTTCTGGCTTACGCACACACGTGGATTTCCGCGCCGACCGCCGTTGAAAGTAAATCAGCGATATTAAACGGGCTCGTAAATCCAAGCTCGCGAGCGGCGCGCTTAAAAAGTACAAGACAATCGTGCCATTATCTTCCCCGAGTTAATCGAACGATTGAGTAACGCGTGAATAATTTTCTATTATAGTCGTATGAGTCGTACATGAGTCTTGCTTGTCTCGCTCGACGTTCCTGTATCTCACTCCGGTATATCCAGGCCTCCTTCACTTTCCGCCACTGTCTCGTCTCCCTCTACTTCTCATATGAGGTCAGCGTGGATAAAAGTTTCGCGCACCGCCGATCGTGCGTGTCGATAAAATAAATGTTACAACCACGATGCGTGAGATTCGCCGGGTAACAAAAATTACAGCAGACGTCGGGCTTGTGTGTTCGTGCACGCGCCCGGAAAGATTGTAAAAGAACGTACGGAAAATCTCGGCCGCGTGCCAGAAACAATTTTGAATCTGACACGAAGACTTCGCGTGTGACGGTCAAATCTTATTGTTCACTTTCCGAGACAGAGATATGCGCGCTATGCGCATATCACTTTAACGGTTTGACGATCGCAGTATCGATGTGCTCTTAACGGCTCCTATATCCGATCGATCACAATGAGATACGACGTTGCGTCGTAAAGTGATACGTTTTCCATTGTTGGCAGAGATTTTAGACGGCGCGGAAAAATGCGAAAGAAGAGAATGTGTCAAAAAGACGGTCGCTCTTCATGCTATCCGTAGCTTAAAAAGAATGTAGAATTTCTTGAAGGGCAATGTTTTAAGGAAATTAGAAGTGAGAGAGCTTAGAAGTTGAAGAAGAGGAAAGAGAGATAAGGACAGTCATAAATATCCAAAATTAGTTAATAGGAGAGATACGCGAAGACATGAAGATAAAGGCTAAGGTTTTGCGTGAAAAGTATGCAATAATTGGGTAAATATGATATTAATATAAATTAGTGTAAGGACAGAAGCACAAAATCTTGCATAACGTGTACAAAAAATCAAAGTCCTTCAGTTTCCTTCCTTTTCATTAAATAAAAGAATATGATTGGTCGATTTTTTATGTTTTATGCGGTAAGTAACAATATGTGCCCCCAAGTGTGGGAAAAAACTGAGATTTAGGATACACAAAAATAAGAAATAAATATAGAATGGATTTTCGTTAGCATCGATCATAAGCACTGAGATAAATGATTTTGATATAGGAACAAATCAAGAGAAAATGAATTTGTTAAGAAAACGATCGATTAGTTACTATTGAGTAAATGAAAGGTTCATACGTATAGAAGTCATAGACGGTCGTAGGGTCTCAAATCGTAAGAAATTGACCAATTCTAGTTCAAGTATTCTCCCTATATTTGACTGTGATTGGTCAGTTTCCTTAAGACTTAAGACCCCACGATCATCTACGATTTTTATGTAAACGAGCCTAAAGTCTATCTAAAAAATAGATTAGATTCTGTTTATAGTTTGTTTCTATAATACTAATAATTGATATAGCAGACTAACAGCAGTCACGACAAATCAATTTGTTGTCATGGATCATTTTTCAAACGTACTGATGGCTTGTTAAATTAACAGAATCTTTTCTTCCAACGAGGTGGTATAGATGTACGTGCGAGAGAAATTCTTATCACAAAAATAAGATAAAGAAATAAAAAGTTCTTTTCTTTCATTTCTCTCGAAAAAATTTCTGAAGTCTCGAACAGTTTCATTTCGAGTTAACCGGTCGAAAAAATTGACTGTATAGATTGACTGATCGAAGGATTGAGGTGACTGCCATTTGCGTTTCCCGCGACAGAGATTCGCGTTTGTCGGTAAGATCGAATATCTCGAGAAAAACCCCCGCTCGGATCGAATCGAGCTGACCCCAGGGATATTCCGGCGAGTTCGCGTTTCCGATCGCTTCCAGACAACCCGAACGGCAACGTCGGCCGTAAGTTTCCAAGGTAATTCGCGTATATATATACCGACGTACTTGACCCCACGGCTATTAATCTCGCGTGCCATCATCCCTCTCGATTCGCGGGGGCGTTTCCAAACTAATATACGACGACACGACCCACGCCTCTATCGGTGAGAGAGCCTAACGAGGACTGACTTTAACGGTTAAATAATATTACTTTGAGCTCTTTCTCTCTCGAGTCGCCGGTTTCCAATGGAAAAGTTCCCTAGCTCTATCGGCTCAAGCTGGTGAGGAGCTTCAGTCCTCCTTGTGGAAAAGATAATCATGAAGGAAATCAAATAGTACTCAACGCAAAGCAGCAAACCGTCTTTTTTCTTTTCTTTTAATTTCTTTCAAAATACAAAAATGTATTATAATTTACAAACACGGTGGCCACGACGTAACAATGAGAATCGTCAGGAAAGTAATCGGTGTTTAAGAAAGAAATTAAATTTTATCGATTCTCTCGATGACGTTGATGTTAGAAAAACTCGGGCATCCGCTTGACCCTCGTTATAAACGAGCGGTTAAGGTAAATCCCTTTCAACGTTGGTCGAGAGCGGAATAGTGAATTTTGTCGCCGATCGGACGATCCATTGATCCCTGGGAAAGCTGCGGCCAGCGAGTGGAAAATCGTTTTCTCGAATGGCACAAGGGGCATTCTCAAATGTTAGGGGACACTTCCCAATCTTGAGTCTCGCCAATCTCAAATCTGTGATCTATTTAATGATCGCATTAGGTACAGGGCAATGACCAATGAATTGGATCGCGCAAGTCGTTTGTGTGCGAATCGAACTGCCAATGGCATTCATATCGAAAAAATAATTAAGTTATCTGAAACGTGTAATGGAAAAATGCATTCGACGACTCCAGAAAGGTACCAAAATAAATTTAAAAACAAGCAAGCTGTATATTAGTCTGGAGTCTGGAAGAATTGTTTTTATGTATATCAATTGCAGATATACAATTCAAAATGTTTTTTAAATTAACGAACAAATCATTAATTTAGAATGTTATTATTTCAGCTTCACAGTTTACTATTACGTTTTAAGTATAATAATCGGCGCGCGCAGTTTATATACTGGAAAATGTATTTAATATTTGCATATAAATTAGACACCAAGATCTAGCCTCGATTATGTTTTTTATTTGATTTAATCTCTCCTTTTATTTGATTTAATTCAGAATATTTCTTTCAAAAAATATGCGTATAAATAGAACAGACGTGCCAGCAGGTCTGACAGAATTAATGATTATAATTCATTTATTCAGTCACGAATACCTTGGCGAGCTTTATGGCTGGTATAAAACAATAGAACGTTTTACTGATTTTATGGCCAAAACTCGCATAATTTCTCCCTCGGTGCGGCGGACGTGCTTGTTAGTCGAGCGGTGTACAGTCTAGATCATGGAAATATTTATTGCGTAATAATCGTTAAAACCGGGACACAAGTTAGAGACGCTACTACTGTTGTACGTCTCTGTGAGAAAAATATCTTCTTTTTCTCACAGCGTTCTTTCAATAGCATCATATGAGAGTTTAAAACCGAGAGAGAGAGAGAGAGAGAGAGAGAGAGAGTATAAAATCGAGTCGCAATAACGTAATATTATCGTGGAAATAGTGCGAGAATAAAATTCGACGTAATTCCAGACTAGATAAGAGAAAGTTGATTAACAATTTATATGCATTAGCACACTATTGATGAATAATCGATAAAATCTCAAGTGTTTGAACAGAAGCGCCTTTTCCGAAATATTTTAACGCGCCGGAACTGACGTCAGAATCCCGTAACACGATTACCCAACTGACGTTGGGTCTGCAAGACTTATCTAATTTATGTTAATTAAAAAGCACTAATTAATTTCAAGGAATTAATTAGCGCTTTTTAATTGACATAATTCGTATAAAAAAAAGAATGAATACTAACACCTCCTAACTTAACAATAGTGTCGATGTCGTTATATTGTCGTTATGTTGCGCAAACTTTTACACGATAGAAAAGCTGCGCAATGATAATGTATTCTAACCAACATTGTCGTTAAAAGTTACAGAAGAAGAGCCTCTTAGTATACCATATATCTGAATAATATTCATCCAAATTTGTAAACGTAACATGAAGAAAATGAGATTGTTTAACATTGTTGACAAAGAGAGATTTATTGAGCGGATTCAACAGATCATTTCAGCTCCAAAGGATTAATATAAATAATACAAAATACATTATGTAAAACATTATTTGCGCGATAACCGAAATATGAAGTACATGTGACAGAAACGCATGTTTCTTTTTTTTTTTCACTCGAGTATCTATGAAATTATTTCATTCAAAACAAAGCGCGCGATGACGGATGCATCATGCACTTCTCCTCTGTTTGTCCGGTTTTCATCGCGCGAATCGTTTTGTTTTCAACATGCAGATGCATGGCGCGTTGTGTTTTAAAAAAATGCCTGCAGTTGCGGCGTAGTAGCTGCAATGAACTTCGCGACGTAATTCAGCCCCGGCCAATTGACTCTTAATTAGAACGCTTGGGACAAATAACTGTGATTGTCGGCATAATGATACCTTGGTCGCGTTTCACATGATTCATACGATCGCATTCGACCGACGTGCAGCTTGCGTCCGCCGCGACGCACCGTCGATGGAATCGTCGGCACGTGTTCGGGGAGTCTGAGGAGCGTAAACGTTTTAACCGTTAATGTATATTTACGCGGATCAAAATTTTCACCTGCCTGCTGCGAGAACCGTACGCGAATGTTCGGGAGACTGTAAGACAAGAATGCGGGAAATTTTTATCAATTAAATCGGATAATTATAGGCTTAACTAAATTAGCGAACGAAAAACCAGATTCTAAAAGTATTATGTTAAAATGAAAGATAATTGAAGACGATCGATAATTAATTCACGTAAATAACGTAAGTAGATTCATGCATTTGTACTGTAACATTAAGTTTCCATTTTACAGAATATTTGTGTTTTTTTTTTTTTTTTTCAAAACAATTCAATATGCGTTCCAACGTCTTCTCGAGGGCTATAAATTTTTGTCAATATTCTTTACACCTGCGCAGAAAGAACGATTTTGCTAAAATACAAATTTTATTGTATAGATGTGAAAATAATTACGAGCTGAAGCATAACGGACAATTTTGCAAAACGCTGTATCTCGATCACGACCAATAAACGAGCACAAAATAGATGTTGATTAATAATTATTTAATGCGTCTTGAAAAATGTCATATAATATACGTTTCGACTCACAGAGCCTTCATCAGTATTCGTACAACTTTACATTTCCAATGTATAAAACTATGATAATAATCCGAATCGTAGATATAAGAGCGATATCATTTTCGTATAATTATACTTTGATAGCACACACCATATCCGCAAAAGTTCTTACATTCCAGCGATCAATTTAAGCGTCATGTGGGTATAATTATTCTGATAGTCGTACAAATTAATTTTTTAATCTGTGTCTGCAGCTAAATTTTTTTAATATTTCAGTGAAATCCGTTTTTCCCATGTAAATTTCTTAAATCCAGCTCATTTCTTAAGACACAGTCCGTGAGTTAATTGATGCGTGAAGGTGCTGCTTCCGCGGCCGTGCGAGAAAATCGTCAGCACGCGATCGGTCCTGAGACTTCTGAGATACGTATCAAAGGTGATTTATCGCGATGCACACCGCACCGCGTATGCCGGCAATACGCGCTTGTAATAGTCACCGAGATAGAAGTCCTACCGCTACTACCTGGCGCCGACTCACGTAGAGGCGTAATCGGCGCCGACCGACTTGATGCTTTGCCAGGAGCAGAACACCTGCGGATTGTGCAGCCTAAAATCAAGCGCGATCGAAACCGGGCAGAAATGACGATTATACGCGCTTCGTTTGCACCGCCGAAGCTGCTCAAAGCTGCAGACGATGTGTGCACCTTGTAAGATAAAAACGCTTTTCTTAACAGATGATTTCCAGTAACAGACGCAGGCACCGCACTGTGACACAGTGAATTACATCCTTATCGTTTGCCAATATTAGACAAAGATGAAATGATCGCTGTGTTGCACTATGACTGCTTCTTCTAAAAAAAAAAAAAATCAATTATCGAGCTAATTACGGATTTGACGAAGACGTTAAGTGACAGTCGCACCGCTAATTAATAAGGCAGCCACGAATATTTTCACGTGGGAACGTAATATCGTTCATCGATGTATCGCGAGTAAAGCGGCAAAAATACTTTTTTTTTTTTTGGTTATAATGACGAATTGGAATCGCGTGCGTGATGGAATCAGTGGATTCCGAAAGATTCGTGGTTGCTAAAATATTCGGTCCTCTGCGGAGAGAGTATTAAGGCCAGTTCATCAGAGCAAAAGACAACCATGCTCTCGAGGAAACACCTGCCGTGGCCAGCGGACGCGTGGCGTGCACGAGAACACGCGACGCGTCTTTAAACGGACGGTCGGACAAAAAATTAGGTAAATGGCAATGCAATTATGACGCAAGTAATTTCGACGTTGCTACCGTCCGCCGCAGCCAGATTTTACGAGCAGATGCTTCCCAGCGTCGCGTCGCCCTATTTCGATTTATAACCGTCGCTTTTGAAATCACAAAATTTTGAGATTATTAATAAAGACTATTACTGCGTACGTAGAGAAATATCGAGAGATATATATACTTAAAAAAAAAACTCTTATCGCGTTAACACTAAAAATACTGAACGATCATTATCGATCGTTTCTACTTTTTAGATTAATATTGTACTTCTTGTATATGAAAGATAGGATTATAAAATTATATATGTTTTATTTACTGATGAAATACTTGACTGTTTTATCACTTTTTTATTTTAATAGTAATTTATTCGCTTTTAATTAATAAGAAACATTGGTAGTTCAAATATTAATTGGAATCCTGATCGATTCAATCAGAAAGTCTGGATCTTTGAAATTCAATAGAAAGGTTTATATTATTGTTCCGAACTGTATAAAAATTTGAAAAAAATTCTTACATATTTATATAGACTTTAATAATGAATTTCTACTATCATAGAGAAGTTGGACTACATCTTACTTACTATTCACCCATTTAGATTTATCTATCAAAATTTACAATATCGGTTTTGTCTTTGAAATCCAAATTTAATACTTTGTCGACTAACCGTAAGTATTAAATTTGTCAAACGTTCTAATTACGAAATAACCAGGAATTCTATTACAATAATTAGAATTTTAATTCATATGATAGAAATTCATTTTGTTTGTACTTTTTGTTGATACAACCAACACATTCTTAGTATATATAGATACAGAGAAACTACTCGAAGCGTTTGTCATTTCTCATGCACAATTCGACTGTACAAAGACTACTCATGTATTCATCTAGCCTGGAACAAGTATTAAATGTAACGAGTGATAATCTCTTATCCAGTTCTCTCCACGGACGACAAATAAACCATCGCAAAGGCAAACACGGGACTACCACGTACAATTTACTCGATCCATCAAAATCCATGACATCTATATACTCGCGTACAAAGGCAAACTCACGATAATGTATCTGCAGGGAAGCCGAGAAGGTCTTGTCGCGTCGAACGCATTGGTGCATCGGACGCTAATGAGATCGCACGATACATAAATCGTTTTTCTTTTTTCTGCAGCGAAACGATAAGCGTACTTTTTTTATCTCGTCCCGTTTCGTTTCGCCTCTCTATCAGTTGAGACGTCAAACGTTGAAATAATAGATTAAAAAATTTTTTACTATCAAGAATAGAAATAATTTTATATTCGTTTTATTGTAACGTGTTATTTAAGATAATGGATTCTCTTCGTTCGCGTGTGCATTTGCTGATGTCCTTTAAAAAATATTTTTCGATTCCGACTCAATAATCTTCCCTCAATAATGTAGCGAAGGTTAATCGTGCACTTTCGTAATAATTAATGACCGCGAATTACGGGCTAAGCATAGACTAAGATAGAAGCATCGCGTAATAATATATTTCTTGACAATGACAACTGTGCGATAAAAGAAACATCGCGATCGCAAAACGTGGAATTACCACGTACAATTGAGTCGATCTGTCAAGCAGCCGTCCCGCCTACCTTCGAAGGTGGCACGGTAATACGGCAATACGAAAGTCAAGAAGAAGAAAGATAGAAAGAAGTCGGGAGGAAGAGAGGAGCCAGGGACGGAGGATCTTGCATTAACCCGTTGAGAAAGATAACTTTTTTTTTTAGCTATAAATTATAACCCTCGCGGCCTATTACTTCTACTGTTACGCCTGACAAAAATCACGGCCTCTCATTTCCGAATTAAATGGCTAAATGTTATGAGTGCCATCGATTACTCGCATTACGACGGTATAATTTAATATAATGAGAAACGCGCACGGCCGCGCGTGTCAATTGCCGCGCATCGAGCCTTGATACGAAAATGAGATGTTATTCCCTGCGTCGAAATTATTCCCCGCGGTTCTCTATTTTCTATCGGTAAATCATTACCCGCAATGAATCTAGGCACCGCCCCGATAATTTACGCACTTCGTCATCGCCGATGGTTAATTATCTCGTAAGCACGTTATCTCTTTTCACTTAACGTAAATTGAGATAGAGCGTCAATAAAAAAGTTTTCCGATATCTAATTATTATATATGTAATATAAAATCCAATAACAATTTGTATTATAGATAGCGTTTTATATATCTCATTTATAATAATATTCCTCCTATATATATAGAATTATAATATAGAGATTTATATATGGAATGTACACATTAAAAAATATAATATTTGTAAAGCCAAACTTCAATATTTATATTTTAAAACGATTATATTGTATTATATATTTAGCATGGCATCATTTTTACGTTAGACATAATTACACAATACAACAAAGTCTAATGTTTAATATTAAATTGTGACGACAGAGTCCAATCGTTAGAATAAAATAATCACAATTACTGAAGAGATAACAATTGTCATATTAAAATAAAATTAGTATTTGTAACTCCGAGAATAAATTCAATACAAATAAAACGTCTATGCGAATCTCCGCGGTTATTAATATATGTAAATTATGTATTCATAGCAAATTATACATATATAGCGATAAAATACAATTCACAAGCAATTAGGAGGTACTTACCAAGCAAAATTAAGTTAAAAGTATACATACAATTTACGCACTAACAACGCGTTACTCACGTAAGTATGTATTTGATTTATATTGAATAATTCTGGCGTAGTGAGTTTTTTCGTAACAATAATCGAGACAAATTGGGAAAACGGTAAATCATTTGACTGGGAATATACGGTGAATCGGCCGAAGTATAATTCAGCCGATCTTTCGAAAGGGGAGCAGCTTGTTTCGCGAGCCCGAAAGCCTCTCGATAATACAGCGGCGCGTCCAAAGTTGAGAGTCTCGTATTAACGTCGTCAATGCACCATCGGTAATTAGTTCAGCTGCAACGAGCGGAGACGCGTGCCCTGTGTTGCACTGCGGCTGCACCTGTCGCCCGATGCACGCTTTCATAAATACAAGCCACATCGAGCACGCGTACGACATACGAGCGCGTACCAGCGACAGAGAGTGTCGATAAAAAAGAAAGACCGTTATTACGTCCGACACAAAGTTTCAAGAGCATCTCGGTATATGCATAATTTCACAACTTGAACAAGCCCGATTTATCAGGGGAAAGGCTACACGCATACATACATTTATTGGCTCTCCTGTTATTCACATTTTTCCACTCTCAAGTACCTGTTTTGGGAATACGACGGTACTTCGACTTTCTGAGACAAAATATACTTCGAATTTGTTCGTAAAAATATTACACGATCTGCGTTCTATTTTATTAATAAATATTTTGTTATATGTATATAGCATTACATATCTTGTGTAACAAATTTAAAAATCTTTTTGCAGATGTAACTTAATTATTGTAATAAAAAACATAAACACACACACACACACATAGCTGTCACTTGTTTAATTACAAACTTTTATTAACATACGTCTTTTTGATGTCGATAGATAGTGTTAGAATCTGAAGTACATGATTCAGGCAAATCTTTCTCTTCAATTACATCAAGCATGCTGCTTTAATATTACATTTATTTTTATTAATGCGTAGCATTAAGGAATCAATGCTATATTAAGTATGTATAATGATAAATGCGATAAGCAAACCCGCATCTAGTGGTAAGAATTACGGTAGATGTAACGATGATATATGCGATGGGCATTCAAAATGTACATTATATGTACATATTCAGATATATCTGCAAAGACGCACTTATCTGAACTTTCAATACGATTTTATGATTGCTAAATGCATGTTTATTACAGTTATAAATGCTCTAATGCCGTATATAACTGACGTATTAATCAACTTGATCAACTTTCATTTATTTATATAGTATAGACTACGAGTTAAACGATAACGCAACAGATCGGTAATGCGTGAAAATCTATTTTTCTGCTGATCGATATTGACAGCAAGTAATAATGTATCATTTAAAGAAACATTATAATTACTACTGCATTATAATCGGAAACAGAATTTAATATAGTTTTTTTAATTTAACGCAAATATATATATATATATATATATATATATATATATGTTTCACATAAGAATCGATTGCGAAGTCTGATTGGCCAATACATTTCTATTTTTTCTAACATAATAAATGTATTTTAATAGATAAAGTTATAAAATCACGAAATTAATTATATTTATTGTAAATTTGAATAAAATAAAAATAATTCCACGCAAAATGATTTTTTTAATTTTGCGTGATTACTATATATGCTTCCTAACTAATTTCTGCACTGAGAAAAAATGTACTAAATTCTAATAACTATTTATT
>NW_017305485.1:1013938-1022611 GCF_001594115.1 Trachymyrmex septentrionalis
ATATATATATATATATATATATATATATATATATGTTTCACATAAGAATCGATTGCGAAGTCTGATTGGCCAATACATTTCTATTTTTTCTAACATAATAAATGTATTTTAATAGATAAAGTTATAAAATCACGAAATTAATTATATTTATTGTAAATTTGAATAAAATAAAAATAATTCCACGCAAAATGATTTTTTTAATTTTGCGTGATTACTATATATGCTTCCTAACTAATTTCTGCACTGAGAAAAAATGTACTAAATTCTAATAACTATTTATTTGAATAGTACTAGTTGAACGTTTACATTAAAAGTAGGTATATATTAAATGTAAATATATTATGTATATTTATTTGACCATTAATTATAAGAATCATTAATATGATTAAGTTAAATTTTTTTTATTTAATAAATATTTATTTACTGTAAGTAAATGTAAATTTAGTAATATTCGAACAAATATTTATTACATCAAAATTTAATACATTTTTCCTCCAATGTACATTTAATACGGGATTAATTTATTCAAATATTCAAGCACTATTTCAAATCTAATATCGATGAGCGCGAGCCATCGACCGGACAGGAAGTCGTTTTTCCTTTGCCAAGCATCACCTGCTTGGGAAGCGTCGAAGAACATTTATTCCCTAATCAGTCTTCGAGGTATCCCAGGAAGTTTCGCACCTGCTGCCGCGTGTCGCTTTTCTCACAACGAGAGCGGAATTTTCTGCGATCGTCCTTACACTTTGCGCACATGTTGATAAACCGGTAGCTCAATTGACGAGTTCTCCAAAAATGGAATATAGAGAGACGACCACGCTTTCATGATCTCCTTTCGCGCGTCAGTCAATTAATCGAGCGCACCCGGTAAACAGAAATTACTTTCGTTCGCAACGTCTCGAAACTTTCATGACACAGCATTATTATATGATATAATTATGGAACAATGTCGTCATATATATATATATATATATATAGGCGTACACATCTTAATATCGAATCAAGTTTCTCTGCAGATATAAGTAATTTCTATTTTGTTTTTCTAGATATTCTACGTGCCTTGTAAACTGAAACGCGTAAATTATTTAATAGCTTTCAATTTTTAATTGACGAGTGGAATAAAAAAAGACATGTTAATTTGTGTAAGGAAAATTAAAAAGAGCTTGCTTATTAAAGCAAAATTACCTGTGTGTACAATTTAAATGTATATATACGAGATGGATATCAGTGTATTAAAAAAATGTCATTAATTTTTGCTTTCTTGAGGTGTGAGATGATGAGAAAGTAATATGAGAAAGTCATATAGAGGAAGAATGAAGATTGATCTAATTAGCGTGTAAACCGTCTGTGTTCCTAGATTCAGGTAGACCAGTCAGGCGCATCCAGACGCTGATCAGGCATAAAATCGCGATTTAATAGTTTCCCTGCACCAGGACGCTTCGAGGGCCTGAAAACACCTGCCGCGGAACCAATGAATTATAGGTGCCGCTTCAGGAGCAAAGATGCACAATAATAACGCGTTGAGTCGAGAGAAAAATTGATCGCAGAATACTTCAACCCGGTTCGGGTTTTCCAAAATTCGTCTTTCCTGTCAGTGTATACGTTTAGTTATATTTATTACGTTTATTTTTATACGTTCTACATACATTTTAATGCTTCAGTCAATTATAAATTAAATATATAAAACAACTCATTACAGTTTTATCTCTTAATACATCTATTCTTAATTTTACATTCTGATTTAAAGGAAATTCTAATTTTATGACTTTTTTTCCTCATAAAATATCATATATATAACTAAGAAAATCGCACAAATTATCAATTACTTATTAAAGTAATTTAATAATAATTAAATGTATCTTTAAATCGCAACAAGGCAATTTGTTAATTTTTACAGGAATTTTTTGTGCGATTTTCTTAGTTATAATATTTTATGGGGAAAAAAAGCCATAAAATTAGAATTTCGTTTAAATCAGAATGTAAAATTAAGAATAGATGTATTAAGAAATAAAACTGTAATGAGAGATATTTTCATTAAACTTCACGCATAAATTTTGTATGCAATGGAGGAAAGTGTTCCCCCAAAGCTAATCATCTTGTTGTAAATCACGTTGCTGGTCGCGGCACATAAATATTACATTAAATTACTGCGTTAAGTGCTATCCTCCGCTCATTACTGATTACAACTCCCTTCAACGTAATAGTATTCTAACGATTAAACCATTTTCTGCTATTTCACTGCTAGGGGTCTTGATGCATCGCAGCTGGGTAGTGCAATCTAAAGATCTTCCATCTACATCACTACTTTTCGCGTATTCTGTCTATTGCGTAGCCACGCGCGCTTCTATTTTTTAATTAACCGCCTACGATTATCTCTATTAATTTGTTGCTACGAAGGAAGTACAAGAAAGTACATTGTAGAAGTATACATTGAAATCAAACTTGAGAAAAACGTATTGCACATCGACGTAAATAGCAATATGTACAATTAAAATTATACAATATAGGCAATTTAAACTCTGTATTGTACAATTTAAACTTTATATAGAAATACATCATAAATTAAAAATAAAACGCCAACATTAGATGAAGGTGTATGCGAACGCATTTATTACACAGATGTAGAAACAGAACATAAAAGTAGACGGTTCGATCCTAATTTAAATTTTACTTATAATATTATATATAAAAATTAATTATAAGTAAAATAATATATGCAATTATACGCATATGCGTCTTCGTATTTAAGTTTGATGAGAATCGTCATAATAACTTAAAAGTAGGATATATGTAATCATTTGTACTTGGATATGCAAGTATCTGTCCAAGTACTTTTATTTGATCGACATGTGTTTCACTTCTGAACCAACTTATATCTTACGAGACTGAATCATTTATCTGATCATGCGCCCCCCCTTTTAAATTATTAAAATAATTCTCGTTAAACTTAAATCCGAAGATGCACATATATCTCGTCCAACGAGAGAATCGGACGAAACCTCGTCCGCAAATTTTGCGCAGTACAGCATATTTCATAGCGTTGCACAGCGTTACATTGCCTGCCATGCGCAAATCGAGGTCATTCTCTCGTTGAACAGAGCATGGACGTACATTTGCCTTACTCGTAATTATGTATATATTAAATTTATGTACTGAGAACAAACTAAGATCTACTTCCTAATTATTTACGAAATTAAATGCCTTTATGCACACATTCATCTAGCTTGGCTCTGAACACCTTTTCAATTTACGATTTATTAAAATTATGTATTAACAACAACGCGTAACATTTTCATCAATTATTTCCCGCTGTAAATGCTATATGAACAACTTTTCATTTTTCCATGATAGCTCTCACGATTTTTGAATCGCAGTTTCTACTTCGAACGACAGTTCAATATGAGCAGGTACAATTACTTAATTAGTTTTCAATTTCCGAAAGATTCGAACATCCTCTTCAGTCCAAATTTTGACGTTTCGATTCCGCCTCTTCCGCGTCCCTCTCGAGCGTTGCCTGCCCTTTTTTTTTTTTTTTTTTCACTTCATCGCGAGAAGGGATTTCATCGTGACCCGGTCCCCGTGCTGAGACCCGGGCAAGCCGGCGCGTCACTTCCGGTTCCCTCGAGGGCGCAGAAGAACGTCGTTTCCCAAGACTGCCTGGTCCGGCAGTCCTCGCGGTAAATGAGTTTTTTATCTAGCCTGAAGTAAATTAGATTAGCGGAGACATGCGCCGGCCGTATCTCGCTTGCTCTCGCCCCACGTACGCGCGCGATGAGCCAAGCTTACACAGCGCACAGCTCGAGGAGGAGACATGTACGAATGCGTGCGATGGTACGGTACGATGTGCACCGAATGATCCGCCTCATTCCAGTACACTTTGTTGTATGCTACCGTTGTATGCATCCGGTAGTCAAATACAATCGGTATTACGTCAAGTCCTCTAATATAGATTCACGAGATATACGCACGCGACGTACAATATATAATATAGGTGAACGTAAATTATCAAGCTTCGCGTATAACAGCAAACGAAAGAAAATAGCCGTGTTCAAGTTTGGCAAAATAGTTAGCCTGATCCGCCAAGCGGATGTGTGAACAGGATTATTGGTTCTTGTAGATCCGATCAATCGCTCGGTGAGTAGGCTAGCAACTCCCCTCTTTGTCTTTGGCTCGAACACACACAGCCAATACTTCTTAATACATAATATTTCAATTAATTCAGAGAAATAATTCTGATATTAATAACACAATATTTCAACGCTCCTGGAGAAGATGTCCCGTATGAAAAGTTGCGGAAATTATCAGTTGTTATTTTGAAACGCACAAAAGTGCGAGTGAGGAAAAAACATTTTTTCAATAGAGAAAACACATTTGGGACATTTTACTTTTCTTATTATCCCCATATAAAAATCCCCTATTTAAAAATGGCAGCTGATTAGTTTCTTCCTGTAAGACACAGTGTTCCGTAGGTGTTCTAAAAAGGAGGAGACAAAGGTGAGAATGCCGAACCGTCACTATTAACACGCGTGCCATGTTGAGCGTGGAACACGTACTCAGCTGAGGTACGGAGGAAGGCAGCTTTCAGTACTCGTGATAGCTTCCTGCGCCACGTGGAAAAAGTGCGAGCTAACGCGTATGCACGCGTTGTGGGTGGTGTGTCCCTCTGCCCGACACGACGGCCCAACGAAAGCGCTCGCCCGACTTTACAACCGACTTCCCGTTGTACACGCTCGTTGTCGCTCGTCCTTCGCGGACGACCGTACGTTACGCTGTAAAAACGCGACGCCGCGGCAAAACGAAGGGAAAACGCGAACTTGGATGGCGCGAGGAATTTTTTTAATGCCCTTTTTTAAACGCCTCTTTGTTTACAGGCACGCGAACGCGGTAACGGATGCGAAAACCTCGCCGCGGAAATATTATATTATTTAAAGCTGATTAAATTTAAGAATCCGATTAGCATTTTTTTTGCGGAAAAAAAATGATAGATAAAATTGAGATTGAGAGATAATTTTTTAAGTTCCAAATTACCTTCACGTTTCTCATTTATTTCATTAGTTCTTAAACTGATTAAGGTTAAAACTTATGTGATAAAACTACACACATTTATAGATATGATAGCTGGGAGACAACACATGAAGAGCAGAGATGCGTTACCCTCTCCGCTATACATTGCATAATTAAACGAAGAAATGTAATCAATTATTGTCTTCTCTTACTAATATTGTCCTCATATCTTCAATAGAAGCAGTTCGTTATACAAGTCTTAAACTAAATATAACAAATTAAATTATTACTAAATTAAATTATAATTAAATATATATTTAATAATATAATAAATTATATTATTAAATATAATAAATTAAACTAAATAATAAATTAAAAATTTCTTTCGTTGCGGAAATCGGGAATTGCTGAAGTCTGAAGTTTTCAACATCAATAAGCGAAAAAGATCATACTTCCTCTAACTTGAACGGGGAATTCAAATAAAAATATTATTAGACATTAAGGACCTGCCTTCTTCGCTTATTTGTATCAAACGATTCTCAGTTAATTTTCATTTAATACTCTCAAAGAATTCTGATATCAATCCCAAGCAATCAATGAATTCACAGTGAAATTCAACTAAAAATTCAATGAAACGTGGAATCCCTAACTTAGCTCATCTTGCTTTGATGTATAAATTCCATGATCTTCGAACTGGCATGCAAATATTGATATTTTAATCATACGATGTTGTATCAAACTTCTTTTCTTTTTCAATTGAATTCCCCAAGTATGCCGTATCGATTGTGAGTAATCCGTGATTATGAATCAATAATTTAGATTTAGACTGCTTTTCTTTTAGTAAACACAGTGTGCTTTCCAACAAGCGACACAGAGTATAACACAGTGAATTATTACATCCTTATTGTATGCGAATGTTAAACAAAGATGACATGATCACTGTGTCGCTTGCTGGAAACCATACATAGTCGACCCAAACGTCGTTTTATCCCCCCTCAATGAACAAGAAAGAAAGAACATTTGTGCCGATTGTGAAAGTGAACGACATTTGTGTCTCCTAAAAGGAAAGCAGCCTTAAAGGGTAATTTTTCCAACATCATTGCACAGATGTGATTTCGGGTCGAGTAAACTTCGCAACTTATGCATATATGACGGCGATATTAAGAGTTAAAGGGTAAACTTTTCTTTTAAAGAAAAATAGCAGTTACTCTCACGCCCAATTATTACGGTCCGCTTGGTGCGAGAGTTTTTTTAACTTTAATCTGATTAGAAGGTGGATTAGAGTCGACGAGAGAGAGAGAGAGAGAGAGAGAGAGAGAGAGAGAGAGAGATGCGAGGTAGCGGACCTTTCTTCGCTGGCCTCTTGTGAGGCGCGCCTCGCTTTCACAAACACCTCGCAAATAACACTGTATCGCCTGTAATTGCCTGTTAAAACGTCCGCGCATTAACGATCGCCCCCTTTGTACGCCTCACCCTCTCCGGGGGCTTCCACTCGATTGCCAATCACGTCGCTCACGCGCGATCACGACGGAGCCGCTAATTTCAGCGACGATGGCACACCCGTGTTCCTCTATTTTCCGTGGCGGGTAATTAAATTTCTCGCGAGGTCGTCCGACGCCGTCGCGACAACGCTAGCCACGTCGAGCCACCTAGCTGTCTCGGATCAACGCGGTTGAACGGCGCTTCACTCTTTCCGATCCTCTCGCCAGCCTGCCACCGCCCCGTCGATGGATTCGCGCGAGGGTACCGACCTAATGGGACGCGCGTCTGCTCTATAATTACAAAGATTGCCCGGTATACGCGCGGGCCAAGTTGTACGCAGGACCGACACGGAGGTTCTACCGGACGATCGTCGGCTCCGCACACATCGGGGAGGACGTCTTACGCGCCGATGTTCTTGCAGATTGCAAGAACGATCGTCATTTCATTTCGATCACCGAGATACCTCGGTGAGAGCTCCGCTGTCAGCGGTGAGATTTATCGGGAAAATCAGTGATAATCCGAACTGATACCCACTCAAATGCCGCGTTGTGTGGATAAATAAACGTCTACCTTCACGGCGAAGGAACAGTTTTGTTGGAAGTAAAAATTTAGCTATAAACACAGGTCTGACGATAATTTTATTGGATTATATCCAAATAATAGCAGGACGCTCAAGCCCCGGTGTTGCTAAAACGTCAACATTTTTCTGCAGCATTGTCGATCGTGCTTGAATGTCCTACATTTGATGATTGATTGGTTTCAACAAAATTACTTGCACAATCCTACGCCCAGCTAAATTATCAGACATATTTCAAACGAAATCTTTCGAGTGGCTAAAACTTCCGATACGAAAGAAAACACCTTGGCAGTCTACGTAATTCCAAAAATGAAACTCCTTTTCCATCGCTCCTCTTCTCCACCCGCAACGATTGCATTCTTGTGTGATGTAACACGGGATTATCGCTGCGGTTTCATTACTGCGATTTCATCCGCAGTCTCGGCAGCGAACGTTGCACCGTAATGCATTATGGAAATTTCCAACGGGTTTCGCGCGCCTTTGGTTTTCCGAACCGGTCGGCACGTGCCGCATGAAAGATACACGCGATTGTCCGCGAGTCGATCGTCTCTTGCAATACGTACAATTGATATCACCTGCTGCCGTCCCGAAGCGTGCTTTTCGTCGTCATCGTTGTCGAATCAAGCTCGAACCGACCGATTACATCGCACACAGCCATGCATCGTGTTTTTTCGTCAGATAGCATCTGAGTTTCCGCCGGTTTCGTGTTGCTGACGCTCGAAGAATACTAATAAAGAGCGACGCCGTACGATGAAGTGAACAGTAATGAAGAATTGTAACGTATTTTCGAATGATGATATTAAATGTGCGTGTTACCGATTGCAAATGCATGTAAAAGACACAAAGTCCGACTGTATTATATAAAGAAATGATTAAAATATAGGCATATTGAACGTATTCGAAATTATGGAGCTTGATTATCGTGGACATTATCTACATACAAATTCCAAATTAATTAATAAAAATAAATGTAATTAATCAATAAAAAACGACCAAAACTTTCTGAATAAACGTATAATAATAATCAGAGGGCAAAGGTAAGCTAACGCTAGCTGTTATCGCGAGAACACTTTTTTATAAACCACAATATCTTACAATAATGGACGTCCCGATCCTTCCGTCGGATCATCAATATTCAAAATTTAACTTAAACCTGTTACATCTGTAAAGCGTCAATTTAAAATCAATATTTAAATACTATTCGAAACGGCAAAGATACACGTCTTCAGGAAATGCTCGCACATTAATTCGAAATAATAATACAATTAAATTATTAATTTAATGTAGGTAAACTGTTGGGAGGTGAGATCTACTCTGAATTTCAATCGCGTCAAATCGTCGCGGTCTCGAACGTCTCGGGATCCGTTAGATCTCATTTTGATATACAAGCGTCCGGGACGCGTCGCTCTTTCTTTTTCTACCATCCGGGTCGCCCTGGAAGGCAACGGGCCGACTGTTCGCACAAGTCAATCGACCATAATTCGTACAATTGATATCACCTGCCTGTGTCCTCGAAGACACTTTTCCCTTGTCGAGACCTCTCTCTCTCTCTCCCTCCCTTTTCTCTCTCTCTCCCTTTGCCTACGCGTGTTAATGCGAACCCGCGGCAC
>NW_017305485.1:1022711-1025850 GCF_001594115.1 Trachymyrmex septentrionalis
GAGAGGGCGGTGGGCCGGCCTGCGCGACGTGCATACGTTTCTCTCTCTCTCTCTCCCTCCCTTTTCTCTCTCTCTCTCCCTTTGCCTACGCGTGTTAATGCGAACCCGCGGCACCGCCAGTTACACGCGTACGCACGCGGTCGCGTGTGTGTACACGCGGACCTACGGTGATCAGGTGAGTTCGAAGATTCACCTGCCGAGCTGAATGCCAGGCAGCTGCGCAGGTGTATACCACTCTGTTTTGTCGGACGGTCGTCGTACGTGCCGCGACGGCCGATCTACATGTATGTGGCACGCGTGTCAAAAAGCCAGAAGGCCCCGTACACGTATACACGGGCAGGAGAATTCACGGGAAGAGATTAACGTTGATTAATGAGAAATAGATTTAACGAGAGGCGTGCACACGAAAAACGCGATGTCGCTCAATCCGCATTTGAGTAAATCACTCTGGGATGTTGTCGAGCAATCGAAGACTCGAAACGAGTCGCAAGAGGCAGGAAATAAAGATCTCTCGGGAAAACACGTTTCCTTAACATTAACATGGAAAGAACGATGTTTTGCTGTATTAAGAGATACATTTTTGATATTAGATAACTATATAACGTTTCACTGTAATTATTATTATTGCTATAATATTTGGTGGTAGAATTATACATATGGTTTATTATAATAATAATAAGCATAATTATAGTAATATGTAATTATAATTGCAAATACCGACATTTGTTTTCCAGCGTGAAGTGTTTAAAAAATTTACCTAAATACAAATCTGAAAATCATTTTGTTTGGACCATCAAAGTAATTATGTAAAACACTGTCAACGCTTGATGGCAAAGCTGCAAAAAGTTTTGACATTTTAGCGAATAGCTTTGAGTGTCGTACATAATTATTTTGATGGTGCAAATAAAATTATTTCCAAATCTGTCTAGCTAAGTTTTTAGATACATCGGAAACGTTCTTTCCGTGCGATGACTCTTTTTTATATGTAGGAAGTGCATCACCGTTCACGTGAATGATGTGACTAGCACTTTACAAATTCCCTTGCTTTTATTAAACTCTAAAGCTGATATCAAAATCTGTAACACAGTCATTGTCGACGTCACTTAATTTACATTAATCAAGGAGCATCGATTAATTTGAAAAAATCGAAACGGCATATATATAAATCTTACAAGAGGTATTACTAAGCGTATTTTAATAATTCAAATTTGCAAATGTGACCTGAAGAGAACCCTTGAACTATACAATATTTTTGACAGAGATTTATAATTGAGTAGACTTAATAGACTCACCGTCAGCTCCGTGGAGTTAATTAAAGAAAAGATGGACTTATTAGATAATAAATTTGGAGATCCTTATAGCAAAATAAATGCGTAGAAAACTTATTACAAGACTTACTATCTTTTAATTGCGTTGACCATCAAATTTCCAATTCAAATGTTGCAGACACGATTATTAGGTAACAGAATTGCAAAACGGTTACAGATTGTTACGGATTGATAATTGCCCGGAATTGTAACGTTGTACGTAATAAAATCGTAATGGAACGACGATGATAATTTTGAATAGCCTCCGTTTTTATTTGCATGCGTAAACTTTTCAAAACGCTCTGACACAGGTGTAATAGAGACGTGTAAGAATAAGAAAGCATACATGTAATTGAGATACGCACCGCTTTACGAGCTGAACAGATTTACGACAGCAATTCGGACACGTTGTAATTTCGACACGCAAAGAAATGGACGGACGAAGGGAAGGAAAACTATGAATATCTCGACGCACATTCGCGTGTATAAAGCGACGACGTGTTAAACCACTCGGCGACACGCGCCACGCATGTGTACAATGATTAATTAAAAGCAAACTTAAAGAAAAAAGCGCAGTGACAGACGGCCTGACGACGATTGAATCGGGGGAATCGGACAATTTCTAATTTATAATTATATTGCAAAAAAAAAAACAAAAAACACGATTGCATTATCGTGCGACACACGCCCGTATATCTGCACTAGCCAACGTTATTTCCATAAAATAAATGTTACTTTTTTTCAAAACGCTTTTACAAGAACACCGGACGATCCATGTGAAAATAATGGCAGAAATGCGGGCAAGAAATCGCTTTTAGCGCCGTAACAATCTCTGTGCGTCCGGGGAACGTAATAATTCGTCGACGGTCTTCACCGGGGCGAATTCTCCGAGTAAATACCTCGCTAAATCACTCCAGGAAGTTTCATACGCATTCGGCACTCCAACAATGCGCGCCCACGCAACCGGCGCGCGTGCACACGCGTGTAACACTCGCAACGAGCACGGCGCTGTTTTACGGCGGTGCATAAATTACAGTACAGCGTGCCAGGCACCGTGCGTGCGCGTGCGTGCGTGCGTGCACGCACACCGGCGCGGCGACCGAAATTATTTGGAATCGCGTTGCGGACGCGATCTACATATTCAACGATCGTGGTCTAGCGAGCGAGGAAGGAAACGCGGAAAGGAGAGACGAGAAACGTGGACAGGGGATGGAGAAATCATTTGTTGAGAGAAAGAGAAACGAGATGTGCGTAAGAAGGGGGAAAAGAGCGGAGAACAAGGACGGGCTTTCGTGTCCGTCTTTTGTAAAGCAGGTGTAACCGAACCTCTTTCGCCGCGGTGTATTTTACCACCCGGTAGTCGCCATTAGATCCTGTACCTTCGTAGGCTCCGAGGGTGCCTCCCTTTTGCAGGAGGGGAGGGGGGGGAGGGAGGGTAGGAGGGCGCGGTAGCAGCTGAATCTCCGCGGAAAGTAGCACCTGAATATGCGCGCGCTCGCGCGTGGCTGGAAACCAGAGGTGAGGAGCTCCTGATGAAGAAATATCGAAAGGGCTCGCCTTAAGGACGTCGAAACGAGTCGGTTTAACGAGGATCTAATTTCCCATGGGACGTTCCCATGAATATATGAATTCCGTAATAACAAACACGACGCGGAGAATATGGGAATGTGCAACAGGTCGAGGGATGAAAACGTCGTGTAAACAGGTAAAAAAAAAAAAAAATTTGTTCAAAAATTGCCATTTGTACAGCTTTACGTATCGTATTTTACGTCGTCGACGTAAATGTCCATGGGACATCGACGGCCATTTCGAAAATCGAATCGCGAATATTT
>NW_017305485.1:1025950-1028374 GCF_001594115.1 Trachymyrmex septentrionalis
CAAAAAAAAATTTGTTCAAAAATTGCCATTTGTATCGTATTTTACGTATCGTATTTTACGTCGTCGACGTGAACGTCCATGGGACATCGACGGCCATTTCGAAAATCGAATCGCGAATATTTCATCCGTCGCGTGTGCCCGAGAGATATTCTTGTTCCGCAAATACAGTAACGAAGTGCCGCATTATTGTCGTATCCGATACACTTTCCTTTTCGCACCGACAGGCGATACCTTCGCCTCGCAGTTAATTTGCCGCGACACGGGGAGCGAGGAGGTTCTTTCGCGTAATTTTTTGCGCAGAGATCCATATCGGAAACCGTGGTGGTACAGCATGTCCTCCGCGAATTTATTAATAGATTCGCAGTCACGCACGCGCGCGTCCTCCTTTTATCTCCATTTCATCGCCTTCGTCGTGTACCGATATTCGGGAACCGAGGGTCATCTTCATTCAAGAATTTCGAAGCGTCCCGATGATCTGCAGCGAGTGTCGCCGGTCCGGTGTCGCTTTTTATGATGCGCGCATTTTGCACTTTGTCGCTTGGCGAAGGCAGATGCACGTCGGCCCGACGACGTTTCTTCGGCGAACGAATCGAAAGTGTTCCGAGTCATGAACGTACTGGGAGAAAAAATGATCGCGATTAAAATAATTGTACTGTAATTTATTATTATTTTCTTTCAGAAAATGCCAATTATATATGTGTGTGTGTGTGTGTGTTTTAGATTGTAAATATTATAATTATTATTGCGCTAATAATTATAGCAGTATATAACTATTCTCTAAACTATTCTTTAAGGTGAATCTCATTTTAAAGAGTGAAATCTTATTCTTAAAGATTGAAAATTGAGCTCTTTTTCAAGTCTGGCTCAATTTTCACTCTTTAGAATGAGATTTCACTCGAAATAATTTAGAATATAAAAATGGAACACTTAACCATAATTATTTTGCCATGCAATTGTAGTGAAAAATGCCACAAAAAAAAAAAACACTTTTCTGTCAGTGCACTGAATTAAATAATACACGACATAATTGCGAACATCGAAGTCGCTGACATCGTCACGTATCATTGTTAAATCACGTTTATCTTTGTTAAAAAGCACCTTTAAAATTTTTCGCAAATTTGAATGACAGAGACGAAGTCGCGTTTTCCCAAATTTTCGATAGCGAGAAATAAAAAATGTACACATACTATATTTGCAGTAAGAGAATCAATATTTTATTTTCAGAAAAAACTATTCAATGCAAATATAATATGCGTACAACGTAGAATATAATAATATCGAGTAAATACAATGAGCAATCGAGATTTGCACGTGGCTGTTCAATGTATGCTTTAACGATGCACTCGAAACGCACTCGAAATGCACTCGAAACACACTCGAAACTGTTGTAATACAACCGTTCGCATACAATCATTCAACACACGGCAGGGCAGTCGCGTGCCCTCCGTTTTTATTTTCCTGCACGCGCTTTGTCTCGATGAGATCGTTTTGCTTTCACGAAACCCTTGTGTAGCAAGTATTAGTTGACCGTTTAACGAGTGCTCGCCGCAAAATTTCTCTTCTCTATTGCCCTTTCCGTAGCCTTTTCTCCTTATCTTCTTATTCGTATTGTATGGCCATTTCATTTGCCACACCTCGCTTTGTTAAAACATAAAAAGAACTTCTGCTTTTAACGTGTTTCGTATAAAGTAATTAATTTTAATAGAAAGCTATCTTGAAATAATTTATTTACACATTTATAAAAACCGTAATAAGATTCCTTGCAATACAATTATTTATTACTTAAACAATAGTAATTAAATTATGGCAATTAGGAATCTGCGCTGTAATAGGTGCGCTTAAATTATTGGACCAATCTCAGCAAGGTTGGGTAATAACTATTGTTAAAACATTGTTAAAAAAAACAGTTAAAAAAAACAGTTAAAAAGTTAATAACTTTTAACTTGGCTTAGTCAATTTTAAATGCATTAATTTTTAACTTAATTTGGTTACTTTTAAACTTTAATTTTTTCTACCTCTCTTAATGCTAATATTTTTTTTCTATAAAGTCTTAAATATTAAAGAATTAATATAGAAAAAGTTCAATGATTTTAAGATGAGAAACTCTATAATAAGAGTCACATCATACGGTAGCCAGTTTTTATTGACTCGCTAGGTTTTGTCGATTTCCGCTTATATTTGAATCATACTAATTTTAGATATCATAAATGTTATATTTTAGCAACATAAATATGAAATGAACCTTAGATGAAGAATTGTTGTAAAATATTACTGCATATCCACCTATTCTCTAAATTTTTACATTTATCTTTGTAACAAATATTTAGTCAATGTAGTCGTAAACATGCATGCATGAACAGTCGTTTTATATATAAGTTAAAGAAAGTTAGATAAAGATTAAAGAAAGAGAAATAATGCAAACAT
>NW_017305485.1:1028474-1029805 GCF_001594115.1 Trachymyrmex septentrionalis
ATATATAACTTACGTGTGAATATAAAATTAAATTTACTTAATAATCTATATTTGTAAGCGTTATTTAAAGTAATCTCATTATAAGAAAAATTAAGACATTCCGATCTCAAAAATAATTTTTTTCTTTTTTTTTAACTTAAGTTGATTCAATCTTAACTTAACTTTTATTAAGTTAATTCTTTATTCTTTCAACTTTTAACTTAATTTTATTAATTTTATGAGCCATTAACTTTAACTTAATTTAGTTAAAAAAAAAAAATTAATTTATCCATCCATCAGTGTGTACGTTTTGGCTAAATTTTAGCCTTCTTCAGCATGACAACGTTGACAATTAATCGGACTGCACACATAGAAACCTTTGATTATCTCCTACTTATTTTCCATGGCCAGTTAGTTTATGCTGGATGGTCTCTTATTTACATATATAATATAATATAACATGAGGCATATTAATTCCTAAACTGTGTTCCACAATAAAAGTCATTCCAATTAAACTCTAGACCATTTAATTCTTCGAAATGTCACTTGAAACAAAAGAGAGAACTGATTAATAAATAAATGAAATAAAAATTTAATTTCCAAGTGTTTTTGGTGCGATCAACTGCAGGTAGGTAGGTAGGTAGGTAGGTAGGTATGTCTAACTCGGTCTAGCTTCGAGAACGAGGCAACCGTTCACGGTGGACGTCTCAATAAATAAGGTGCTAATTAAATGGGCATTTTGCTGAATTTATCCCCGGCGTGCGTGGACCGCTCTGTCCGGGGATTATAAATAAACCGATATTTATAGCTGGCGTCGCTTTTATATATTTTACGCCGTGGGATCAGCACCGTGGTAGACGGCGCGTAAAGCTGCATTTTCTGCAGTTTCTGTCTCTCCCGATGTTGAGGTATTTTATTCGGGCGGGTGGGTGCGCACGACGCGCGTGCATGTGGGTGCGCTTGTGTGTTGCCTTTACCGGCCGAAATGGATACCGAGGGGGGAAAACACGCCAGAAGGATTATAACGCCGGTGCCTTTTCCACCGCCGCGTCGTTGCCTCACCGTCGCGACTACTATAAATCTATGGAGAGTTATGGCACAGGCCAGGTTTTGTCTTAATGGTCAACCGTGTAATTCATGGACGCGGGTCACCGCAGGCACCGATGCGCCTGGAATCCGGGCGAGGATGCCGTCGCCGATTTTCCGTGGACGCTGAGAAAGACGATGGGGAACTGCTCGCCGTTCATCCTGTTTTTCTAGCGAGAATATCCCGGCGTATATCGGTGTGGCTTTACGATTTATTATATAAACTAATCGTGTGATTGGCTTAAATCGAGGAGAGATCAAGTTCG
>NW_017305485.1:1029905-1031164 GCF_001594115.1 Trachymyrmex septentrionalis
GTGATTGGCTTAAACCGAGGAGAGATCAAGTTCGTTATTTTATGTTTTTATTATTATTCGCGGCTGAATGTCATTACTTTATAATCGCTAATTCGTGCTAACAATTAGATATGTTTATACACAATTGGAAAATTTGTATTAAATTTAACACATTTCACGTGTCCCAAAACTTGTGCTACGTGTTAATTTAACATATGAATATCTTAAGAAGTAACAAATATTATCTAAAAAATGTAACATTGACACAATTTGTAAAGAAATTGTGGAAGCATATTTCTTCAATAAAATTTTTATAATACGTTAAATTAACACATTCATTTATCTTAATACTCTGTAAATTTCTTGGAGTGTTTTTTTTTTTGGACTAAGATTCGTTCGGAAGGAAAGAAATCTCACTTCTTTTTTGGAATGAATCTCACTCCAAAAAAAGAATAAAAATCTGTCGTTTTTATTCAAAAGTGCAACTTTTTTTCAATAGTGACTATTTTAACTTGTTTAAAGTGAGATTTCACTCCAAGAAATTTAGAGAGTAGAATTTACATTTTAAAATACATTATTTCTGCATTATTTCTTACACTTGTCTATAAATTGTTATTTTAACACTAAGAAATTGTTAATACTAATTCACAAAATGACACAATTATACTGTGTTAAATTAGCATTCAAATATATTAAAAATTTCACAAGGACCGACTTTGACGGACTTAAATACAATACAAAACATTTTTTAATGTATAAAAAAAATTATAAATTATGCAGATAATTTTTCATGAAATACGTATAAAACATAATTATTTTCGGCAAAACAAGAATGAAATATTACTTAATAAATATATACTTAAATTCCAATCAAGTCGCAAATGCTTAACGCTTGAATCATGCAAACAGTTAGTCCCTGACAATTAAGGCGAACGGCCAATTATATCGTAAGATCGCGCGTAATTAGTCAACGAGTTGGTACGGGGTGCATCCAAAGTTCCAGCCTTTTTTATCGTTCGAGTTGGACATACCGCGCGGATTCCAACCGCGTCGAATTTCACGTCGGAATCGTGTAAAGCCTGGTAGCAGAGTATAAATCAGCGCACCTTAGATGCCTGATAGGAGGACGATTGGATACATGTGTGTGCGTGCGTATATGTGTGTGTAGCGAGAGAGAAGGAAAATGAAAAATCGCTCTCCTCTCAAATCCTCCAGAGCTCTCTTTTGAGACCGAGAGAGAGAGAGAGAGAGAGAGAGAGAGAGAGAGAGAGAGAGAGAGA
>NW_017305485.1:1031264-1047254 GCF_001594115.1 Trachymyrmex septentrionalis
TCCCCAGAATAGTCTCTACGCCGTTCCCGACGACCAATTGGCGACTTAATTGGTCGTGCAACTTTTCGTGAAAGTAAACGCGGAACCTCCTTCCCGAATTTGTAGATTACAAACCGGAGGTTCCGCACAATTGCACTATTACCATTCGACATTAAACGGATGCGGTAAAAATTAGTTACTTGGAGTAACCAAAAATAGCATATCAGAATTTATAAGTCTGCAGTTTGTGAATAAAAAATTAGAATCTAAAAGTACCAAAATCTTCACTTGAAAAGGATCTACTTAGGTATATAGAAAATGTAAATATGATAAAAATAATACTTTTTAAGATACGTGAGAAATAATAAGTTGAAAACACATTCGTCCATTAAAAGCCCCTCGGGGCCATCAAGTTCCGACGTTTCGCCTGCAAAAAGTTCATCACTGAAGCTCATTACATCGATACGCGATCTTTCGCACTTTCGCAAACTTTGCAACTTCAATCTCCGCCGGCCGCTTCTCCGACCTCGTCGAAATTCTCACGGCTCTCGTAATTAAAGCCGGTAATGCGCGCCGTCGAGATCCGCCTTTACATTTCGGTATTACCTCTCGATTTCCCGACGATCGATTAACGTGATCGCGAAAGTATTGCACGTGAAAGCCAGGGATAGGATGCAACGAAAGGATAGAATAAGACGCACACTTATTCGTATCGAAATATGAAATATATGTACGTGTATCTTGTACTCAATTTAACAAATGTTTACATGAAATATAAAATTATGATATATTAAAATTTATGTGTTATATTTATATAAAATTATTGAATTATAATAAATATATTATAAGATACAAAAAAAAAACGCAATTTTTAGAAAAATATAATTAATATAATTGAAAAACGTAACATGTTCGAATCATTACCAACGTCTGCAATCACCACTCAGCCACAAATTCCGATAAATCAAATTGTTGCAAGATGATCATGTTCACTGTACAGAAATTGGCACTTGTGTATTCCTACAATTATCGTTTTGTAATAAAGATGTCTGGACGATGCATGGAAATGAAGTACGAGCATCAGAAACGAAGAAGATAGCTAAAATAACTATTTTAAAATCATAAGACGATTGAAATATGTATACAACGAATTATTGACGACACGATATGAGAATATAAAAAAATCTGTATTTGTAACTAATCGCGGCAAATTTTATTTTATTGATTAGAAAAATATTAAATACTGAAAGATAGCCAGATAAATGGTCGTAAACGTTATATTTATATTTATTTTCGGAATAAAGAAAAATTAGGCAAAAAAACACTATAGGCTTATGTTGCTCCTTGTTGCGACTTTTATTGTTTATAACTATATTATATAAAGTTTTTGTTGATTATATTGAAATGTAATTAAATTTCAGGACTCGCGATTTTTAATAACGATTAAATACAACTGCTATATTGAGTGCTTATTCTGATACAGACTAGAGAAGACCCGCACGAAGAGGATACGATTTCCTGTGAGCCTCAGGATCGCAACTATGTAGTGCTGCTGGCACCATAATTTGGCATTTATTGGCATATTATTATTCTTAATGAGAGACGGAAGGATAGAATCTCGTTAAGAGAGGCGGATTCGATCGTCTCTCAAGGAGGAAGAAATCAAGAAGGTCCTGCGAAACCCTAGCCATAGTATGATCAGAGAAGAAGGAGGGCGGCGGGATATAACCAAAGAGACGGAGGAGACGGACCTTTTGTCCCCTTCCCGCCATAGCCGCCGATACCCTTCGATCCCGCGGCATCAATCTCGCGTAAAAATTAATCTTATGGGTTGCAGTTTTCATATTTGGCAGTAATTACAGGCCTTCGAGACCTCCGCCTCTCCTCCCTTCTTCTCTCTTCCTCTTTCTCTCTCTCTCTCTCTCTCTCTCTCTCCCTCTACCTCCTTCCGCTCCTTAGACGCTGCGGAGGCCTCTTTTAATACGGTTTCGCACGAATCTAATATTTCCCCGTATACTATAAATTATCGGCAATTAAAAGGGGAAAAAATGGAAACGAGGGAATTACAAGCGCGCACATCTCTGGAGGAGGCAGGGAAGAGGACGGAAGCTGAGAAAGATGATCGAAGTGAAGAACACGAGGAGGGAAGCGGAGAGGAAGGGCCCCAAGTGGCCCACTCGACTAGTCGCGCGGCCTTTCCTACTTTTTTACCTGAGAGAATAGATTTCTCTTCGCAGACATCGCCGGGGCACAGAGCGCGCGATGCATCGGCGCGATTCGACGCGGTGGTGAGATCGATCTCTCGTGCTGACCGCGAGAGGAATCGTGACACGGGAAACTCCGGAAGCCGCATTGAGAACTGGACGTACGATTGTGCCGAAGGACCGCGAGCTCTCGCGGTTCCGGATGTCAGACATGAGACAAGGAGATGCCCGATGGACTTGGAGTCGTTACCAAAATTATCTTCGGTGAAAGTCTCCAACAAGCTTCTCTTCCCTACGCGAAGCTATCGTAGTAGCGAATTATATGTAAATGTGTTTAACGTATAAACAATCTCTTTATGTACAACTTCTTATCTTTCTTGTTGCGAAAACGTTCCACACTGTTAAATAACTAATTTGAATTATTTTTAACCTACATTTCTATAGATCGCCGCTCAATATGTCGTTAATTTAACTAGAACAATGGATGCTAGAAATTAAATGCCTATAACGGTCGAAGCTGGATCTTTCATGCTTAAATATAATAATTCAATGTGAATTATACAGGGTAGAGCTGAGTTAAGAAGATAAAAGTTAAGTTAAAAAATTAAAAAGTTAATTAATTTTAACTTAATTTAGTTGCATTTTATCGATAACTATTAACTTTTAATTTGATTTTTTTTTTAAGTCAACCCTTAGATACAATGCGAGAGGCTAATGAGTATATAATTTAGTAATTTTATATTGTATAATCGTTATGTGTGAACAAAAATAACCAGATTAAATATATAAGCTGTAAGAAAGAAAAAATACGAAAAATTATGTGAAATAGTTAAACTCAAATTTAACTTTTAACTTTTTAATTACTTTTTTTTATTAACTCAACTTTTAATTCAATTAATTTTATTAACTTGTATTTTAATTAAGTTAAATTTTCAAAGCTGTTAACTTTAATTTAACTTAGTTAAAGAAAAAGTCAACTTACCCAATCCTGGAATTATCTATATATTAAACAATGGAGTTGAACAACTTAACTCAAGGAAATGTATTAAATTTGACAAATTTAATTGATTATTTAATATAAATGTTACTTTGAAACTATGATCACAGAAATGGGTTTATTTACAACATACATGAAAGTTAAAAATAACAAAAAATGTTATTTAACTCAAGAGATTGGGTTACCATTGTTCCTTAATTTTCATATCCTCGCATGAAATTTAGATATTGAAAAAAAATCTCGAAATGAGAAGAATGTTTCTACAATATCGCACATAGAGTAACTACTGCAGTTTCTAAGTACGTGTTTCTGTGCGCGTCCGATAATTCCATGATGCACAAAGTACACTAGCATCTCGAGAATGTCTAAACTCGAGCACCGCGATATCTTCCAGCCTTCCACGACGAAAGGACATCAATCCTCCTCGCTTTATCTCTTCCAAGAGAGTTCGATCCTTCTTGGTCTTAGCTCTGCCTCGGTAATACCGTTCAACCAATAACACCGGCCATAGCGATCGTTAATTCGTCTCGATCGAACGAGGCGAATAAAGGCGTGCTTCGTACTTCGAATCACTCGGGGGAGGAAAAGAGCATCGGGAGAGGCCGCAGGGGTACAATCGGGGGGGGAAAGAGGAGGAGAGCCACCTCCTGTGGGGCGCGAGGGAGAGATTTAGAACGACGCAGTGCCTATTGGCGTTCGAGCGGAACGATATCTCGGTGGTGCAGACATAAATCCCGGCACCACGTACACGTTGCACGCCCCCACAGCACGCCCCCCATTAACTTTTTAATCTCTCCTGGGCAGGGGCCCCGAGTCCGGTCTCGGCCGGCCCGGTCTCGCTGCTCGGTCGTCGCGAGAGGAACGGCAGAAAACGGTGAGGAGGATGAGAGAGTGGAAGAAAGGAACGGAGGAGAAAGACCGGCTACCAAGGGACCCCCTTTTCGGGGTCGAGCATCTAGTTAGCATCCTTTCAGACACGCGGTCTACCAGTCTGCCTCGCCCGAGATGCATCCGGATATCGCGTCGATCGCCCCGACGAGAAACGTACTCGTATGTTTTCGTCGGCGCTGACTAAATACGTTCGACGTTGGAGCTGCGCGATAAAACGCATGTAAAGAGAGGGTGGGATACATTAGAGTCGCGATTTGATATTGTATCTTCGAAGGATATCTTTTGATATCGTGAATACACTGAAAAAATGCACTAGATTTTAATAAATATTCCTTTCGATATACTATCCGGATATTTATTGTAAATGTAAAATATACATTTATTTGATATGAGAATTATTAATTTAACTATCGTTTTTGTATTGAGTAAATATTTATTTGCCGTAAGTTTAAGATAGTACTATATTTAAAAAAAAATTATTAAGATTCACTAAATTTATTTCTCAGTGTAATTAAAATAAATATAAAATACTAATATCAAAGTAATTAAGCGTTGAGTACTTTAAGACATAATCTTTCGTTAATTATAATTTTTTAAATGGCCGTTTAAAACTCCGCAATATAATCCGAAGAGAAAGAAATAATTAAGGAAAATATAAGTTCTCTCTCTACGTAATTCTTTAACACGCCACGATAAATTATTCAGATCGATTCGGATCTCTCGCAAGAGAAACTGGCGTGTTTGATGATCCGCTACCCGTTAATTATGCGACTAGAAAAACGCGTTGTAGAGATAGATTCGATAGAATTTATTGTCGATTACGTAAGCTTAATAAAGTCAACGCACAGATTGAACGGCCGAACGAGCGTAACGTAACATAGTTACGGAAGTCACGGGGCGATAGTTATCCTAAATGGCGAACGAATGAAGATCGATTGTCCAGTACTAAATCATTCTCTACATCCCACCATGGCCACCAATTCATGGAGCACGAATCATGGGCATCCATAAACCATAATCGGCCGGTAAGGCGGGCGGGCCGCCGCGCGCGTTTAGGAAAGACCGGCTGCTGCAATCTCGCAAATGCTGCTGTATCTTCTCAATCAAAATCAAGATTAACTGCCGTGCCTGGCGAAATATAACAGTGTATACAATATTCTTCTGAACAAACTGTAGAACAGAACGACTCCTTTGATTTCAAAATAATAGCCAGCAAAATCGTCGGTAACAGTTTAGCGGAAAGTGTTGTGGAAGAATATAAAAAGAGTTTCAGAAGATGATAATAGTTATAAGCATCCCGTTCAGAGTAAATGACGCAATTATTTATTTTTTTTTTTTTTTTTTTGGCGGTGACGAATACAGAGTAACGTAATAAGACGTTTTGCATTGACAATCCGGCGGATGATTAGTCCATCGGGATTTCACACCTAGCCGCATCCGGTCGCTACGTTTGCGCAGCCGGTTTACGGCGGTGCCGCGTGCTACGGCAATCATCGTGGTGGCCATGGAAGAAGAGTCGCGTCGAATTAGAGAAAATTACAGAACACCTCGTAAATACATCGTCGACTTAAGTGGTTGATTGGGGAGATCGTGTATAGAAGCGGACTACCGCTAAATTATATCCCGACAAGCCCCGGCTATCTCCGCGATCGCGATCGCTCTTGTAAATTAAGGCACCGAGAGAGATATACCGCGCGCTCCTATCTTCTCCTCCTCCGCGTCCTTCTCTTACGGAGATATCGGAAGCGCTTTCACGGGATCGCATCCGTGCCGATCAAGCGGAAGCACGTGCGTATCGCTGTCGATATTAAGGGACAATCGTGGCTCGATCCCGAAATCGCTTGCAGCTTAGACGACTTTGCTGATTATAGACGAGGTTTACATTTCGAAAAAGTTTCTGATAAAATCGGTATTTATATCGAGCTTGCAAAAATAAAAACTCAAAGGCAATATCTCAGGTAAAAATATTAACCGAAAAAAATCAGTTAAAAAAACATCGAAAAATAACGAATATTTTGGTTTATTGGCATTGATTTCCAATGTAGCGAAATAGCCATATTTTGCTACAGTTTTAACCCCTATCAACCCTTCCAGCCCCTTGTAATGTATATCCAATTTTAAGACATTCGCTCTTGAAATTATTTAATTCTGTCGACATCATCTGATGCACATAATAATGTTGGAAAATTTTGAAACAAATTAATTGTTTAATATGAATTATTTATTATATGAATTGAATTAAAAAATAATTTTTCTTTAACATAGTTCCAATAAAGTCTTCCAAATCAGGTCTGAAGGAGTTAAGTAAATAACTTTTAAATCGAAAAGAGAATTAGGTACAAATTTTGTTATTTTAGTTACAATAAGAAATTAATAGAAAACTGAGGAAGTTGTGAGAATTATGAATACTCTATTCCTCAACTAAATTTTCAATGTTCTTAAAATTTAATTAAGGAATAGAGCATCGATGATTCTTCTCACAATACCCTCAGTTTTCTATTAATTTCTTATTGCAATTATGACTATTGCAATTATATTTTTAAACGTAACGTTTTATCATTAATTTATTTCTGCCTATCAAGATCACAAGAATGTATGCGTCTCAAAGTATTACCAAAAATATATCAATTTCATGGATTATCCTATCATTGCATCTGAGTATCAGTGCAAAATTTGTACCTAATTCTCTTTTTGATTTAAAAGTTATTTACTTAAAATATATTAATGGAACAATGGCGAGGTGAAAAGAGAATTCGACATTATTAACGTCAGCACATTATGTAACCTAGGACGAGAAATGTGTCGTTCGCGTGGAGAACCTGTTCGAAGTAGAAGAGGGCATCTGACAGAGAGAGAGAGAGAGAGAGAGAGAGAGAGAGAGAGAGAGAGAGAGAGAGAGAGAGTCACGGAAGCGCGAGGGTAATTTCCGCGGAAGATTTACGTTCCCCGCGACCGTTGCTGAATATTCATACGAGAGTAATGCCGTCTTCCGCGCGTCGCAATTAGCCAGAAGTAAAATAGCATTATCCCCACCAGTAATTCGCCAGCGAGGGAAGTTCCCTCCACAAGGCCACGCGCTGCATGGCAGCAGCGACGGAATCGCGGCGAAAGGGCGGCGAAAGGAGGGTAAGATAGCGGCGATGGGGGTGTCGGAGAAGAGCGAGAGGTGCCGGATAATCGAGGTTAAAAACTCTCACGACTGGGCAAACATAAGCGAGAGATGAGAGAGGAGGCGAGAGAAGACGCGCACACAAACGCATGTACATGAACGCATATACAGCCACCGTCTTTGCATATTATACGCAAGGCCGTTTAAGAAACGACGCAGCCGGTTAGCGCTTTACGAACGCTTTAAGACTTCGGTAAATATCGTAATGACCGGAATACTGTCGGGGCGTGCCGGCGAGAGTTAACCGACTCATTTTTGTATCCCCACTGAACTCCCCCCGTTTTTCTTCTTTCCTCCTCTTTACTTAGGTAACAATATCCTATCCCTGCGCTCGCGCGCTCACTAGCGAGAAGATTTCTTTCCTCCATGTACAATAGTTTCGGACCTCTTCGTTTCGAAAATCTTCCTTTAAGGAAATCAGCAAAACATAGAAAAACTTACTATCATTACACGCCAATCGAGCTTTCTTAACGTTAAATGTACCGGGAGTGATCATTATTTCGTTTCTATTTTCAGACAAATATTATATTTCTTGTATAAAACATTGTAGAATCTGAAATGTTTTGACTATTCCATAACTATGTTCTTTGCAATAATGAAATATGCAATTTTTCGTCACTTTTTTATATTTTCATATAGTAATTTATTCAATTGCTCCTTTTGCATGAGAAATGTTGGAGAGAAGTTTTAGTTATTAGCAATAATTTTAATTTATCTTTATATATACTGAACATTCGCGTCAATATTACGATAAAAAGAAAGAGATCTCGCATATCTCTAATATATATGATAAAAAGTTACAAATATTCGTGTAATTAAAAAGTTATAAAATCATATATCGCACACTTTTTTAAGCTCGAAATACCATTGTGAAAAATAACCACTCTGGAAAATAAAGATTACCTCATTGACAGCAATGCGTAAAACGAATAAACTTTAGAATCGTAAACAACTATGTTGCAGACGTTACGCGGGACACCGTGTAATAATCGAGCGACGTCGAAAAGTTCGCGAGAGGGCAGAAATTATATTGCTTTCACACGGCAGGGCCGCGGCGGATTAACGAGATTATGCTCGGCACGTCGGACGCGTCGATCGAAAGAGAGAAAGAGAGAAACGCACGGAGAGGAGAGCCGTACGCGGCCTCGATATAACACGCGAGTAATATCGCGCGGTTCGAGTTCTCGCGCCCTCCCACCTGCGATCTGATTAAAGGGCCCTCACCCCCTTTTCTTGCTCTCCCTCTCTCTCCCTCTCTCTTTCTCTCAACCGCCAGCTAACATAAACATTATGATCGAGCCAACATAAATACATCGCATTGGCGGCGGGGGTACGAGACGAGGGAATCAGATGGGGAATACGACCGGGGGGTTCTAGCTTGGCGAAAGATGCGCGAATTTCAGCCCGCGGTTTCCACGCCGCTGCGGAACGCGGCTCCGCCGCTTTAATATAATATTATTGGCTATTGATAAATTGTCGATAATGATGGGTTAGCCACCCCGGCCGCATGTGGGAGGGAGAGAACGAGAGCTCTTTTCTTCGGGCGTCCACGCTCCCTCTCCCCTCTCTTCTCACTCTCTCTCTCTCTCTCTCTCTCTCTCTCTCACTCTCTCTCCCTCTCGTCTCATTTCTCGTCGACTCCTCGCGGGCTTGAAGCAAAATTCTTGTTAAAATCTCTCTCCCTCTTCTTCTCACATTTGCCCCTTTGATTTTCTATCGCGCTCCGTCGAGTATGCCCCCCCCCGAAAGAGTAAGGAACGAATGATAGAAAAAGAGGGAAAAAGGGATAAGAGGGAGAAAGGATGAAGCAAGGGGGAATCCGGGGCCCTTCGATCTCGCCCGATCCCGTCCCGAAGGAAAAAATAAAAAAAGAAAATCACGTGGAAGGACGAGAGTACCGTCGGATCGGTCCGTTCGCATTTTCACACGGCTTCGAATCGAAAACGCGACGTTACAGCACGATCGGCGAGACTATCGTGTGTATCCAGTGTGCTGAAAAAATTAGCAAGAAAAATACTGCTGAATTCGTAATGTCAAATTATCCCCAATTCGAGTTATTTTTAATCATTTCTACAGATCCGCCACTGCTCCTACTCAATATATCATGTCAATTTGACTAAAACAAATTTAACTGAAATTAAATAATTTACCTGAAAAAGATGTATTAAATTTGGCTTCAATTTATTATTTATCAAGTGCATAATAATATGGGCGAAGTATACTTTACAACTAACCGTAGAAATGGATCAATGTTTTTTTTGACACACATAAAAGTTAAAAATAACAAAATGTTATTTAACTCGAGGATGTTATCTAATTTCATTGCAGCGAAGAATTAGCGAAAAAAAAAAATGTAAAGTTAGTAAAAAGAACCGGTTTGAAAATAAAAAATTGCTACAAATAAAATTGCCTCTGATATAGTTGTGGATAAGATGTAAATGTAGTCATTTGTTTACGCATAATATACTATCTTATCGTTACAATGTCACAGAGCTCCTCAACATATAGTGTCAATTACGGTTAAATCGGCGATAATTAAGATATCCGCGAAGGCAAGAGCGCGTCGTCAGCGGCGGCCTCGCTCCTCGCATTCGTCGTCTCGAGCTATTTGCCCTCCGCCTGCATTCTCATGTAATTTGCTCTCCATCGTATCGTTAAACGCGGCCCTCCACGACATTACCATAAGCGCGGCTGAACGTTTGCAGCGCGTGAAATAGATATAACCGGGCGATACCCAGATCTCCAGGCAGCCGCCGGGGTCGAACAATACACCGCCGGTAATTACGTAATTCCGCAATTTAAATGGTTGCCGGTTGTAAAATTCTCCACGCGGGGGTGCGTGCAAACGCGAACGGCAAGTCTCACTAGTCTGTCCCGCGTAATTCGTATGCGCAACGTAAGCGAAATCGTTGCGAAAATCGCATCTCCGTATGTAGGAATATATCCGTTCTCTCCCGTGGACCAGGGGAGAAATTTAATAACCCATAACGAAATATAACTTCACAGCCGTTTGCTTCAGCCGTCGGCATCTTGCGGATGCGGAGCCTTTTTCAGGTTGCAGGGAGAATGCAAAACCATCGAGTGAATGCAGGCAAATGAATTTACATCGAAGTGAATTGAGAAGAAAGCGATCTATCTTTCGAATCTATTCTTTTCGCCGTACCTTCTTACCCTTACGATCTTTTTTCTTTTTCGAAATTCTGAAAATCCTAACTTTATTTTAAAACGTAAAAATACAACGTAGTTACGTAATATACGTAAGTGGTGAATATTTAATATTTATTCTTATTTTACTCTCTAGTCAATTAAAGTTTTGAGAGACGGCAAGTTATTTCTTTTTTTCTTTTTTTTTTATATATAGAAAATATATAGATGTTACTTGGCAAAAATACTAGAGCGTGACATTTTAAATTGTAGGTAAGAAAGGAGAATTTTATTGCTGCGCATATTTTTTCCTTGATAAAATCGATCGTGAAAATAACACATTTCCTAATATATTATTTTCTAAATGTTTCCATAGTTAAAAGGTGAATTTTTAAAGAAGAAATTCCTCCATCAATATTCCTGAATTTATTGAAGATCGGAATCAGCGCTCTGACACTCAAGTACCACAAATTCGCAATTCATGATCCATGGTTTTTAATTAATATTTAATTATCGCTGGTAGCACCAAGAGCCAGCAGTCTACGAGGGAATATAAATAAGAGCGCGGCCTCGCCGGGGATAAGAGGCCGCGTTACACGTGAAGTGCCCCCGCGTGTACTGTGTCGGAGGGGGTAAGTTATGACTTAACGAGGGGTTAGCGTGATCCCGGCCACTGGACAAGCCCCGTGGAAGCTCACCGTGTTTAAACGGCTGATTCTCTCTCGAACTTCGTCCTTCTCTGCACCACGAATATATAATCGGTTAGCTTCCACGCCGGAAGCAGGCGCGAGGTTTCCGTGAGAGGACGGTATATTACGGATAGCGTATATAGAAAGCACGGCCGTATGTGTGGGAGACGATTCTGCGACTTCGCACGATCTTATTGTTTCTGAATAAAATAGGACGTGCGATGTTTGTTCGCAGATTGAAAAAAAAAGGACACACAGTCAAAACGGGCGAATATGTATCAAATCTGTCTATCTTTTTTGGTGAAGAAAAAGTAACTTTGTTCATGCGTTTGATTCAAGAAATATTGGCGCTGAAAAAAAGAATCCGGTAATAAGTATACCAAGTGTTGAGTGAAATAATTTCATTCGAATGTTCCGTTAATGTGACCAAAAATAATTTTACTTTTCTAAATATATACTTAGTGAGTATTATCAAAATATGAAAAAATAATTTTATTTGGTGTTGTAAACAAATATAATCGCTTTTTTACTTAAGTGTACTCATTTATTTGTAAGATCTATTTAACAGAAAAATAATATTCATTTAATAGAGATTTTTTTTAATCACTATTTTTTTAAACAAGAAATGTAGTTCTTTCAAAACAACGTGGTTTTGAAAAAGCCAAGTACTAAATTATATAAGCTTTAATACAGATAAAATCAAAATATCATTCTTTAACAAATATAATTTAAAAAAAAAAATTAATAAATATGTTAAAAATAGAAAATATAATATTTCTAATTAAAAACATTTATTGCAAAAGAAAATTTTCCTTACTGTGCCATATAAAGTATAAGCCCAGTCTTCATGACTTACAAAATAATCTATTAAACATTATTGTAATAAATTATTGAAAAGAGTGAAAGTTGAGTCGGTAGTATGCTGCAATATAACTTAACTTATGTTGCTAGCAGCAACATAACTCGCAAATGCTGTTTTATAAAACAGAAATACATGAAAATCTATTTACTTATACAAGTAAATACGCACAGGGATGCTCCCCAAAGAAGGATACTACATTTCAAGACAATCTTATACAGTGTGCTGACAGGATCGTATATTGACGCCATGCGACAATGTATTGACATCGAATGAACGAAAATAGATTGATCGTCAGTAGGATATTTCAAAAAAGTACTGACGTATTAAATTACCTGAATTGTACTAAAAAAGTAGAAAGTCAATTGAAAAGAACATCTCTGATTGTGCAATGAAGGAGCCAGGTAAAGCAATAATAGAACTGGCTTTTTCATAGCTCTCAATACCGGCTCTTTCATAACATTATATTGTGTAAAAAAATCTAATCACGGAATATCTGATAAACCAAAATAAACAAAGAATTTGTAATTATATTCTTAGTGACGTTAATGTATGTAATATTTCATAAAAAAAATACTCTTCCTGAAAGCTAATCGTAAATATTATATAATAAATGAAAAAGATTTGAAAATTTAACTCAAGGAACGTACTTTTTGTAGCGACAATTTTGCATCTCTCATTACAGCAACGCTACTTTGCGACGATGCCTATTTTTAAATTTGTGGAAACACTCACTTAGTTGAAATACAAAATGGCTCTTTCAAAACATGTCTTCTTCATGCCCACTCTCCCCTACTAAATACTTAAAAAAGTAAAATTCTTTTCAATTACACTAATCAAATACTCGATTAAAATTTCACTCAACATTTAGTAGCTATTACAAGACTCTTTTTTCAGTGGAGAAAGTTCGAAGAGTTAAAAAGCTCCCAAAAGAAACCTTGAACATTTTTATCTCGTTATAATGTAAGTTACTGTAATTCGTTTGCATGTTTGATACTAGATCACAATCGAAATAATAACCACGTGGCTCGCTTTAGCAACGTATTAATTTATGTACATGTTGATGTATCGATTCGAATGACTACACCATCATTGCGGCTTTTTTTAGATCGATTCTGAATAATGTGCAATCTTTACTTTAACTGTTAATGTAAACGTTACGCAGTATGTTTCTAAATTCATCTGACGCAAAGTTTGGTATCATAGTTTTACATTCTCACACAAAAAATTGTTTTCAAAAAATATTTTACAATATTTTTTAGCATATCTTATAAATGTTTCAAATGTTATTATTTTAATGTCAATGCACATAATAAGTCCTTACTAAAATGTGATGAGATTATCAGAATAAACTTCTCTTTTTCAATTTTTTTCAATATTTTATTTTTAACTAAATAAATAGTTCCAAAAACGCTGAAAAAAAAATTTCTTTTTTTAATAGTATGTATGAGTTAAATTTATATTGTTATTTGTATCCCTTAATATGAAATGGAGGGATAAAAATAATAAACTTTAAGAGATTCCTATAATATTTTCCAGATTATGATTTTGAAAACAACTATGCGCGGAATGCTACGACCATCTACCTGCTTAATCTGAATGTAGATTAGCCGGCGCCAATAACTACAATCTATCTGATCTAATTACGTCGCTTGAAAGTTTTACCACACCACTTGTCGTCGGGCCGGAGACACGACAAGTGGGTCCCTTGTCCTTTGCCGGCGTGCTCTTTACGAATGTTGTAAACACACCGCATCCTCGTAAACCACTCATTCGTCTTTAGAATCTGTGTACCCCCCGCGAGGGAAGTAAAAGGAAAAACGAAGGAAAGGAGGACGTCTCGAAGAGATGAGAAAGGAGGTGACCGCGCAAGGTGTAAGATCCATTGTCTCCGGAGTTTTGCTCGTCTGTTTCGCGACAAGGGGCTGCAATAAAAAAGAGGAACGAGGAAGACAGCGTGGCGAGTACACGAATCGTGGAGAAACACGAGTTAAAAGTTAGATCTTAAATCACGAGGCCCTTTTGCGGCAAAGTCCACAGCCGCCGTCGGCCAGGTCCAGTTTTCTTCTAGCCCGGTAAATCGAAGGCAAAAAGTGAGCCAAACTCCGAGGATAGGCGCCAAGAGTCGAGACAATGCGACTAATCGACAAGGACAGGTCGTCGTGTTTGGAATTCGAGAAAGAGCTAACGTAGACGAAGACGGGAGACGAAACACGAGGGAAACGCCCTCTCGACAAAAGAAATGATGGAAGTGTCAAAATTCCAAAATCCTCTAAGGATTTTGACCGGCGTTAGAAGCACTTATTCCCTTTTGTCATTTTTCATCGCTCTTTTCATCATTGTGCAAATAATATCTAGATTTTTATAATAACGGGTATACTCTAAATTTCTTGCAGTGAAAAATCTTCACTCCAAGAGAGTGAAAATACAGCCACCCTTGAAAACAAGTGAAAATATTTTTTATACACTCTAAAGAGAGTGAAAATTGTTGCACTTTTTCACAGAAAGTGGAGGACAGTTGTATTTCCACTTTCTTGGAGTGAAATGTCACCGCAGGAAATTTAGAGCATACCTAGTCTGTTATTGCATAAATGATTATTTAGCATGATTTTTTTCCAAATTATCCTTAATATACGTGAGTGAGCAAAGTCATTGAATGCTAAGCTATTTCAGTGGTCATTGTAGAAGGCCCGTGCCACGACAAAAACTAAGATAAAGTGGAGATAAAATTATTTAAAAAATGTTTTCCATTATATATCAGTTTCGACTCCCTAATGGATTTCAATTTTTAACAGCTTTGTATTATTACTTTGTTTTATTTAATAACTTTAAGTTACTGTTAATGAGAAAACACACACACACACACACACTCACAATAGGACTGTAAAGTATTTGTATTGGAAATCATTGTATATGTATGTAATTTTATGTAACATTTTCTAAAAAAATTTAAGAAATTAAAAAAAAAGAGGTATGCAATTTCAATCAGTAAAGAAAATTACTGTGATCGAGATTTATTTTTTCGCTGTTGGATGCAAAATCATCGAGTGATTATTCCCGAGTTAAATGCACGATAAAAATGCAAAATAAATAAATACGTTTTTATCTGCTTTTCAAAAAGACACATTAAAATTTCTGCGCCAGTCTATTGTAATGTTGCAACTTCTCTAAGTAATTTATAATATAAAGTTGCTAAAGAATATTCAATTAGCAACGCGAGAGTAAATGAGTTAACGTGTTTAAAAACGCAATCTTTTAAAAATGAGATCCTTGAGTAGGAGAACGAGGGGGTCGCAGCACGCGAGCGATCCAGCTATCCAAGTCGAGTTTTCGAGATAATTCCCGTCCGTTATCTGATGATAAATAGATACACCTTTACCCAGGCCGACGCTTAGCCTCGCTAATGGACGCCTCCGCTCGATATCATCGCCGGCCGTTCGTTATCTAAACGTGAATAATTATCTTCCGCGACGCCAGTAGATCACGGGAGCGATATATTTCTTTTACGATGGTGCGTGTATATATATATATGTGTGTGTGTATGTGTGTGTGTGTGTGTGTGTGCGCGCGCGCGCGTAATGTGGTTACCGCTGCAAACAGGACCTACAGGACGTGTCTGTCTCGTTAAACTGTCTGCGCAGAAAAGGGATGAGTTTAGCTTCTATTAAACGCGCGCAATCTTGTATTAAAACAGCGAACAGTATAATTCGTGATTACTTTGGAGTTGAACGAAAATTTGACTGAAGAAGCCAAATACTTGTATATATACTAAAATATTATATATACGAAATATTATACTAGTCTTCATAAATCGAAAAAAATGGGTTGCTGGAAAATTAATGGTGCCTCGCCACGTTAAAACCGCGATTAAAACGCAGACTATAAAGAAGTATTTATGAGTTATTAAAGGTTTTGTTACATCAGTGGGGACGATCGATCGATGGTCCGAGGTACAGGAACGGTCGTGATTGGCCAGTGCAATTAATAAACGTCAGACCTCGTAAGGACAAGTGCAGGCTTGACCGCGGAACGAGAAGGTATATATTTTATATATATAT
>NW_017305485.1:1047354-1054084 GCF_001594115.1 Trachymyrmex septentrionalis
GGTTCGCGAAGGCTGGCCTGGGGTGCACGCCACCGTCAAGCAAAAACTAATGCCTGCCCAGATAAATTACCGATAAAGCAGCCAGATAATCATCTAGATAACTCACCGCGCGCACGCGAACCGCGGCCTGTGCGCCGCGCGTTTTATCTGCATTCTGTCGGCTTGTAGATAATTCACGATTATCTGGTGACGTGGCCGAACACGTCTCGCGGCCGTTTTTTTTTTTTTATTCCATATTAAGCGGTGCCGGAAAGATATGTGCTCGCGAACCGGCGCGAGACTCTCGTAATATATATTTTCGCGCAGATAAAAAAAACTGCGCTATTTATTAATCGCAAATCGCGATCGTTTCGCGAACGCCGACGATGAGAAAGAGGGGAAAAAAGGCGGGGCGGGCCTCCCTTACTTGGTAATTACTTTGGAGAAATTATTGCTAGATTTCCCGAGGAAATTATAGCTCCGCACCGAAGAATTAGCGCGAACTGTAAGTTGCATTTCCCTGTTGTTATTACGATCTGCGATAATTAATCGGACATAACGTTTATTGCCTGTAAATCACAGCGAATGTATTGTGCGGAGTAATATATGTCCGGCGTAAGAAATTGTTGCCCTTTTTTATATTAAGTATGTATACTTCGGCGTTTCACGATTTTACAATCATTTTCCATCCCGTTCTGCACAGCGGGATACTTCCCCGTAAAATTTTCCGGCGGAACCGGCTACAGTGGGAGCGCAGAGTTCAAAAGCCTCGATTGATACGTAACGACCGGTGCATAGTGCATACGTCAAACGCAAAGCTCGTGGAGCTTTCCTCACAAAGAGAACGCATGCCCGTGATGCGACCTATCGAGCCGAGACCATTGAAAAGCCCGACAGCGTCAGATGCAGAAGACACTCGCGGGAGATTTTATCGCGAACGAGAGACACGAGCGACGGTCGCGATTGCCGATACTTAAAAGCCAGATAAACTGCGCGAATCGTCCGTAAAACAAAATCTAGTCGAGAGTTTACTTTAATATGTTGTAACAATGACTCGATATCTCGTGAATCTAATAGCAATAAGATAAAATATCTGTGTGACTTAATGCGTTAATCATTTTTATAAAGATTCGAATTAATTCTCCGTCCACAACTCGGAGTCTTTTTTGGCGCAAGCCAAAATTTTATCCTTATTTTTGCTCAATTTTCACTTCAGGCTTTTTTTCATCTTCAAGTTAAAAAACTATTTGGCAATGTAACGTCTAATTTAAAGTTAATCGTCATTAACTTAAGTCTCAGTTTAAATTACTTTTTATCTTCTTCTAGATCTAAGCATTAGAAAAAGATAAAAAAAAAAAGATAAAAAGAGAGATTAAGAGAAAAAGTTAATCTACATTGGTAGAAATGGGTCGGAGATGTTGAAAAGTAGCCTTGAACTTTTTTTTATGAAAGCTTAAAATAGTAGAAAATTAATTTAAACAAAAAATTTGCATGTACATCGAATAAATATTCTGATTAAGAATATTATACTGCAATATGTATTGTAAGATGAGTGAAAAGGTTGCCGACGGGAGAACAAAGGAGCTCGCCAAAATTTCAATGTGGCGATCCATTACACATACACAATTAGTATCTGTCTTGCACGACAAAGAAACCAAACTGGGGGTTTCATCTAGCCAGATGGAGCGTCGTTGATACAGTGCTTCATTTCGCGGCAGAGCCACGCTTTTCACTTTATAATAGATACTCGAAAGATTACTTCCTCGCTGCCGTTAATTGACAAGGCTACCGGCTCTTTTCAGGCTCGCGCTCTCCGGCAAACCGCGTCAAGGCATCCCGTCTCTTCGCTCAAAACTATCTCGAATCTCTCGTCGCCGGGACTTGAATGGGGGAATTCCATTAATTCGGCCGAAAGACGGCACGTGGAGCGCCAGCTTAAAATTCGCTTTAGCGTAGCCTTCGTATAAACGAGTTTTTAAGGCCCATATTCTCCTATCTTTGGGATTGCAATTAAATTTTCGAGAAAGCTATCAAAGTGTAAATTAATCTTTCAGCTGTATACAACCGAATGTCTCTTCGCGTTTTATAAACATTTTGCTTTTAACGTAGCATAAAATAGTGCCTGCAGCATAATATATAATAATACGCGGTGTTTTTGCAGAAATAAAAATTCTCCTAGCTTCGCCCGGAGAACGATGTTTCGGTAATTTCATTCCCAGACGTGAGTGAAATAGTCTTGTGAGTTAAATACTGAAGACGTCTTTCAACTTCGGAATATGCCTTATCCAACATAATACCACAATTCCATTGACATCCACTAGCAGCGACGAAAACGAGTTGAATCCCCCGGAAAGAATGGAGTCCGTCAAGTGCGATTTCGCAGACAGGAAATTGAGTAGTCCATCGAACAAGTATAATTCCGATGTGTTCTTTGTCACGTAACAACTATCTTATACTTCGCCAGCAAAGCGAAAATCTCATTAATTCCGTAAATTATCTCCCGAATGAGACCAGACTGTCTTGGGTTTATCATCTGGAAATTAATTGTATTTCAAAAAATATATAAAGTCAATCTTTAGATTTAAATTTAGACATAATGAACATTTAATTTAGTACTCGATTCAACTACTATTTATGCGATTTTACTTTAGTAGCCGCGTCAACATTTCCGGATTGTCCACTCATAAGAGCCTTCATTCATTCACGTCGACGTTCGTTAGATTCCGTCTATCGATTTGTCCCGATTGCGGATACACGTCTTAATTTTCACGATTGAACATGTCTGATTCAAGATTCCTGTCGTTTTTACTTTCCTTTAACGAAATTGCCAATTGGCATAGCTAACAACATCAATTCTCATTTGTACTTGACGGACGTTTGGCATTATTGATTACGTCTCAATTCCATTTAATAATATGTATACAATTTTATGAAAACAAAAATTAAGTCTTTGTAAATTCTCAATTACTCTAAATTTAATTGTTACGATATTTGTAAATGACATGTACTACACATACAATATTGCATTCCATAAATCTATTATTATTATTATTGACAGTTTTTAAATTGTTATTTTATTAACACTTTTAAAATTATCATTAAAAATCATAAAATGTTATTTTTTAATACATTTATCTTCGATTCACCGACACAATAACTGATTTCCACGAAAGTCCATGTTTAATACTGGTTAAGTGATAAAATAGAATTATTCCGTAACACTTTTGTAACACTTGAAAGAGAGCTGTTTCTCAACGAACTATCACCTTAATTTCTATAAAGAAATTTTATCTTGTGTCTTTATTTCTGCTGTTGCAAAAAAAAATTTGTAGTAGCACCTTCAGGAAGAAGGAGTGATACTGTCCCATGATAAATGGAAAGATTACGTTTCGAACTGTCACTGGGATATCATCAAGTCGCCGTATGCCGCGATGATTCCGACTCAACAGAGATATCGCATAATTAGTGCGCGCGACGGCGATTAAATGCAGAAACGCGGAATAAATTATGACGATTCGCCGATAGACTCGAGCGCGCGATAAATATTACCTGCGAATGTAGGTATGCAGCACCTCGCGTCATAATTTCCCGGTCTGGAGCGCGCATCCACTGCAGGTGGTGTCGTTAACCTGAGCTCGCAGTTACACCTGCAACCGAGCGAAGACGCGCGTGCAGCGTACAGCCAATCGCGTTTAACGACCGTCCGTCGATCCGTAATCGCGATATCAATCGATATCAATCGATTATTAAATCATTCGGCCGGTGAGAGGAAAATGGCGCGTAACAGATTCGCTTTCCGTCACTTCGAATTCTTTCCCGATGATTCAACCGAAGGACGAAACGTCTCTCTGTCTCTCTCTCTCTCTCTCTCAACCATGAACCTGACAATGTATGAAATTACGCTTTATGGATATTCTTTGCGCATTTTCTCGCATTTTTTCATTACGATAAAATTACGAATAAGTAAGACGTAGCATGCATTAATCCTAAATTATTATGTGTTGTAAGATTGCTGCATCTTAACGTCGATGAAATTTACAAATGTCCTTGTCAATGTATTACGTATGAAAGACGTCAGAGAGATATTCAACTAATGTAGCATAATGCGCGCCACAAAACACGCGGCACGCAACACTGCGAGACCGGAGAGCGAAATTTAATTTCCATCGGCTGAGCAACACCTGCGCGAGAGTTGTTACTCGCGTCATTGTATCGATTTGGAAACGGGACGGACGGCCGTCAATCGATCTGTAATTGCGAAAAACGATCATCGATGCCAATCTTACTCGTTAATAAATGATTTTACAGCTGGAGAACAGCCAATCATTACAGGAGAGCTGACAGTAATCACCCGGTAAATGACTCGTTTTCCGCTCGGTACTTTCCTTCGTTCACTCGATGATTCGATACATCGAGCACATCGTAACATCGGAAATAAACGAGGATCTTAAACCTTCATTAGTCATGCAAATATCTTACGTACCTATCTGCCGCGCCCATAATTGTAAAAAACTTAATAAATGTCTATAAAACATTGTATCATAATTATGATTATAATCTGTTATAACCGAACGTCTTGATTTAATAAAGACAAATTGTATTATAGTATTTATTAAGAATCTAATAACTTGAAAAGTGTTGAGATCCAAACACCGTTATGACACCTGTGATGAGATACAAATTTATAATTTCTCATGTAATACGTGTAGTAAATTGTTATATTATTTTATAAATTAAATTAATATATAAATTTTGTTAAAGTAAGCCTTTATCAAAAATTCTTTTTTAGAGCATCTGCGCTGAAAACAAATTTTAATAAATATTTCTTTGAACAGTCCTAGCGGGATATTTAGACATTCGATAAATAAATATTTAGATGAATGAAAAAATGTTAGTTAAATCAAACTAATTGTTCTTGTGCATTTAAATAATTGTGTGTGTTTACATTTAGTAAATATTTCGCTAGGACTATTCAAAAAAATATTTACTAAAATTTCGTAAATTTTTTCTATGTGCAATAACGGTTTTATTAATAATACAAAATAAGTACCATATGCTGGATACCTAGCTATTCTTATGTATTTTGAGTCGCTGAATCTGATGTGAAAATAGAACCATTCCGAGTAAATTTTTAATTTAGAGCGAAAAAATGATCCATTTTTTCCTATTTGATTCTATTTGAATTTTTTAATGTTCTATTTTAATGATGATGATTTTCAGATTCAGCGACTTAAAATACATAAGAATAGCTAGATGTCCAGCGTAGAATACTTTTTTTTGTGGACCTGCGTAAATATTTGTCAGACGTGAATACACAATAATATATCACGTTAATGTTACGACTTTAGCGACGTGTCGAAGGGATGTAAGCGATCAAGTGTGTCGGTGCAGCGTGTGTGCGATTGAATACACGACAACGAGAGGAACGTAATTATGGTCTCCTGAATATCGCCGACATCTTTCGCGTAAAATCAGTCCGCGGATCCAACGCGGCGCCCGCTATTACTCGCTCGTATCTGTATACCATCGCCCATAAAAATCGTCCATCCGCGAAATGGATTCTTGGGCGGAGGTAAAACGGAACCGGGAGCGAGAAGTAAGAAATCCGCGGAAATAAGAATTGCCGCTCATGTATCGGGTGAAAGACCGACATGGTGGCGAACGAAGAAGGTCGGTTAGGCAAATCGCATACATTAGAGACTCTATATAACAAAGTCTGGCTATAAAGCGATTTCGTCAAAAGAGAGAAAGATATACAGATTTCTTCCCCGCACATACATATGTACTATCTTTGACTTACACTGTCTCATTCTATGACTTTAATTAATTGATTTAATTAAGATTGAAAGTGAGAAGAAAAACTTTAATAAATATCTTCTTTGAACAGTATTAAAAGTAAATATTTACTTAAATGCAAACATACATTTATTCCGTACAAGAAACATTAATTTAAGTATCATTTTATGAGTAAATATTATTTATTTACTGTAAGTAAATTAGTTTGGTATTATTTAAACTAAAATCTCTGTTAGACTTTAGTAAATTTTCAGTACAGTATGCATATATATACTTTTCTCTCTCGGGAGGACGATTTTAACAAAGCTCTGATCATCAGACCGTTATAGGATTTCTGGGATACATCACTTGTGATACCGCGTAAAGAATTACCACGCCAATCCGTCGCAGTGTATCTTGACTAAAAAAAAGTGGTCAAGTTCCCTCTAAATTCTTCCACAAACATTTACGGAACTTTGAAATTTTTTTTCAAAAATTCGAGACATCCTTTCTGAATTTCCCCACGAAGGGGACAACAATCCCGTCGTATAATTGTACGAGTACGCTCTCTCGTACGTACAAGCGCGACAAGACAAGGAAGGAAGGAGGCAGCAGCGGGGCAACGGGAACGGGAACGGGAACGAGGAGGAACAGGAAGGGTGAGAGGGAACGTTGAGGGAGGAGGGGCCCGCGAAGGGGCTTACTAGAGCGTTGAAAATTGAAAATTCAAAATGGCTGATATTTCCGGCCGACGGGACCGAAACAAAAAGTCGCCCGGCGTTCATTATGACATGCATCGCTGTACGCGCGGCTGTGATTTGCACTGTTTCGTTGCAGAACGCAACGTGGATATCGGCAAATGCGACTACATGGGGACGGGCGAGAGCGTGAGCACCTACATGTACGTATGCGTGTGTATGTATGTTTATGTGTGTGTGTGTGTACGTGCATATTTGTATATACGTTCCCCGAATCA
>NW_017305485.1:1054184-1057539 GCF_001594115.1 Trachymyrmex septentrionalis
GTGTTTATGTGTGTGTGTGTGTGTGTACGTGCATATTTGTATATACGTTCCCCGAATCATATCGAACGACGGTCAACGTGAAAGCCGAGTAGCACTGATATCATGGGACATCGGTATTATGTAGAAAAGATTTTGGTCCAGGACTGTATTTCGGAAAGTTTTAATACAGAGTAACATTTTGCATTTTCGCATGAAACGACAATATCGTGGCCCAGCCTTCATCACGATGAAATATATCATAAGAGAATAAAAAGAAATAAGCTTATTAATTTTTATATCGTCTTCAATTCTTATTCAAATTATACGCTATCTATCTGTTCCAAACGTAGCGATGCCTATACCGATACGTTCATCATCCCGCTTCTGAGTATTCAAAAGCACTGTGTCGCGACTCACGAATGAATTTTACCTGTCCAGACGATAGCAATCGGAATTATTTATGACGTGTTATAATCGCGTCTGGAGAACTCTTATTGTTTCAATTAACGCGATTCCTTCGTTTCCGCTCATTCTCGAACACGCTGTGCCTCTATCTGGATACAGGTATCTCGTCGTCGCTAGCCGAGCAAGACAAGCATATTCGCGGCCATTTTTCTCGGGAGCTTGCATGGAATCTCCGGTGTCCGCGCACGGTCGATTAGCCGATCGAGAGGCAGGTTGGCTTTTCGTCAATACAAGATAAAAGCGCACACCATCATCCATTCCCGCTCGGGCGAGCGAACGAACGAACGAACGAGTCCGCTCTCCACCCTCTCTCGTTTCTTCCTCTCCTCTTTTGCTCTCTTTTCACCGGTGTCCCCGTGATTTTTGCACAATGTGCGGCCGGGCCGGTCGGCATTGTTTTAAAATTATCAACGCGTCGCACAATCGGCCGTCGCCTCGCGTGGATGGACAAAAGACGAGAGCGGTGTTCGTTGGCTGTTGATGCCGATGCAGTCGCATGCATGCACACGTTATGTATCCGATCTACCTCTCTCTCTCTCTCTCTCTCTCTCTCTCTCTCTCTCTCTCTCTCTCTCTCTCTCTCTCTCTGGTCGAGAGCCCACTCCTCCTTCTCATCCTCCTCCACCTCCTCCTCCCCCATCGTCTTTTCTAACGTGTCGCGAGTGTGTCTCTGCGATTGCGGCGTGTACGGACGCTGACACGCTGCCTCGAACGGAAGCGCATAAAGAAGTGTTTAATATCGACGAGAGTCCCCCCCCTCTCGCTTCCCCGCTAACGTAGCGCGCGTCTCGGCTCTTCATCCCTCCCCCTCCCCCACCCCGCCGACGCTCCCCCGTGAATCTTTACAGAGGGACACACGTAGTGTACCGCCGAGCCGCGCACACTGCGACACGATACCATTCGCTCGGCTGACCGTCTCCGCCATCCAACCGCGTTCAACCTCATCCTCCTCCACCTCCTGCTCCTCCTACACCGAACGCGCGCGCGGTTCTCTTTCTCGTGGTGTCGGTGCACCTACTTCTAACTGCACCCTCCCCCCCCCCTCCTCACCTCTCACCTCGTCAGCGTGCGTGGTACATATGTATGTTACCGGTAAACGCACCACGGCGTCCATGCGCCGAACTTCCAACTCTTCCTTCTCCAGCACATCTCCAGCACACACACACACCTCCTCCCGCAGCACGCATTTCACGCGTGTGTGCAAGCGTTCCTCCACCGCACACACTGCTGACTGCTTACTCGTGTAAACTACGTGTGCAACGACACCACCAGCCGCCACCCCCCCCCCTGCGCTGTCCTCGTCCGACGACGACGACGATTCGTACCTTTTCTCTCGCGAGCTCTCTTCTTCTTCGCGGGCCCCCGACGTGTGTGTGTGTGTGTGTGTGTGTGTGTGTACGTGTTTACGCGCTCGTGTATATACGTGATACAAAACGCCGTCCTCCTCCTCTTTTGCGTGCGTATCTCCGGCTAAATGGGGCTTTCCACTCGGTGGAATTGAAAAGCCGTCCTGTGTGTGTATGTACAAACGTTATGCATGCATGTATTTAGGTACGAATCTACGTGTGTGTATGTGTACGTATGTGTGTGTATGTGTGTGTGCGTGTGTGTGTGTGTGTGTGCTCACCGCGTGTCACCATTGCACTCGTCACGAATAAGCCGGAGTTGTTATACGACGTGCACTCGTGCCCGTGCTTACGGCTGTGCAGTGTTTCGAGATCGTAAAATATTCCGTAAATATCTCTGAATAATATCAATAGACCGTAACAAAATTAAGCCACTTGAAGTTGTTGAAGCGAAGAAAATTGAGAAAATAATCAAAGTAATGATGAAAAAAAGAATTATATAATGAACGAGATAGATGTATTAATATATATATATATATATGAAAAAAAATGAAGCTTGGAGGAAGAGAGATGGTAGAGAAGGATTGGGGAAGAATTAGCAAATGTTTATTCATAATCGTCTGCAGATTCAAAAATTATCGATGTAAGGAATTACTCTGCTTTGCCGTCTCGATATCATATGTACTTTAATTGTTCTTAATTACACTTGTATACATTTTTAAACTTCGAAAGATTAAAAATATGTAAAATTATTTGAAATTTGTACAAAAAAGAAATGTGTACATCCTTTTTCACCACAAATTTAATATAATATAATAATCGCAAAGGATCTCATAAGTATGAATTATATGGAAAATTGGGCAAAATGAGTTAATTATAAAGTTATAATATATCAAAAATATTCTATAAGTTTTACACAAGCTTTACACTTTTGATATATAGTATTATAACTTAGAAACTGTCTATTATTGAACATTGTGCCTAATATAATATTATTGAACATTGTGCATAATAATAATTTTTATTTACCATTCAAAATTTGGTTTACCACTCAATTTTCTACATAATTACAACGAAAAAAAAATATTAAATTTGATTTATTGAATAATATTTATTTGAATACTTCAAAATAAATACCTATCTCTCCTCTTTATTCTTATTCCCCACTATTTTCTAACATCAACTTCTCTTTCCTTCTTTGAAAGTCATTTCAATTTTATTTTGTCTAATAACGTCGAAGATAAAAGACATCGATCTTTCTCTCATTGTCTATTGTACTTTATTCCTATTAATTTTTTTGGACTAAACTCTTAACTACAATTATGAAAGGTATTTTTCTTATTTAATTTTAAAGAATATTTAATTAATCTAATTGAACAGATAGAGATTTACATTGTACATTTTATACTTTCACTTATATCAATATTGTATTGCTGTGTCATTCTTATAATCTTACATTATTATTATAGCTATAATGTTATTTTTTGTATACCGATGTTTTTTTTGCTCTTCCTAATAGAATAATTTTCCTAATAAGACGAGGATTCTGATACCAACAGTTTGAT
>NW_017305485.1:1057639-1075071 GCF_001594115.1 Trachymyrmex septentrionalis
TGTATACCGATGTTTTTTTTGCTCTTCCTAATAAGAATAATTTTCCTAATAAGACGAGGATTCTGATACCAACAGTTTGATGTCTTGACATTGCAAATTCTATTTTCATTTGCCATCGATCGTACATAGTATAAGTTTTTACCTTTCTGACGAATTCTAATGTATGTATTTTATGTATGTTACTGTTCCGTTCAATTAACAAAACGAAGATCCTTCTTAATGTATTGATATCAACAATTATATAATTATTAAATGCGAAGTACAGTTTTAATCTTCGATCGACTTTATGTTAGGCTTTTTACCGTTTAGACTTATTTGCTAAACGTTAATAATGATCCGATAGTGATCGAAACATTGTTGTTGTTAGCCGGCATGTTATTAAATTTTATAATTATTTTATTAAGACTTTTACTTATCTATCAATTTTTATAGGCTTTTATAGACGAGACAAATTTTTGGCTCGTTGCTTTTTCTTTTAACTCGTTTTTAAATTATTCAGTCATTTTTTTATACTATTACGTAATTACAAAAAAACACATTTACTGAATGTAAACATATATTTATTAAAAACCATTAACTATCATTTTTTTCGTAAACATTTATTTAATAAGTATACGTTTCCTTTATTGTCAGCGCTAATCAAAGAAATACGTATGTATTAAGATTTAATAATTTTTTTTTAACGTAGTGCGGAATCCTTTAAGATATCAAAGTTATCTCTCTCAGGACGGATACGGACTTATAAGTGGTTAATTTCAATCGACGATGTGTCAACTGTATATTGGCGTGTACGAATACAGACACGTGGCACTCCGCACGCGAAAACGAGAGCGGCAGGTGGCGGAAGCAAATCAACAGCCATCAAAATGAGCTCGATGAGCGAAATTCGGGAGAGGAAGAGAGAGAGAGAGAGAGAGAGAGAAAGAAAGAAAGAAAGAAGAGGCGGACGGCGAGCACACATCGCGGCAAAACGCGAGCATTAGTCGAGCGATTACGTATTTAAATGCGGTTCCGGTGATCAGCTGCTGCCTACTTTTCGACAATAATCTCCGGCCGCCGGCTACCACGCGATTTCTCGCTACAGCAACGAACGAAAACCGAAACAAAACGCGGACGCGTGAGCAATTATGCGCCTTGACTGATTATGGGTATACCATACTGATTAAATAACACACTCGCATGACTGAAAACTGCTTTATCGTAATGCTATATGTAAGTACGAGTACATGCTCTGTTGTCCACTGTTCCTCTCAATTTTCATTTTACATCTGTCTACCAAACAGTTATGTCGTGTCTAATATCTTGAAATTTTGTTTCGTGTAAGTGAATTTTTACTGTTATTTATGTTAACTTTTTAATTTATTCACATTTGTATTACACAGTAAATGAAATAGTCTAACGAAACGTGTACAACAAACCTTATAGAAACAGTTCAATCTTGACAGGCATGTAAGTTTTTTCTTTTTACCATTTTTCGCGTATAATCTCATGTTAGCATTTTTTAAATTATTTTTAACCTTTTGATCGGTCGTTTTAAAAGAAAAAAATCTGTTTTCTTTTTAGTTGACTTAGTAATTTAATGACCAAGATTAACTCGAACATCACCACCACGGTTTTTCTCGCATTTTATATGTTATACTCGTATGCGCTATCATTATGTAATTTTGTTAATATATTTTTTTTTGTACTAAAGAGGCCTTAATCGTAGACCGAAACGTATACGTTTAATATTCACTTTGAATAAATGATATAAAAATACACACTAATAACCAGTGTGGCTCAAATTGGCATTTGATTTATTATTTTTTAGAATTTTCTTTAGAGTCTATTGATTTTATTGTTTGAAAACTGCTTTATTGACTACCATTTGTTGTGATAAATTTTACAATGTATTTATAATATTGCATCTTTATACAAACGTCTCGCGAAGAAATGAAAGAAATTTCAATATTAAACTTTCCGTCTGGATCTTTTTTGACGCAAGCAAAATTTCAGCTCAAATTTCTCTGAAATAAAATAGTTCAATACCTCTTCCCAAAATATCTCGTTAAAAACCTATTTGATATAATGTAACAGAAAGATTAAAAAATAATCTAGAATCTTCCCACATTTCTTGAAAACCTAGAACGGTAATAAAACTTGGATTGAACGAAGAGAGTAAAAATATGGTTACAGACGAAGTAAAAGATAAACTTCCTAAAATATGTGCTTTCTGTAGTAATAAAAATCTTTTGAATACGTACAACGATCATTCTTCTATTCTAATGTAGTTAATTAACAGAAAGGATTAAGATCTCCTATGTGTGGTTACGGCAACGTGAAGGGTGAAATCATTCGAGTGATTTGATTTAATTGAAACTGACGTCGATTGTTCCCCGTTCGCCTCGAGAACTTCGAATTCAACGGGGATCCAAAAGAAATTTTTTTGGACGGCAGTTCACATTATAAATGGACACGTATCTGTCGCCGCATCGTACGAGATGATATCATCCCGACATTAATTCATCCGTTCGAAGGGCACGATGTCTACACAGCGATGCATCCACGTGCAACGCCCCATTCGTGAAAGTGCAGCCTACTCTAAATAAACGAAAACGTACGCGCGATATTAGATACCGCACATTTCCATTATACCCTTGTAATACCGATGTAATATCTTGTAGCATCGGCTTGTTAGTATCTATACAAGCGTGATGAAAAATTTTTCGAGATACACACCCGAAGATAGGCAAACTCATTTCGTAATAATTGTAAATGAAAATCGTTCAAGTCTGTCTCCTGAAGAATTTCCGATGAAATTATTCAAAAACTATAATTCTTCGCTTCCAAATCCGATTGGCAAAAATCGTCTATCCTTTCGCGAAGAATATCCAAATCATTGCATCGTGTCAATAATCAACCTTCCATCAGCACCCCAAGTCTTATTTGAGCTTCAGTGCAGAGTTTTATATTGTCCCAAACTGTATAAAAATCTGAGCAAATTTTTGCATATTTGTAAAAAGCTTTAATTATCACCACAAGTTTTTTATTATCATAGAAATAACCTGTATTTTGCTCACCTATTTTGTAAGTACAGATTTAAATTTTTCTGATAGAATTCTGACCAGAATTTTAACGGAATGAAAAAATCGATGTCTTCAAAGTCCAAGTAGGCCGACGGGGATTTTAAGAGTCGAGGGTTAACGAAGCATTAGGAAATAAAGGAGGCGCTTGATGGACAGCGCATTGTCTCGATATATACATTCCTCGACCGTTTCGATCAATTTGTAAAGGTAAGTATGAGATGTTCAGATTGAAAGAGCTATGATATGCACGAACGGAGGCTGCTCGGCTTACAATCATCGTATATCTAACAAGTTCGATTCTTTCTATCTGGACGAGAGAGGGAGAGAACATCTTGCGGTAGAGGAGAGAGGTAGATGAAAAACTGATATCTCGTTCGAGATGAATCGTGCTGACTATTATTTTCTGAGGGTGGACCGTTGCACGCGCTTCGAGCTCCGACTCGGAGTAGATAATTCTCCTCCCCCGCATTGTCTGTTATTTGATATCGAATTTCCGTGTCGAAGCGAAGTAAATAGTCGCGTATAAAATAGCCGACGCAAGATCTTCGGATCTTGTCCGAATCTTATTCGAATACACTGAAAAAGAAATTTACTAAATCTTAATACATATTGTTTGGATAGTACTAAACAAACGTTTACTCTTACAGTGAATAAATATTTACTCAGTAAAAAATGATAACTGAATAAAATTAAATTTGGTTTTTGTAACAAATAAATATATATTTACATTTAATAAATATTTCTTTAGAACTATTCGAACAATTATTTATCGAAATTTAATTTTTTTCAGTATCAAGACTTGACTCTACTATAATCATTATTCTTTTTAGAATCTTTATCTGCTCATTTTAAAAAACCAAACGATATAAGATGTTTATTAATTGTATCGCTGCGAATTAATTGGAGAAAATAATAATACGTAAACATATCTATATGCACAGAATATTATAATTATAAGTAATTATATGTTACACGACAAGGAAATGTAAACTAGAAAATTCATCGAGTGTGCAATACTCGTATCGATTAACAAGTTACTTCTATGAAATTAAATCTGTTTAAGCAACTTGAGAAATTTATTGATACACCCATTAATTCGTTTTTTTAAGTCTTTACAGAAATCTAATACTAAGCTAATCTATTACCGACAGCAATTCAGCACTCGAAATTTTTTAATACGTAAAATAAGTAATTAATTATTGTTTCCTAGTAAAAATTGGCCTGTATTGAATTTCCGTTTAAAGAAAAGTTCGAGAGGCAGGAATAAAAAAAAGTTGGAATCAGAGACTGAATTTTTTGTTAAATAAGTATGGGTTCGCGTGTATATGTAAGTCTCTCGAGTTGCTTAAACAATTCCGAAGTCGTGGGAGCAACTTGTACGTGTTCCCAGCATGAAACTAACGAATCCGTCGGCGCGAAGAGGAGAAACAGCCGGTCGGCCAATAGGCGAGCAAGAAAGACGAGAGAAACGCAGAAGCGAGGCCGGTAGCGTGTCCGACGAGCGTTTAAATGTTGCTGCCTCGAGACAGGCGGTAAGGACCCCTGGAACGAGCTAATTATGAAATTATGATAATATCCGCGTGGGGTCGCCGTTCCATGCCGACGATCGCCGCCGTGCCGACGATCGTCGTCGATGCCGCAACGACCGCGGTTAGTGTTCATTTTCGCCACCGCAAACTGGAAAAGAGGATTGCGACTTGGAGGAATCAAAATTGAGGAATCGAAACGCGACCCATCATCGCGCGTGCATCAGAGGAATTCGTTCGCGGTGAACGCGAGGCAGTATAATCCATAAAGCGTCTTGATAACATTTTGTCTGGGGAATTTTGCAGGAGATTTATTTAAACGGAAGACTGACTATCTTCGTCCATCGACGATCGTCTCCCATTCCTCCTTTACTGGCTCGCAAAGCCCGACGTTTTAATTACGCTCGTGAAAACTCGAGGCTCATCGCTTTATTTATTCCGAGACGGATGTCTGCGACGATCGTCGCCGGCCTGCTGCGAATTATTATCACAGACATCGTCTGTGAATATCGTAACGCGTAATGATGCAACAATATGCGAACAATGCTATTTATAAGCAATTACAAAATAAAACTTGGCTATACATGTTTCATTAGACTCCTCGTCGCGAAAGGAGATGGCCAAGGGAAGATGAAAGCTTGAAATATTTCCATCTTGTTATCATGTCTTTAATTAAATTCATAATATCAAATTGTACTTATCACAATCGGTATGCCATTAATTCAATTAAAATAATGATTCAATTAAATAAATAATTAAGAATCAGTGTAGATCTTCATGCTTCTTGTATTAAATTTATTTATTGTTAAGCCGAATTTTCTAATTCGTGTATTAAACAATTTTACTCAAGAAATGTAATTGAATTTAACTCAAATTTAGTTCGTTATTTACTAATTGCGTATATTAATATTGTCTACGTTGAAACTAATCACAGAAATGAATTGATTTACATTTTAATTTGTACAAAAATTAATTGTTCATCTTGTTATTTATATGCTTAAATAAACTAGTTTTATTTTCTTTACTTTACATTTTGACACATACACACATATATATATATATGGAAGTTAAAAATAATAAAATGTTATTCAACTCAAGAGAATGGGTTACCATTGGCTCGGATCGCTCCTTTGATATCTAACAGTGCGTTAGACTTGTGTCTGGGACGTGAGTCTTTATAGAAAATTCAGACAAGCGGCGCATTCCGCGACGCGACGGGTTGCATTATTTCGCTTAACTCACAGATAAAAATAACAACAGGACGCGAATCGCGGATGCGTTCGCGTGACCGTCGGTCTCGGTTGGCTAGCTCCGCACCGCGCCATCCTGACTTCTTCAACCTCTACCATTCGCCTTTCCACCACCCACCCGATGGTCCCCCGGCCACGGCTTTCTCGTTGTTTCAGGCCATTCTCCAATTCGCCATTGCGGCTACCTACCTCGACCGCCATCTCTCCGCGTCGTCGTGAGCTGTTTTCCGCAAAGAAACAGCGAGCTAAATTGCAAGCGTTAACACACAAAACCGAGAAATTTCGTGAAGAAGAAATCGATATAGCAATAAGAGTCAGATATTTTCCTTCGGATGTGATGAAGGTCGATATTAAGCTGGTTCTGTAATAGATGCGCAAAAACAATTTTGTTGAAACGTTCGAAACATTTAGATGTAGATTTGAAAATAATTTCGTTGGATTATATCCAAATAATTGTGTAAGAATATCTAGAGTGCGATGACTAACGTTGCAAAAAGTTTTGACACTCCAGCAACCAACGAGCATTCTATATAATTATTTTGGTCCAACGAAATTATTTTCAGATCTGTACCCAACTAGACTTTGAAATTATACTTTGACGGAAAAGTCTTTCCGAGCGTAGTAAGTTCTAAGAAATTGATCAATCATAGTGAATTATTCTCATTCGACTGTGATTGGTCAATTTCTTACGACTTAAAAAAAAAAAATAGCTTATTATTTACGTCTATTATACAGCAGTAGATTCTATCTTGGACTGTACATATAGTTACAAAACGAATGAAACGACAAATATATTCTCGATGTTCAAATTGCGCAAAAATATTCAAGATAATAAATTGAAAGGCGCAATATGGAATTTCCTGGTTTTTCGCGAAAAGAAGAAGAATTTTCTCGCTAGCCTCGACAGATCTCACGTAATCAATGATTTTGTTGTATCCCGATACAAACGTTATCGACGTTTCTTTGGCGAGGTTCGATGCGTATCGTGGAAAGACGTGAAACTGTCGTGAGAGGGGAGGTTTCGTGCGCGCGGGAGTTCTCTTATAACCGGAAGGGTTTAACAAAACCTAAAGTATGTTGCGAGCTTCTCGAGTACTTCCCGAGTACCTCCTCGCCCTACCAGGGTGAAAGATGACTTATCGATGATGCAAACACGCGGAAACGGACATGCACCGCACGCTCAACAGCCCTCGTCTCCCTTCGCCCTCGTGTACCTTCTCTCCGTCTCTCTCCTGCTCTCCCCGCACATTATGTAAAGCGCGATGGTTTATTTCGGCACGAGAGCCACATCTAGGTTTATCAGATCGCGTGCTCACGAGCCACCAGGCCGAGCTGTACGATGTAGGCCAGCTCAGTCCTGGCTGACCACATCGTCGTCGTCGTCGTCGTCGTCGTCGTCGTCGTCGTTCTCGTCGAGCGTTGTTGTCGCCGTCAGTCGTGCTCACCTTAGACGATTAAGCGCCCAAAGAGCATTTTTCAAACGTCCCTCCGTAAAATGTGCCACGCGCTGACCGCGAATGATCGATGGGCATCGTCGATCCGAAAGCGACTTCACCCAGGGCTCGTAAGTTTAAGAAAGAAAAAGAAAACAGCCGACGTTTTGTCACAGTACTCGTGTACGAAGGAATTACGTATCGGTTAAATGAAGTGTAGAGTCATCCGAGTCTTATAAGTACACAGGCAAATAATCGCCGTATGGTATTATTCAGAATTTTAACGGGGATGCGAAATGAAACACACAAACGGTAATTTCCTGGTGGAGGGATTTTAGACAAACGATATTATAATAATACCGAGAAGAAGAATCGAAGAGAGGAAAAAGACTCGAGACGTCTACGAGAGAGAGAGAGAGAGAGAGAAGCCGCAATAAACTAAAGCACGGTTGCGGTTGGAAGAACCAACAAACGCGTTTTTTACGGCGTTTATACAGCCGGCGCTTTGTATATCCGTTCCGCCGCAAAATCGTTTGCGCTGCCTATCATTTCCATATTATTACGGCTCTTCACCTGTTCCCGGGATGCCCCGAAGGGTCTCGTGGCACGGCCTACAGCGATACTTGCCTCTCCTAGCCGGTGCCTCACGAGGCTGCTTCGATTTTGCAGTCAGATTATCTTAATCGCTTTCTGACGTACGATGACCGCTTAATAACAACAAAGCAATAAGAGGCGTATTATCTAGGATTCCACCGTAACACACATACGAGTCTTCGTATATCTTTCCGCTCTTACACGCTTAATAATTAACAATGAATTTATTAACAGTGACATTAATCATCTGAGGACGGAAGCCTCCTAGAAAAAGAAGAAACTTGAGGGAGACTTTGTTTCCTAAGGATTTTTCAAGATTGAACGAATACAATTTTTTGGCCTAAAAATTGAAAAATTCAAATCTCAAGGAATCTCAAGGAAAAATGTGAATTTCAAAACGACAGTAATCAGTGAAGGAAGCTTTAATGTCACGGGACTTACGATCAGAGTTTGGCAATCCAGTACTAATTGCTTGTGTAGCAATAATGCAAATTTGCTTCGAATAAAGCAAAACTTGAAACTTGATATTACTTTGCAATCCAAAAATTCCCTAAAGCTGAGTTTCACGATAAGTCGATTTTTCGAGATTTTTATCCGCCATATTGAATCCAACATTTGTATTCCCGACCTCGGAATAAAATATTGCCGAGTTACCTTATCAGCCAAGTTTCATAAAAATCGAGCGAGCAATGTACAAAATAAAAGGGTGTGTCCAAACGGACACGCCCGTCCATAAAGGATTAATCAGTATATTACCGCGACAGTGGCTGCATTCAGCAGAACGTTTATTCTACAACCGTTGGAAGTTTCCTTCACTGAGACAAGAATATTCCTACAGATTCGAAACGTGCACGATCCAATCAAAGCGTGAATAGAAAAACTTCCAACAGTTGGCGACTAAATAAATTCTCCTAAATATTGCTGCATAATATTCGGCCAATATCTGCCAAAATATGGGAGAGCATAGAAAATATCTGTTTCTCCCTTTGCAAGATATATTAACAATAGCAAAATGCTGCACGTCGTCGCTTAGCTGAATGGATTGACGGCGTACGCGATAAACAAAAGCGAAACACGATAAAAATATGCACGAGGCGCGCTCGCGAGTTTCCATATTTTCCAACATGCGACAACGCGCCGCGGCGCCTCGTCCGTTCCATTATCAGAGGAAAAAGGTATATTCGCACGATCCTGTTGCGTAGCGAAATCGGAGCGCGTTGCGACGCGACAGTTACATATTATTCGCGCGCAACCTTTCATTACACGTCTTTCCATTCTGCTCCACGGACATATTATTGGCACGTGTTTCCATTAGCTTTATCGCGCGTCCCTATCGGCCGTATAGGTAAGTCCTTCTTTTTATTTCCACCCGCCGTCATTCGTCATGCGACGCACGTCAAAGCGCGATCGCCGATTGTTGCCAGTATGTTTTATGCAAATGCGTAATATGGAGGAGGCAGCGGAAAGCGCGACTGCCATAGGGATGTCTCGACATTTCAGAAAATTCGTTTGGCCATTTCCTCTCGCCGTGACGAACCTTGGTGGGACTGACTTTTTACTCGGGAACTTTTACTGAATTTGAACTGAATTTTAAATCTCATCATCAACTATTCCGCGCGGGGAAAAAAATGATTTTGTCGAAATCGAAAAATTTAGCGAAATACAAATCTGTAAAAGTAATTTTATCGGACCATCGAGATAATTTTGTAGGGATCGCGAGAAACATGAAGCGATGCTACAAAAAATTCACATTTTAGTCAAGTCTACATAATGATTTTGACGCTCCAATAAAATTATTTTCAAATTTAAATCCTCAAATTTCAGCAAAACCGTTCTTTCGTGCAAGGAACAACGGTAACCCAATCTTTTGAGTTTAAGTAACATTCTGTTATTTTTATCAAGTCCCAGATTCGAATCCTGGCTGAGATAATATTTTTCGCAATAAATTTCTTTCTTTCTAATCGAATTTAGAAGAGATTATTAGCGTTTCAGATTGTTTGTATTGAAAGTCCGGAGGTTATCGGCGTGCAATCACTTCTGAAATAAATTTGATTTAATAAAGAATATTTAATGTATTATTCAAAACATCTCTAACTTTGACCGAGGCGTTCTCTACCATAATTTATGTTATTTTTAACTTTCATGTAAAATATAAATCAATCGATTTTTCTAGTTAATTTCAAAGTGAACATCATCCATTAACGCATTTAATAAGTAATAAACTAAATTTCAGTCAAATTTAGTACATTTTCTTGAGTCGAATTGTTTAATTCCATTGTTTTAGTTAACGAAATATTAAATAGGAGTGGCGACATATATAATAGAAATGATTAAAAATAATTCAAATTAGGTATAACTTGACATTATGACTTTAACAGTGCCTATATATTCGAATATTAGTCCGATAAATTAAAAATAACGATCGCACGGATACTCGCAGTCTTATATTCTCGTCAAAAGCGCGAATAATGGACCGCGCTTTTTAGCAACGAGGGGTGCGTCGTCGATATTTTCGATCAACCGACAGCGCGGACGCGCTAGGTGGAAAAAAAAGGCACTTTGCCATCGCCGACGAGAGAAAAGGGTGAACCTTATTTAAATAATAACGTCGGTGGCTGCGACTTTTAAGAGCTGCCTGTCCCATTCCGCCTTACATGGCATGACAAGATTAGATAAAATGCCCCTGCGGAGGCCCGCGCGCCTCCGGAGCGGATCGGCGCGTTTCGCTTATATCACTTCGAAAAGGCACTTTATTCCTTATTCAAATTAGTTAAGGCTGCTTTGAATACAAGCGGGGCGTGCGTGGCAGCGCGCTCAAATATCGGCCGGCGGCATTAAAATACAAAAGGATTTTCGGAACGAGCGGATTCAGGACGCGCCGCGCGCCGGCGACGGCTTCCGGAGGAAATCTGCCAGCTCGCTTTCACCCCGGCGCTCAGACCGCGACAGCACAATCGCGATTATTTATTACTTCGCACAATTAAGAACTAATTTCTCTTCGGGCGGGTATCATTAGCGTTAGACCAGTTTCGAATAAACGTGGCGTAATAAAACTGACACATTCGGAAGCGAATGGTATACGTTCGTTGGGAGACCATGATGAACATAACGGTAGAAAATTGTATTCAAGGAGAATGTCCGTAGAAAATCATAAAACATATATTGTATTCTGTGTAGAATATATAGAAATATTAATTATCTTTCTCTCTCTCTCTCTCTCTTAAAAAAATATAGCTATATAATTTTCCTCGCGGCAATCTTTTTTCCTAATCACTTTTAAATAATTACCCCGCTTCACGAAATTTCTTTCCTCTTTTAATTACATATCATAAAAGCTCATTGAATGTAAGATAATTTCAAAATATATACCAAGCGCGAAACGTGAATTTAATTCCCGATTTACAAGAGTATTAAAGTTAGCTTGTAAGATACAAAGTGAACTCTCCAAATTAATCCGAGTACCCCATGGTCGGCGATCAGTAATATTTTCCAGCGGAAATGTAAAAAGAAGGAGCGGAAAAACGGATTAAAATTCTTACATTTTCACGCGCATTTTATTTTCACGTGCATTATTCACTGCGTGAAGTGTCCTTCAAGGTCTGCCAGGCTCACGACGCGCAACAAGATTTTGGATCGTCGGTGAAAAACAAAAGAGAGGGACACAACGAAGCCTTGGCCTCGATGGAAGACAATTTTCCCAAGACGGGGGTGAAGCGGCTCGATCTCGGCGGTCTGCGAAATTCGCAAAGTCTGCGAAAGAGGTCTGGGCTTCTTCTTTAACGAGGGCGAGAGTTGCCACATAGGAAGAATGCGCGCGCGTTGCATGCCACGGCTTAAACGCAGGGAAACGCTCCTATCAGATAGCATTCGGCTTCGGACCCGTGCGTGCACCGTACCGTTCCTTTTCGTACTGCTTTCGGAAACAGCCGGTATTACGTATGGTAATTTTCTAATTGCTTTATTTCAATCGCGCGGCACCCGCGGCTCCCTCCCGAAGCAACAAGAGCGCGAAACAGTATTTCGCCCATTTCCAATCGACGTGGATTCGTTTTAATCTCGGGTCTCAGCTTACGCTTCGTCCTTTTCTCTCTCCAGTTCTAAGAATTGGAAATAGATAAAGAGTAAAAATTGGACCCAGATTTTCATTAATCTACGTACGAGTACAGTGAGTCAAGTAAGAGCGTGGTCGGCCTTACTCAAAGCTAATAAAAGATATCGCCCTAAATCTATCATGAATCCATAGAGGGCACCTTTATCTTTGATGCACTATCAAGATTCAGTTGTCATTGAACTTTCTTAAGAGAATCACATTAAGCTAAATATATGAAAAAGTCGAAATCATTCGTAGTGAGTGCAGCGATATAATGTGGCAAAAAATGTCGATTTATCGGAATAATTTACCGGAACGTGGCTCGATATGAAAAAAGACGATAAAAAAATAGTGAATCTGTTTTCGCGGAATCCTGGCTTAACACTGCGTCAAGGACAAGCAAAATTGAAGCAGAAAGGTTTAGATATATCGTATGAAAACGATACTATTCGAACCTATCTCAAGGCTAATAACATGAACTCGACCACGCTCTTACTTGACTTACTGTATATTGATGAAAATAGTACATTTGTACTCGTTGAAAATTTGTCTTCAAGATACACGAAAAGAATGATTTTTTTTTTTGGCGAAAGAAAAATTTGCTGGACCTGAAAATAATTTTGTTGGACCGTCGAAACAATAATATGAGAAATTACAAAACGATCAGCGACGCCGTCGAAAAATTTTCATATCGCACAGCAATCAGGTTGAGTTGCCAACGAATTATTTTCAGATCTGTATCGAAAAAAAGTGTTAGACCCTTCAAAATCGTTCCTTCGTACGACACCATTGGGATTATTAATAATAAAACGAACAAGAGGGTAATATAATTGAACAAATGGTGAAACGCGTGCTGCTAGATATTAAAAAGCGCATTCGTCGTTATGATCAAAGAGTTCGTCTTTCATTAATGTTACAATCATACCCGTTCCGCTCTGTTCCACTCGATGGTCGGTATACGTTACACTTGTGCGCTCGCGATCTGTTGTATGCGCCTCGTATCCTGTTACCGTACGAATACAGACATCGTATATTCTCGTGTGTTTCACGAAAGCACGTATTCAATTCTTAATTACTATGGCGCAACAAAAATTCTGCCCGGCAATATTTTTCAAACATAATGAAAGACGCGCAATTTGTCTCTAACTCGATTTCCTAATTTTCTATCCAACCACTTTCTCTTTTATGAAAGAGAATATATATATAAATAAGAAGCAGTATGCACATAATGAAAGCTGGCTTCATTAAGAATCTATCTTAGACTATAGGGAATAAAAGTAAAAGTCATCTACTAGGACTTTGATCTCGACGCGACACCTTTCTTCTATCCTTCTATCCTTCCATCCAGCATAATAACACGTCAACGTAATTGACACGTAAGAAGAAAGGGCGTAAGCGGTATATAAGAAGGGTTCCGCTGCCCATGCAAAGGACTTTGCTTCGCACACTTGAGGAGCGCCAATCGACGCCTCGACTCGGATTGTTTGAATTATGGATGGCCAGCCTCTTTTGTCGGGAGCCGATACGCTCGCAAGGCGAATTGCGAGTTTAGTGATCACATACGACTGATAATTCGCGCAGTCTCGGGCTTAACGCCTCAAAGGGGTTGAGAGGAAAGAAGGTCTACATCGGCCGCATCGGCCATCGGGGGGGAATGTCCGTCGGGCGTGGGTGATGCGGGAGTAACGATCGAGCAAACAGGGAAGCAAAGAGAAAAACAGAGAAGCTCCACGTATCGTGGAAGATTTTCGAGAACGTCCAGAGTGCCACTCTCTCCCTCGTTCGCTCTGAACGAGCAGCAACGGGAGGAAGACCGTCCACTCATGAGGGTTCTGAGAAATGTCGTTTAATAAAGCCTGTCTATCTATTTGACGCTACCGAGTCGAACATACCGAGTTACTAACCGAGTAACTAACGCGAGCACCGTCATCGCCGCGAGTCGCGCCAAATTGTCCTCCGGGGAGATACCGACGCTCGCGTGATCGCCATTACGACGTTACGCTGCTAAACGTGAAATCGAAATACGTTTCTGTTAACCTTCAAATCCCAGGAGAAATGCGGAAAATAGCTTACGGGAAGAATAGAAAATAAATGAACATTCGCGGAAAGGAACGATTTTGGACTGAAGTGTCTAGAAATTTAACCAGGTGTGGCTGAATTTTTTTTGTTTTCAATTAGAGATTACTTAATTAACATTTTTCTTAGAGACTCGGAGGCTCGCTTGCGTCTTTAGATATTACGGGAATCCTTTTGTAGAATTTTCGGAAGTTTTCAAGAAAATAAGTCCTTTTTTTCTCGTGAAAAAGTGTAAAAAATGACACTTGCGTTCGTTTTAGCAAATGAGTTCCTTAAATTTGTCTAGATATAACGTTTTCGAATTGCTGATCTTCTTTCTGCAGTAACGTCAATTAAGTAACTCTGATTTAAACGAAAATTTCAAAACAATGAAAATCTAAGTAAAAATGCAAATCGAAACGTTACAGATGCAAATAAAAATGTCAGTCAAAACGTTGTGAGTTTAAGCAAAAGTACCAATTGAACAACAAATTTATAACGTTTTAAGTTGCACTAGCCATTTTTCTCTACTCATAGCAGCACTTTCCACGCCAAATATTAGTGCATGCGATAAAACACACAACTTATATAACTCATTCATAAAATAAAATACATTTTCACAATTTTGACATAACGTATTGCCCTGACACGCCTCACTTAATTACCTAACAAATAGTGCTCAGACTTTGTTTAAAGCTGTTCGTACAAGGCCGTTTGGAAGTTTATTACGTTTCTAAACTGCATCTTTGCATGGATCTTGTCGCAGCGGCGATTACGATCGCCGTTATGCACGTTAATGCATAACGTTCCGTATGTGGAGAGCGCCATGACGCTAGGAAAAATTGTATTTACCACTCGCTTATCTCGACTCATCTTATCTGTATACACCGTTCTAACGTTATAGCATTCGCTGATGAGCAAAATGTGCGCCACAAATTATCGGCGGCCTTGACACTACCTCGTACAATATGACAAATAACGATGCGATCGATTCGTATTATTTCTTAGAATCACGCATTAAACGCGCACGCAAGTAACAGAGCCATTCGCGCTACGGGCATTATTAATTATAATTATCGATTTATCCGTTACATATATCGTAAAATTTAATTATATACTTTCCGACACTCGTTTCTTATTATTATTCATTGAACAATTACGTAATAAACTGCTAAAGTATGTATATTAACTCAATTCACCGGTAATAAACACATAAACGGTGTTCTCATTATGTGCCAATTATTTCTTGTGATTTAAAATGTCTTCATGCAAATTACTAATAATCACAGCTTCTTCGAATCTCGGAAAACCGGATCTACTCAAGAAATTGATCAAAAACTTATAAACGATCTCTATGCTTCCATATATTCAAGGAAATATCAATATCCACCTCGTGTTTTCGAAACACGAGGCGCTGACTCAAAGAGATGTAATACAGGATAGGTTGTATTTAACAAAAAAAAAGAAAAAAGAAAAAATTGACCGCTTCGCTCGCGACGCAATTATTTGCAACGAACTCGACGCAAGCGGATGCTATTTTCACGTGACGTTCAAACGGACGAGGTAATGTGAATGAAATCACGCGAGATCTCTCTTCGTTAGTCCGCGCCAAGCAACGTTTGCCGCCATTCACCAATTTAGCAACGTTTGCGCCGTTAAGACAGAGCGCCGCGGCTTATGCAATTACAGCAATTAATAATTGCGCGTCCGTTGTGTGGAAATCGTCCGTCGCATGGGATTACTTGTCGGCGTAGCCGCGAAGAAAGAAATAAAGGAGAACAGGAGCGGGGCGGGGAGGAATCAGACAGATTTCAGAAGCTAATTTTCAATCTCTAATTCGCCTGTTTACTCTCGCGATCTTCCCTTCCTTTTTTTAATTATTTTACGCAAGTATTATTAAGCGACTAAGAGTCGCGCGCGCGAGCCTCATGGAAATTTATGTTAATCCGCGACCGGTAATTACGCTCGTAATCAATTCTCAAGACTATCGCGTCTCGCGGTCTCCGCCTGGGCAATACTATTTCGCTGGCATTTTTTTTTTTTTAAATGTAAGCATCACTGTGCAATATTATCCTGTTTAAATGCAAACGTGCAATAATAAATTCCTGATAAAAAAAAAATTAGTTTAGATCTATGTAAATTTTAATTAATATTTAATGAATCCGTATACATAGTTAGACAGATGATTAATGCCCTGCGAGCAACTGTTTTTCTAAATCGTGAGGAAAAAGTCTGGGTAGATGAAAAATAAATTTCTTAAAGATATATAAATATACATTTGACAAATGTACCGTACGATCTAAAATTTATGATTTTAATTTACGTTTTATAATCACAAATTATATATATATATATATATCTGGATTAGTATATAAAATCTTTTTGGCAATTAATTTATATGTATGTTTATTTTGCATTTTCAAAGTTTGCAGATTTAATTGCTGCATCTTCGATATCGGAGATATCGAAATTCAAGAGAGAAAGTGGAGAGGCATTAGCAAGGCAAAGTCGTAATGCATCGACATGACAGCGCTGACTACGAGGTACAAAAAAGCCACGGCAATTTGCCAATCAAAGATCACGGAGGCGCGAAACGCCTCGCATACCGCGTCGACAAATACGCCTCGGTCGGCCGAGACAAAAGGTGCTAACTCAAGAAGGCAGCGGGTTAAATCGGTTCCCCACGAGTTCCGATCCCCAGCCACCACCATCGGTCGTAGTGGCGACGACTACCTTCGCACCTCCTATCGTATATTTTCTTCATTGTGACTCTCCGTTGCGACTCTTGTCGCCTCAACAGTGCGGTATTCACGGAATGAAGGCGTTCGGAGTCTTAAGCCCTATCTTTCCTCAGAAAAAGGACGACTGGCAGTCTGAAAGTAAGGACTCTGCTCATTTAAAGGGATTCCTCTCGAAAGGACATATTCTTCTCTCGCAGCTCGTGACATCGCGATTTTCCTCATGTCAAAACGTGACGAAATTATCACTTCGATAAAATCGGAACTAATTGGTAATTTTAGTAAGTTATTTTTGTTGAATCTACAAAGAAAAATTTACAAAAGAAGGTTTTTGCTAAAGTATCTCAAAATTTAGCTATAGAAAGTACAAAAATAACTTAAAGTACTCAAAATTTTTACATTACTGCTTAAATTTTCTACATAATTATTTTGATGATTCAGGAAAATTATTTTTAGATCTGTTAAATTTTTCAATATTTCAGCAAAATCATTTTTACCGTACATTATTCTACAATAATGCAACGAATATTATATATATACATTATGTATATATTTCAAGAGTGTACAATAAATCTTCTTTTCCCTCATATATAGGATTATAAATAATCGAGCTTGTTTTATTCCGTTTCACGGTCCCTGAAAATAACTGTCGATTACCAGTCTGTACACACTGAGAAACCT
>NW_017305485.1:1075171-1086348 GCF_001594115.1 Trachymyrmex septentrionalis
CTTATTCCGTTTCACGGTGCATCCCTGAAAATAACTGTCGATTACCAGTCTGTACACACTGAGAAACCTGTTTAGTTGAATCAATTAATTTCTTGCCTAGGGCAAATAGATCCTTAGTTTGATGCAAAATAATTTATTTCGAGCAAAACATTTGGTTATTGTAACATTTTATTTGTTTCTGATAAACAAGTTTGTCGTTGCAGTACTTAAATGTTTTTGCTTTAACTAAATTATTTTATCACATCAATCATAGATTTGTTTGTCCATTTATCTTAAACAAGAGATTCACTATTTCGACTAAATGGGTTTCTTACACCCAGAGAAAGGTGATCTTCGATTCAAAGAAATGTTCCTTTGAGTTGAACATTATTCCTTTGATTTAAATATTACTTTTTTAAATCGAATGAAAAAATTTATTCGATTCCAAAAAATGTTTAAATCAAAGAAATTATTTCCGTACACCGAAGAAACGTTTCTTTGAATCGAAGAAACCTTTCTCTGGGTGTAGGTACAAAGAAGAAAGCAATGAAATTGCTGGAAAACGACAGGAAAATGTACAAACGTTAAAGAGGAAAGAACCTGCGTCGTATGCACTCGCGTGCATTCAGTTCGATCCGAAATTCGCATTTAAATTAAAAGTGACACCCAAGCAAGGTAAACTCTGGTTGCAAACGCACAGTTTGCGCGGTTGCGCGTGCACGCATGTCGAGCAAGGTGCGTGGTAGGAAGAGACAACGCACGCAGACGATCGCATCAAAGATAAACGTCTCGGAAACAGCTCCTTCGCGAAAATTCATGCCGTCGGTCACGTGCGAACGCGGCCGTTAATTGAACGATTGACGCTTTCGTGATCGCGGCTCAATCGCAATTCCGAATATCCGGCGTAGTACGGTGTAGTAGCATGGAATGCGAAAGAGGGAATAAATCGGCAGTAAAGCTCGTAAAAATCGGCACTAAAGCTTGTAAAACGGCTCGTTGAGGATTGCTCGCGGATTAAACGGAACGAAACGTATGGTTATGATTAACGCGCGAGATGTCCATTCCATTGATCGATCTCGCGCATCCCATTCGTCCGCCGCGATTTCTTCAAGCCGAACTTGATGTTCGTAAATTCCAAAATGCACTCGACACATTCAATCTTTAGAGGTGATGTAGTTTTTCCTTCAGTAAAACTTGTTATAATTCGTTATTTTATTCTCTCTCAAATTTTTGAAGTGGAATCTCATCTAAAGAATGAAAATTGAAAAAGAGTGACTCAATTTTCAATTTTTAAGAATGAGATTTCACTTTTCAAAGTGACGATTCACTCTAAAAGTTTTAGAGAGTTGTATTTCTTGCCTCAAAATATGCAGATACTGTTTCAACGTCATATAATGGTTTTTTCGTTGTGTAAACACTTGAAAAAATATAGGTGTGAATTTAACTCATGCGATAATTCTTATCTCTTCTCTCTCTCTCTCTCTCTCTCTCTCTCTCTCTCTCTCTCTCTCTCTCTCTGTGTGTTGGTATTAATATTAACACCATCATGGTGTGGAAATAATAACAAAAATCTGAATTTTTTTAATATAAATATTTTAAGTGTGTGTACTAAAAATGACTTATGTAAAGTTTCATTGAGATTCACCAATTAGTTTATAACAAATAAATAACTACAGCTTTGCCAAGATATTTTTAATACTTTTGACGGTTCAATCGTACGGAAATAATGTCTAACTCGACATCAAGACTCACCCGAACTGTGAATGTTCTGAATATGCGATCATTTGCGATAATTGATTTTATTCTGCGATTTTTTCGTTATGTTAATGTCTGAAGAGGGCTCAATCCGGTAGCCGAAAAACTTGTAACTTGTAATTATTTTCTTAATTTTGATTCTGTTTTTTGCGTTATGTAATTCTACCTCTGTTAATTGTAATATATTTGTTTGATAATTTCAAAGAAATGTGTTGACTCTTACTTTGCCCGTTACTTATTATTATTTGTTTTATAACAAATAAATTTTGTTTATTTATTGAACAATTAATGTCTGCATCTCGATGTAACTTTACACAAATATTTTTGAATTCATAAAGTACTTATATTAAAAAAATTGAGATTTTTACCCCATTATTTTATAATACATTTTCATATATTTCTATTAGAGTAGAAATTTAAAAAATATTATGAAAATTTTTATTGAAATAACTTTTCATCCAGATGGTCAACTGTCTCTAATTTGTTTGTATTACTTTTAAATAATCTGGAATTTTTTCAAGTTTTTTTAACTCTTAACATATTTCCCTTACAACCTCCTTAAAACCCGTGGTGTTAAATATTAACAATGAGTTAATAAGTACAATGAGAATTATATATTACAGACATTCGCTACTTTTTCGAGTGGAAGGTTAATCATTTCTCTCCTTCATGAGAACGTACAATATTTTCTTCGTGTATAAGTAAGAAATAATTAATAATTAATACGTTCGCGGGGGCGAACGTATCTTGAAGCAGCTTGAATTTTTTGGCCGCAGAGCTTCGTGATAAAAACAAGCGACGTGACGCGCTGGTTGGCTCGGATCGCAACTCGGCCGGAGGAGGAAGTGCTCCTCTTCGGGGTGGTGAGTGGCCGCGGGGCACTCTTTCGAAGAGTCTCTAGCGCGCGCGCGCGCGCGCGCACACACCGTCCGTCTCTCTCTCTCGTCCATTCTCCCCAAGCGCAAGTGCCGAGAAGCAACGACCGGGAACGGAGGCAGCAGCGGCTTGGGTTCAACCGAAGTTAGCATCTGCTCTCTGGGCCTCGTAATATGCGTGCTCGATATCACGGCGCGGGATCTCAGATGCGTGTTGGCGATATCACGCACTCGTGCACGCGTCTCCTCACCGGCTCGGCGCGGCGCGTCGCTCTTGTGCCCTCTCTCTCTCTCTCTCTCTCTCTCTCTCTCTCTCTCTCTCTCACATTCTGTTTCTTCCGCTATCCTCACGTACGAACGAAATCGTCCGCTCTCGCTACCGCGGCCGACGCGATTCGCGCGCTAGTTCGTCCAGGAAGTGACGGTAGAGAAAAGACAGAGACTACGTACGAGAGGGACGCCATCAATTCTGCGGCGATGGAAACCGCCGTAGAATTCATGGCGAGGATCATTCGATTTATTTATTTATTTCGTTCTTTATTTATTCAAGCGAGGGAGCAAAGACGTAACGCGGCCCGGTTGGCTGATCGATAAATCACGAAAGAACGGACGGGCCCGATCGTTGCTCCCGACAGCGGGAAGTGCGTCCGTGTGCGTTAATTAGTAACGGTTTTACCGAAGGGCCCGCTGCCGACGACGCGACGGCCGGTCAGTACTGCAGGTTCCCCGACCCCTTCGCCCTACTTCCGCCGCGAATATATTACCGGGGTGGCCGTTTTTTTGTCGCGACGTTTTTAAGGAACACACGGCACCATCGTTTCCTCTTTTCTCCCTTGTTCGCCCCTTTCGTTTCTCCATTGGAACCCGCTCACTCTCTCTCTCTCTCTCTCTCTCTCTCCCTCATCCTGTCCAAACTCGACAGACAATCGCTGATTCGCGTATTCGCGAACCGCGACTAATCCGCTTCCTCCGGAACGGTCGTTCTTCAGTTTTCAAAAGCGAATGTTAGCTCTTAACCATCGCGATTAAAATCAAGTCGCCAAAAACGATCCTGTTCTTGTGCTTCATAAGAGATTCCGCGCCGAGATAATATCTCTATGCTAATGATATTTGTACTCACTACGAACGATCGAGGCTTAAACGAAAGGAATTAAACACTTAAAGTGCTCCCTCTCTCTCCCTCTCTCTCTCTGTTAAACATATCTTGAGACTGCTGAATAATTCCCGCGGTCGCTATGGAAGTTATCCTTACCCTCCTTTCCCTCTCCTAACAGTCAATAAATAGTCGTGAAAGGTACACGAAGTGCAAATATACTATACATGTGCTATTAAGTACATGCCTTTGATGACTATTTATTGACTGTCAAAGGAAGTGAGGATATATTCAGGATAATAGCTTCGGTCCATTTTTACAAAATGTCTTAAAGCGATCTCATTATTTCATTTTATTCAAATTTCCTTTATTTACAAGTCCATGCAAGAAACTTCGACGTGTCATTTCTCACTTATGACGTATAGCCGTGCAAATTAGTGCATCTTAGAAGAATCTTAATTAGGGTTGTCACAAATTCCTCATCCTAAAATTCCATAACTTTTTCCCTGATTTCCAAAAAAGTTTCGTAATTTTTCCAGACTTTCGATATTCTAAAATTTGTCGTATTTTCGTCCTGATTTTGAAACTATAAAATATTTTGTTGAGAGAAGATCAATTTAACATAACATGAAAAGTACTATTAATGTACTACTTTTAATTGTCAAGTTGGAAGTTTCCCCAAAAAAAACTGTACAGATGTAAAGTACGTATATTAAACTTCTTTAAAGCCAAGAGTTTTAATTTTCCAAGAAATTTTGCAAAATTCCCTGGCTTTTCCTTGATTGTTTTGACAACCTCCCTAAAGGTGATCCGATCGATAATAAATACTGTTGTCAGCATTGATAAACTTTTTAGGCTTTCATAAGTATTGTCTTCAAAGACACTTCAGAAGGTTTGCGGGTTATTATGTGTTTCCATCCATTGCTAACGCGCCAACGTTTCGCGAACTTTGCTGTTCACTTCATCAGGGCGAGAAGCGCACTGTCAGTATTAACATATATTGACGATATTACTGATTGTATGCGGTTATAATATTGATGAACTGATGTAGAATACTAGTACTAATGATGATCTGGATCTTAATTATCGCGCATTGATACGGCTTTATTAAAATCCCACCAGTATGTCACAGTCTAATAGATAATGTACGTAAAACTAAAGTAAAATATATTGTCAATAATACCGATCGTATAAGATTGTAAAATAATACGGATCGTAAGGTTGCAAAAATATTAAAACTAATGATGCATGTTGTCAGTATAACCGATTCAATGTTACTGATCAATATTACTTTACCCTGCACGGTCGGTAATATTAAATCTTAATATTATAATTAAGGAACAAGAAGAAATGTAAACACAAATTGTGGCGAACATAATTTGCCAACCCTTCGGTCGATTGCTGTCGATTACCGTAAGAAATATGTAAAAATAAAGCCGGAAAGAGATGAAGACCGGCTACCGTGCACGCAGAGCAGCCATGTAGTGATCTAAACGCTCGATCAATTCCACTTAGACCGTCATATTTCTTCCGACGGTTTATCCGCCACCGATCTTCCTGGCCTGCTACATTTAGTCCCTCGCATTTATCACGTTGTTTCTACATCTTGTCCGTCACTCTTCTCCTCGAAGCACATTTTACAATGTGTAGATTCACGACGGTGAATCAACATTGTCAAACATCTCGACGGTCGAGTCTCGGATGAAATTTTGGCTCGGAAGATCGAGCGCTAATTATTTAAAATAATGACTTCTGCTTGCCGCTCTTAGAGATAACAAAATTACTCTCGCATACTGAATTAGAGCTAAACAGTACTACTCGGCTTATCTGATTAGACGTCGTCGATCTTACGCGCCAAAGATCGCCTCACCGAATTTTCGCCGGCAAAATTCGCGGTGGTCTTCAAATTCAAAACAGTCAACGTGCTTCCAGCACGATTAATACGAACAATTCCGCTCACGGATTCTGCATTCTGACTTTCATGTGAACGAGAATAAGTCGTGACGCGATTTTCTGTTACGTTGAATGCCTTCATATCGATCGATTCGGAATCCCTCGCGATAGAGGCCTCTCGGCAGATTGGACGAACGCGAGGAGGCAGGAGCTCTGGGAATCAGCAGCCAATCTGGTTGTTCGTCCTCCTCGAGTTACTCGCGTTTCAGATCTCTTTGGTCGGTCTGAATCTACAGCCTCTCTCTCTCTCTCTCTCTCTGTCTCTCTCGCGCCGTGTACACACGCGCAGTGAAATATCTCACGTGGCGCGGCGGTATGCGGCAGAAGCGAGCATTCCACCCCGCGCGATAGGAGTGGACCGCGTTCTGTGTGCAGCGTGCCTTGTTCCCCTGTTATTAGGGACAATTTCCAATTGCCCGCGGGCTACCATCGCGCGAGATAGAGCGAGCGAGAGGTGCGCGCGTACGCGTGCAGAAGCGAGCACAACCGGGGGGGTGCCCCGTTCGCCGTCGTCACGATGTCTTGGAGAACGCGAGTCGGGACGGGATGGCATCCATCCCAGGAACCTTATCCTGCATACGCGATGATTAGCAACAACGAGAAGCACTGCAACGAGCACAAAGTGGCTGCGAACCACTTAACGCTTGAGAGAACTCTTGATTAGATTGCCACGTCCTGGACTCGATTCCACCAATGGCTGTGTAAGATTAACTTTAATCTCGGTTCAATTTACTCTCTAGCTTCTTCTAATTTTAAGAACTGGAAAGAAATAAATAGGAAGTTAGACCGAAATGAAAGTTAATCTTACGTTTGGTGAGATCGGACCTTAATCTGGGAAAAGTTACCCCGTAGTAATTTTCTTTACTGATTTAGGAATTCACATTCATTTTTTTTTTTTTTTAGAAAATATATCAAGTAAATCTATATATAAAGTAATCTCAAGTACTAAACTGTTATGGAACAATTAATAATATGTAATTAATAGTAACTTTTAATTGACATATAATATGAAAAAACACTCCAAGTGAACGTTTAAAACAAATTAGATGACTATTCCTGGAGTAACGTTTTCACCTACTATTCACCGTTTAATAATATTATATTAAACTGCCGTGTTAAAGGAAAATCTACCGTGTTGAAATTAATATTGCAAGAAACTAATTTCTGGTGCACATAATATTAATACACTGCATTAAATAAAATTATCATAAAATTAACATTGTTGGTGCGTCATAGATTTTTTTACATCCTGTACGTTTAGAAAAAAAAAAAAAAAAATAGCTATCATATAGTATTACGGAAATTATATCTTCTATTTTAAGATAGTTATTTTTTAATATTATTATACAGGACACAAGAATGCACGTTCCTTTTTCAGGATTCCTCCAATTCCCTAAACTATTTTTATTTATTAAAATCCGCTCAAAGTTCCTCCCAGTGGAATCTTTCCATCGCCACCATCGTCAATCTCTCGGCGAGTACTTCCAAACCACACTGTACACTCGCGTATAAACGTGCAGAGGTGCAGACCGTCCCCTCCCCCCAGCCCCCTCTTTCTTGAGCTCCATCGCGGGCATATTTTATGATAAGCAGCGTTGCATTTTTGCCACGAGACCCCGCGGACCGCCGCGGGGCACCGAGGCACTTCCAACTTCCAACCGTACACGATCTTGCAGAGGCGCGGGAGGGCACGGAGGAGGCGGGAGGGTGAAAAGGATAAGCGTGCGTCCCGCAAAAAGGAGGAGAGTAGGTATCGGGCGACGGGATACACACGTGTGTACACGAGAGGAGGCAGATACAGGCTCGTGAGAAGGGAGGCTCGGACGTATAATCATTGTGATTATCTTGTATTAGGTATTGACTACGGATTTGCATAATGGTACCTACCTAAGGCACCCTTGGCATCGCATCGCATCGCATCGCATCGCATCGCATCGCATCGCATCGCATCGCATCGCATCGCATCGCATCGCATCGCATCGCCTCGCGTCGCGTCGTCGTAGAAACGAGCGCACTACCCCCGTGGCTCCGTTCGCCCTGCTCCTCCCTCCGAGACCGATCGCTCCTCTTCTCCCGCCCCGTCTCGTCGCCCTGACCCTTTTTTTTTTCCCACCACGAATAGCATTTTATGGACTCCGCCAACGACTCCGCATGCTTCGATCACTCGCGTAAAAATACCTCGCAGATTGACGTTTCCTTTGTGGAATGCACCCCCAGACTTCTTTAATTTTGCCTGTCTCTTTAGAGGGCGGGCATCTATCTTTCAAATCTTGCAACTTTTCCTTCACACACACACACACACAGTTCAATATTTATTATCGCGTATTTTTTAGCATTGTATTTCCTTGCCTCAATGTGCTTTCCATAATGATTTTGATAATACAAAAGTGTCGTTATATCTTTGTTATTCTTGAAATGTCAAGGAAGATAGAATGATGTTCGCGTCAATTTGTGTCACTGAATGAAAGCACCCAATATTGTTTCAGTGCCACTATAGATTTAAAAAAAAGTATAATTGTAGTGATAAAACTACAAAGGTTGGGCATAAATTTATGTCCGGACACTTACAAACAATAATTATTATCTATTATTAATTTCTTTCAAATATTTGTTTATTACAATATTAAAATTGATTGTATTTAACGATTACAATCAAATTATAATGTAACATTTTAAAAAGCATTTGTGAGATTAACAATAATATCTAAATATAGGTATATAAAATTTTATGTAAATGTCTGGACATATAGATACATGTCCAGTCACTAGGACGTTTACTTAATAAAAGTGAGAACTACATTTCAATATTTAGAATTAGTGTACGTAATTGAATAAACTATTTTATTCCTACGATAAGTATAAAATAGTTCATTCGAAACTACACATTAATATATATTAGGTTGAGTAAAAAGTCATCGCGTATTTTTTAGCTCAAAGTTGTATATACAATATCTTCGTCAATAATGAATGAAATTCAAATTTAAAAAAAGGGTTTTAAAGCTTGAAATCTCTACTTTTAAAAGCTTATCACATTTTTTAAGTTTATATGAGTTTGATAATTTTTACATACCAAAAACTACGAGCTGAAAAAGAAGAAAAATTTTCTTCTCACTTTGTGGATTTGTAACGTGTCCAAAACGAATTTGAGAAAATTTTCGATTACCTATCGTGAAAGCTTGATACTTTCCCTACAAAATCGTTTTTTTTTAATATTCCTACGACTTTTGATTACTGAGTTATCGCGGATTAAATAAAAGAATTATTTTGACTTTAATTGCTCATAACTCCATTAAAAATTGTCGTATCGTATAATTTAAAAAAGAGATTTTTAAAGCTGAAACTTTACTCTATTAAGATATATTTATATTGTTGGTAAGAAAGTAATTGCGGTTTTTACTGATAGATGTCTTTTAAAAAAACGCGATGACTTTTTACTTAACCTAATATATACATATAAAACTTGTATATAGTTGTTACTTTTATATGGTTGCTACTTGTATGTCTTTTTCTCTGATTTTAATGGCCTCCCGTTCTGGAAAGATTAATCTGATTTACAGAAGTTTACAGAAGTGATCTCTGCCTTGTCGTGTCCGGAAAATCACAGCCGAGTATCGAATAACTCGTTTCTCCATTATCAACGTAGCTGGGTAATCGCTTATAATACAGACGATAATGTAATGCGCGTCGAAATGATATCTGTGCGTGCAGCAGACTGATGCCAGAAGCGATATACACCGACAACGATGAAACGCAACTGGATATTTAATTATAAATACACGCGAATAGCTCTCTTTTCACGACGCAATCGACGTTTTCATACCGCAATTCGCAAAGCGTCGCGGATTGATTTGACGGGAGAACCGGCTGCGAGACAAGTTCCATATTAAACAGCAAGGGATAAACACGGTGAGGATAACGAAGGGTTCGCGATAATGACGGAGATAGCGTAATGGACAATATGAGTGCCGACTGGACGGCCCACACGAATAATTCGATAGCCAACGACTTTAGCGGCGTTTAAGGTAATACGGAGTTCGTTTTCGCGTACCTGATGTTTAAATCTTTACACGAGATACTCACACGCGCGCTCGCGATACAGCCGGGATGTTAAATTTGAATACATCGCTGATCGATCAGTCTCTTTTAGATGCGCTAACTATAGCCTTCGGACGGCGGATCGAGTTTCATGTAAAAGACGTACCGGCACACGTCGCGCGAAGGAAGCGAGATGATCTCCTGCAACGATAGAAACTGTGCCAAGTAGTTACGTACTGAGAGAAAACATTCCAATTTTCTCTATGGATAAGTATAAAATATTATACGGAAAGAGAAAAATATTGTACACAAAAAAAAAAAACGTAATTTTACCGATGTATCTAAAACTTTAACTATCGGCATAAGTCTAAAACAGGGTTGCCACAGAAAATGAATTTAAAAATTCCCTGACTTTTCAAGGTTTTCCAGATGAAAATGGAAAATTTTCCATGATTACTATGAAGCATGTAAATTTTAACATTTAAACTCAAGGAAAGGTAGAAAAGCTAGTCTATATTATTAAAAGTGACACAATAAAAGAGCTTAATAGCATAGTAAAATTTTGGGTGAAAATTCAAGCTAGTAAAAAAATTAATTAGTTTTCGAAAAAAGAATGCAGTTATGACGGAAAAAAGGAATCAAATAAAAAGTACTGAATGCAATATAAATTTTAATTATTTCATTAAAATCGTTTAAAGCACGCAAGTTTTGAACGTATTTGACTATAAACGTTAGATATAATATTTAAAAAATTAGAAAAATTATTTGGAATGAAAGGAGCAGTGTAAGGAGATTGTGAGCAAATTTTAATATTCCAGACTCTTTTACATTTTCCTCTGAATTGTATTAATCTGGGAGACTCCGTTACTGCACTCGATTACTTTGATTTGCGACTACCTGAATTGTATTAAGGAAATTGTATCATACGAGACTACCAAGATGTTTGGAATTATTCATCGAGAGATTTTATTATACTAGACTGCTCTGAAAATGGCTTGAATTAAGCCGAAACGGTATTTGGTATGCATATGTACTAAGAAATATATGTTGATATAATCGCTCCAATTACTGTGAATTTAGGCTCTTAATTGCCCGTGTTTTTTCATTTATTATTTAATTTTCTTCTGATTTTTCCCGATTTTTCTCCATTTTCTCCATGACCAATTTCAATTTCCCTGACTTTTCCTGGACTTTTGCCGGTTTTCCAAGTCTGTGGCAATCCTGTAAAAATAATTTTGTTGGAGTATCAAAACAATTGTATAAGATTGTATGCTCAAGCATAACGCTAAAAAAATTTTGATATCCCAGCAATCGGCTTAAATGTCCTACGCATAATTATTTTGATATCGTCAAATAAAATTATTTTCAAATCCACATATATAAAATTAAATTTTTAAATACTTCATCAGCAAAACTATTCTTTCGGTATAAAATAATATATATTTCTGGGAAAAATAGTATAAAATTTGTTCAATTTCCAGAATAAA
>NW_017305485.1:1086620-1113408 GCF_001594115.1 Trachymyrmex septentrionalis
CAATATTTCTGGGAAAAATAGTATAAAATTTGTTCAATTTCCAGAATAAAATGTCTTACGGAAAACATTTTACACAACATAAAGGAAACTTTATGTTTAACATCGTGTCTTTTGTAAGCGCACCTAGTCGTTTACCGCAAGTTTTATATCGCCGAAAGTGCTTTACATAATCGCCAGTAATCACACATAATTGTACTCTTTATCGGGATATTCGCAGGGTACCGTACCTCAAATCGCTATAAGTTAAAGATCGCGAAATATATACGGGGAAGCGTTGCACCTGTTGTGGCGCGAAAAGTCGTGGCGACGGACTTCCGACTATGAAGTCGTCTGCTCGTCTCGCCGCGTCTGAGACCGACACCGACACGTTCGATGACACGAGCGGCGCGAGAAACGAGTGGGTTGACGAAGGCGGTGCCGGCGAGAAGAAACCAGGTGAGACCATGGTTTTCTGCGACGAGCGAGGCATGACGGCCGGGCCAGCCCGAACGGGAGAGATAACGATCCCCTCGATCTGGATCACAAAACTCATCCAGGGTCGTGAACGCATAACCGTGCGCGCAGCATGATGGCGTGCATACACGCACGCACGTACGCACGCACGCGGCGGAATTACTCTCGTCTCTGGCGTTTTACGCTCATCGGCAACTCGTGGGCCCACGAGGAAACGTTGCAGTTGCGAAGAGCGAAGGAGAGAGAGAGAGAGAGAGAGAGAGAGAGAGAGAGAGACGGAGAAGGGAACTAAGATTTTAATCTAGCTCCGGACGAGGTCGGCATATGGGACCGTTCGTGGGACCACCGAGTCATTTGGCCGGGCTCGGTTCAGCTCAGCTAATTAGCGGGCTTGCGCGAGCGTGAACCCAATTTCTGTCCGAGTCGGCGCGACAGACGGCAACGGAGTTCGGTAGTCGAACGTGCACGCGGAAGAGGCTTGGCAAAATCCTAAATTGCTCTCGGTCGGAATTACTCGTCGACCGACGGTATTGCCGTAGCAATTCCATTTCCATCTGTATTCAGATTACTAACGAACGTGATTTCGTCACGGCTGAAAATTCGAGACTGGGTCGAGCGTCTAAATGGTGTATTTTCAAAATGTCTTCGAGTACACGTCAAATACTTCCTCGTTACGAACTCTCACTACCGCGTGTAGGAGAGGAAAAAAATGCTGCCTCTAAATAATTCGTTCCGCTTGCAAAATTGACAGGCGGCATTTCGTAACGCCTAGCTCGCTTGATAGCTCGCTTCCAGGAAACGTGGCGGGCATCACGTAGGCGTACTTCGGCGAGCGGATTCCGCGGCGCACGGTGCGGTAGGCGTAGTCCGGGCTACGCGAATGGATTTTACAGCGCGAGTCACGGCGCATACCGATGGTATGGAGCGCGACGAGGCCGCGCACCGGAGAACAAGGAAGAAGGGGGCAATAGTAGAAGAAGAGGCGGAGAAGGCGGAAAGCGGCGGACGGATGGACGATGTAGTAGAGAAACTGAAGAGAGGAGAGCGAGAGCGAGAGCGAGAGCGAGAGAGGGTTCGCGGCAGGAATTATCGGGGTCTCTTCGTTGCCTACGGGGCACAACGGACCCTCATGGAGAGTAGCTAAGCGACCATTACTCGGATGGTGAGCCAATGGAGTGGATCCCCACGCCCCCTTTGACTTACTCCGCACAGACGGCATGCAAATACGCGCGTGCGAGATGCACCAAAGGATGCACCTTCGCTCTACTCGGCTCTCTACTTCTCTCTCTCTCTCTCTCTCTCTGTCCTCTCCTTTCCACCTCGCTCGCTTCGTTCCTCGCTGATCTTCTTCGGTGCCTCCTGGTGGTTCCTCCTCTCCTCGCTGTCTCTCGCTAAGGAGCCCAGTCTCGTCGCGAAGTAATATTTATCACGGACCACGGCTTTTTAGTCGCCTTTTTAGTTCGGCCGAGATTGACCAGCGCGGTCAGATATTCCTCTTCCTCTGTGTCTTTCTAGGGTCGCGTCCGACTCAACGATTGGCAGGTAAGAAAAACGCTCGGCGCGTTCATCGCTGAGAGAAAGATAAGAACCGCTTACGGAAAGAATATCTTACATCGGTGGGCGAAGAGAGTGAAATTACCCGTAACGACTACGCGGGCTGTGGTATCAAGCACCACCGTTTGCATTTATAACTGTTTACACCTCGGCGGAATGCCCTATCCTCCGTCTAGCGTAGCATAACGTAGCCCGTCGAGAGAGGGCACGAGTTCAATTTTAAAAAGGGCACGACGCTGACACTGGTAAACAATGGCCAGTGATAAATACGACGCATTCCCGCGAGCCATTATAATCTTATTGTTGGACTTGTTCTCTCTCGTATGCAGGTGGCAGCAGCCACAGCGATGCATGCCACGGCTGCATTCGGGGAAGGAAAGGGAGAAGAAGGGAAGCGCGAGGGCACCGGTTAGAGAGATACAAACGGGGTATACGGAGGAGCCGAGGAGAAAAAACAGAACCAGAAGAGAAGAAGAAACCGCCAACAGCCGCGTCCGCTTCGCCTCTTCTCCTTCGGCTCCTCCTTACCCTACCCCCCTCTCCCCTCTCCCTCTCCTCTCTTCACGGCCCTCTCTCTCTCTCTCTCTCTCTCTCTCTCTCTCCTCCGCGGGCCCTCGACAACAGAGTACCAACGGAGATGCCACCACCGAGATACTGATTATAAACTCCATTCCATTTGTAACGAGGTCCATCTATTTTGGCGCCCAACACTCGTTGCGCCGGGGGTCTCTAGGTAGCGCCAGATTTTAATACGATATCCCTCACATTATCATTCGTTTCAGACCTACTCGGCAACCTCTTTCGCCGACGAGAAGACTCCTCCCCCCTTCCTCCCTCCCCCCCCTCTCCTCTTGTCGCAGAACAATACGCGATGTAAGCTGTCTTCGCAGAGCCGATGCACGTGGAACGTGTCGATATAGTTGGAGGGACGATCTTAGCGCTGGAATATCTCTCTGCCTTTCTCTCTTATCGATGTAATACGTAATTAAAGCAACTGTCGTACACCGTACTAATCACTGGTAGAAGGGATGCTGCCCTACCTATAATTACTTTTCCCGTATGAGACGAGTGTAATGATGAAAAAAAATGCAAAATGATAATATATCGTAATATCTATCTTAGTATGCAATTGTAATGTTTCGCTGGGTAGGGGGGGGGGGATACAAATCACGTAGTCGATGGTGAGATTTTGTCAGAAGGTTGCAAGATTAGATTTCGAGAGGATCCTCGTCGTTTTTCCCATCGGGGGTCGCAGGTGGAGAGATGTCACCCTGGCATTGTTTTAAAGAAATTCCTAACGGGAATTTCTTTCGTGTCCAGGTAGAGGACGAGCCTGTTTTATTTTACGAGCTTGCCCGTCGTTCCTAACGGTCCTCGTAATTTTTCGAGAAACACGAGGATTCAGCCGAAAAATAACAATCCATGCGGTTTCCCGATGAGATCGTTGCTTGCATAATATATGAATGATCTTTATTTTTTTGCCATATATAACAAGGTTTATAAAAATATATATACATACAATAAGAGAAAGATACGCTGAAGAAGAAAGAAAAAGTCTTCTAATTAAACTGACAGAAATGGCATTCTCTCGTTGGGTCTCTTCGCTGATTTAATCGGAACGTTTTTCTCAATGTGCAAACACGAGTTTATTAAATAATTTTGCTTTCCATGCGAACACATTTTTTTTTTCTCGCCCAATCCGTTTTCCATCCGTACGATCTTTGAACCGGAAAACTTATTTAATTTTCACTTCCTTATTAAATATATAAATTATTAATATTCTTGGAGCGCTGCGAAAAACACTGCGAAACTAGCAAAAAGGTTTATCAAATTAAGTAATATATGTTTATTGTCTTGTCAAAATGTGAGCACGCACGCAAAAGCTGCGATGCAGAAATTTCCCAGGATACACTCGAGAATCATTGCATCCTGGCGCAGGTAATAATTACGAACGTCAGACTCAACGATGCATAACGATACACAAATCACGCTCCGGGAAAGAGGAAGACAGCGTCGACAGGGAGGAAAAGAGAGGAAGGAAAAAGAATAAGAGAGAAAGAGAGAAAGAGAAAGTCTTGCGTTAACGTCAAAAAGTCCCGACGTTCGTGCATCGTCGAGCTAAATCTTCCTGACGTTTTTTCCCCTAAAAACACGACGCGAATCGTTGGCGCGGTCCAGGTAAGGGGACCCTACTGACCCTTTTCGCCTTGGCGTCGATGCCGAGAAAATAAAGTTTCCACTTTATATCCACGGAGAGTATCGACGGGGCAGGTAGTTACACGGCCCTCCTAGAGACACCCCGTATAATTGGCCGATAAAGATTCCAAAGATTACGAGTAAATATTAATCTTTACCTCCGAAACGTTTCTGGCTACTGGATACGTGCTCATCGGGATCAGAATCCCCGATCCTTTCCGAACGATAAGGATCCACCCATTGGCCGCTCGCTTGATTTTAACAGAAGAGAAAATAATAATATAATCATCAATATAATACAATCGCGAGTAATAAAGTTTATTTATCGAGAAGAATTTTACTAAAATAAAAAATTCAAGGCCCATTCGCAGATACCTTCCCAATGGTATTTTTGTTGTAAAGCGTAATAAAAATCTTGATTTACCAAAATCACAGCCCGTAGAAAATTAAACATGAAGAAATGTACTGAATTGATTTCCTTCCAGAGAAACCAACGTCCGTGTTACATCTTTATTGTTTGTTTTTTTCGTTTCAAGACTTCGTAACCGAATACTTAATCTTTCATCGTCTGATGAGCGCGCTCAGCAGACGGAATATTCAGGCCTCAGATGCTGAGAATCGTTTAAAATGGATTTTTCCATTGAATTTCTACGGAAGAGCCGGAGAACGCGCCGTAACAGCGGAATAATTCTCTCGTTAGCGCGGGAAGCAGCTATGGCGGTTTAAGCGAAAGGAGTAACAGACGAAACACGACGCAGTGCGCGATTGTTCGAGCACACGCTTTATGTCGACTCGGCCAGGTAGATGCACTGATGCATCGCGGATGAAGCTACGCGTCGCGTGGGAATATATGGGGATCTAGGGAATCTACGATACGCGGCCGTGGCGTCGCGTCGCGTCGCGTCGCGCCGCATCCCCTGCGGGGGTTCCAAGACTCACCAACGTACCCCCGGACAAATTTTAATATATTAGACAGCCATCGTCTCCCGTGCGCGCGAGTGCTACCGCGTTGGACACCCGTAGAGAGAACATAACAGGAATGTTCTAATATTCAGTTTCCAAGTAGTGTAGATTAACTTTAATCTCGATTCAACTTAATCTTCATCTTTTTTCTAATTCTTAGAACGAAACGTCTTTTTCTAATTCTAAGAATTAGAAAAAAAAAATGAAGAATTGGTTAAATCGTGATTAAAGTTGTTCCCGTTGTTACGTTCAAATTCACTATACCGTCATGTTGTTTAGATCGGTACGATGAAAAAAAAGCTAAAATATAAAATATGAAGCTTTTTTGACTTTCACAGAAAAACATTTTATACGATTGGGCGATTTTTTTAACGGACAAAAACAAATTTCATTAACAGATAAAAACAATTTTTCAATAAAATATCAATAAGAAAATTAACTACAATTTAGGTGAAATATATCTGGTCGAGAGTTGATCTATATATAACGTAACTGAAAAACGCAGGCATGAGAATCTCGAATTAATATCGATGATTTGTATGTTCAAGTACTACCTCATCTCACAGATTACGTTTCCATCGGAAAGATGAATGCCCGATAAGTTACATTTACGTCCACGATCGCACCGAGATGGAGATGGTGAAGCGGATACATTAAAGAAGGCGACTCCCGTCATGGCGTCGTCTTGAAATCATCGATAATTCAAGGACCTTCGAATTCACCAGAAATCGGGACCGTCGATGTTATTAACCTTCGGACGAGCAGGTGTTGATTCGGTAACGGGCCGGTAATTAGGCTGCCGAGAGCGGTCTGGTCGCGAGAATGTGATCGTGGCTACAATGCGAAGCGAACATTATACATTCGCATTCTACGAGTGGTGCGAGTACGCGTAGATACCACTGCGCATTCCGGTGTACGATGCGCCGCGATATACACGTCGCGAATATCGTACGTGGATACAATACAGGCGCGCAAGATTGCACGCATCTCTCGACGAACACACACTCGCGTTCGCGTATCGCGTATTAAACGCGCGGCTCACCTCCGCGGCCGTTCGCTCGCGCTCTTTAACGCGTTAAGCGCCTAATTATTTGCCCTACCAGTAATTACTTCGTTCCAGTCTTTCTTCCTTCGCCGCGACGAGCCTGCTTTTGCTGCTCCCGCTTGCAATTTTATCTCGCATTGCACCGCCGTACATCCGCGCGCTGAGGTCGCAATTTTTCAATGTCGCGGATGAACGCGAATGATAACACGGCCGAATGATAACACGCCCTTCCTTCCCGTTGTCGCGGCGTGTCCGACCTGAGAAAATACTGACTACCTGAGATCGCGGAAACTCCTCCGTTCGCTTCGGCTTATCTGCTTTTAAGGGCGAATAGGCGGCGAGCGCACGTATCGAGACGGTGAATAAAGTAACGACATTACGACGTGCGAAAGTGTAGACAAAGCGAGAGAGAAATAACGGAAGCGGGTGAAATTAATTAGATATCAACGCGGGTTATTTAGGGTTCGCATTTATGTGACATTACGAATTATTGTTTGATTATTAAAAGTAAGTATATGATTTGACGTATTTTTGTAACGATGTATGTTTTAACCCGTAACAGGAACATACATTTTTTAACGCTAAGGTAATATATACGGGTTTTGGGAATTTTTCAGGGTAATATACTAAAATTTCTTGTTATTAATTTTATTTTTTAAAGAATTTTCGAAATTGTGAAAAGTAAGATTGTAAATCATAAAATTCTTCGAATTCGGTACTATTTAATAATCCCCGAATTATCCGTATATGTTCCAGTTACGGGTCAAGTAAAAAAAAAGCATTAAACGTGATTCTGCATAGCCTATACATAAATCTGTATTCATCAACGTTATAAAATAACATCCTCACATTTTGAATCATATATTTATATAAATTGATTTCTTATCTACACACATATACCTTGCCTAATTTAATCGCATACGTATACAAAATTCAGGTACAAATGCCCACACATTTCGAAAAGTCCAGGAAGCCTTCGTCGTATTGTAATTGAATTTATGGCGATTAGAGCCACACACGCGGATTCGATTCCGCGTATATATCGATTCGTAGTCGCAGCCGGTGGCAGCGGTGCGTTATCGGGGATAATGTGTCTCGAACTAATTTAGAGACGTGATGCTCCCTTTCCTCGGTTCGGCGGATCCTGTATGCCTATGCAGATAGCATTCTAACTGCCATCTAAAAAAAGGTCGCGTTGTGTGCTGTCCCGCCTCCTTCTCGCTCTTTCGCGAAGCCCCACGCTAACGAGGTCCTGCCACGTCCTGCCCGAAGGACACGGGACCACGGCCTGTCAATTAAGAACACGACCATATCGGGCCACATTTCTACCCCCCCCCCGCCCCGCATTTCCCGCTTCCTTCCCGCGAGGATCAACATCTCTTCCTCTCTCTCTCTCTCTCTCTCTCTCTCTCTCTTTCTTCACTTCTTCCTTCTCATCCTTTCTCTACCCTAATTTCTCCCGTTTTACTCGGAAAGAGATGACTCTCTTTTTGGATTTGCCTCAATTATGACTTTCATTGACGAAAAAGAAAATTTATCACTACAGATTAATAAAATTCTTCTGTGAGAAAGTATATTAAATTGTAAGAACGGTTTTGTTAAAGTGTCTAAAAATTTGTCTAGATAATTGACAGATTTGCAAATAATTTTATTTGGACCATCAAAAACAATTATGTGAGACGTTCTCAAACTGTAAGCTGCGAGATTGTTAAAACTTTTGGCAACATTGTCATCGATACTTGGCGATTATTTTCATGCTCCAACAAAATTATTTTCAGATTTACCTATTACAGATCATCTGTGTCAGAACTGAATTTTTCGATATACTTCGGTAAAATCATTTTTTCTGTAAACATATACTGTATATTATTTTAATGATTATAGCTCTCGCTTTTTGCTACAACCAAACAAATTTGACTCATCGAGGAATATCATCTCGCAAGAGGGAATAATGAGAGATTATTTATTAATTTCCCGTGAAAAAGATTCAATTGCATTGAAAGCATTGATGTGTCTACAGATTCTCGAATGCGAAGAGGAGGCAGAGAATAAACCGATGAAGAGGATCACTTGGGATCAGTGAGACCTTGATACGCATAATGGAACGTCCAGGTACGATGTATGCACATACATATAGTACGAAGGACGATACCTCCTCCTCGTCTTCACCTTCCACGCCGCGCGTCTCCTCTCGCTCACGCACAATCGAGTTCCGTTAACGCACCGGGGGGTCCCGGCAGCAACCTCATCGGTGGGAAGAAACGTTAAAAAAAAAAAAGAAAGAAAAAAACGCCGCGTCGGGCACAAAACTCACTCTCGATGCGTACGAGACGCGAGACGTATGTATATGCATAGGCTCTCGGCTTGCGGTCGAGGTAAGAGACCTGGCGATTATCGCGCCACGGCAATCTCTCATTATCATTCCCGACACTCTTCTTTCTGCTCCCTCTTACGGAATCGCTTTTTGCGCTCGCCCACTGCTTAGCGGATGCTACTTTACGGACGCCGTTTCTCTTCCTCTTCGCTTTCTGTCGCGCGCACGAACACCTCCTCCATGCCTGACCCGCGCAAGCTTTCGCGTAAATCTCTTGCATTTTTTTCTCTCTTTTCCTCCCGATACCATTTTGCTCGAGATGATTCTTTGTAAATTATATTCGTCGACCGGTTTGTAATCAATGATAAAGAGAATACCTGTGTGAAATGACATCTTTCGATAGGGTATACATTATATACTCCGGTATATATTATACACCGCCCCTAACAAAAGCTTAATTTATCAAGTATTATTTACTACTTTTTAAGATAAATGTACTGTGCCAATAAAAACTTTGTACTGTCTAGTACCGTGAAAAAAATATTAGAAATCCGAAATATTTATTTTTCGTATTAAAAAGAGAATTTGTCGAAACTCCTGCATTTTTGCCGTATATTTCATAGGGGATGCGATATATGGATACTCATAGGGGGAGGGTGGTATGCACGGCTCATGAAAGAATTTATAAATAATGCTCATAAATAAGACGTGAAATGATACAGTAACTTTTAAAATATGTTTACAACGTTTTATTAAGGAATAAGAATGATAAATATGCACGTGGTATACCTGATAGAAATATATGTAATTTTCCTGCAATCGTCCAGGTACTCATATAGTCGCGATTCTTATATTTTAGACTGTTTTAAGTACAGTTTTACGATGAATCCAATCAGAGAGCTGCAATAATAATACTTCGTAGGAAAGGGGGTGAGAAATGTGCGACTTGTTCAGTTACCGTTTAGCGTTAATAGATGATTGTTAATTAAAATACCGCATAGTCCATTTATTGTTTTATTTTCGTTCAGTAAATGGATTCAGATTTTCTACGTGGTAACTGCAGGCAAAGTGTTACATCTTCATTGAGGGATCGTAAGTTTTACATCTCAGTCACTATAGACGGAGTTAATACAACTGTCTGGTAACTGGTCCAAAAATGGAAATGAAATTTCCACGAGGGTGTATCTTTAATCACTTTAATTAAAATCTAAATATCTCTCCACACGAAGAAGATTACGCCACTTTTTATATGTGTGTCTCAAACGGAAGTGTACCTTTCGACAATCCCAAGATGAGAGAGAGAGAGAGAGAGAGACTCTTCCATCTCTCGAGCTGCTCCCGGTTTGAATAACGATTCTCTGCATTGTCATCGCACGATTAAGAAAAAAAACTCATTATTTCGCGAGAGACGATACATGAGGGTACACCTCGCGCGAGACGAGGAGGAGGATAATCCTCGAATCCACCCATGGCGGAACAATGCGATTTGTTTGCTATGCAAAATCCATTGAATTGCGTGTGGTCAATTATATTATGTTAAGTAGAGCATACGCGCGGCCTGTGACGTATCGTGCCGTGAGATCTCCGGTCGGGGCCCGGTGGCCCGTTCCTCGAGCTCCTCTAATAACGCATTGTGCCCCTCGCGTGGCATATTAGGTTTATGCTAATACGCCGCGCCGAAGATGCGTCGATCGAATATGTTTATTTTTCTCCCTTCTTTCCTACTCCACGCGGTTTCTCGCAGAGCCGCAACCACGCCGCGTGGGCCGTCCTCATAATGGATGAAAGCTGCCGCGGAAGTCGCCGCGGCGCACCGACGATTCCGATTCCAAGGACGAGAATTCCCTCTTTCCTTCCCCACCGCAAGCGCGATTTAATTGCGCACCGGCGAGTCCGCAATTTCGCAAGTTCTATGAAAATTACGCAAAATTATACAGCGCCGCGCGTTTAATTACAACGTACGTCAATCATCACCGACGACGAGCTATCTTTCTGCGCGAAAGGAATGACACGCGCGAATATTAATGTAAATATTAACGATCCGGCCGTTCAATCGGGCCGCGACGTCGCGTTTGGATCGACCAACACAAAGAAAACATTTTCAGACTGGAATGCCGCGTGAAATTTCGGCCGATATTTGCATTTCTCTCGTCATGCTGCTCATCACCGTACAAATCCCTAGTCCGGGGATCCGATACAATGGTCCGGGGCGAAAGAGAAAGAGAATAGTAGGCGAGATCGGGGAACGAGAGAGAGAGAGAGAGAGAGAGAGAGAGAGAGAGAGGGAGAGGCGAAAGATAATTGTACGGACGGCTAATGGAGTTCGGGAAAAATGAAGCGGCGCTCACCAGGTGGGTCCGCTTTAAATGCATCAAATCGCTGCTAAGTGAGGCCCAATGTGGGACCAGGTGAGAGATAGGGCCTGCCTCTCCTTATCCTACCTCCTCTTACTCTGCCGGGTAGGGCGTGGGTCAAACGGTTAATTATTATATTGCCCATTAAGCGAACGATTTTTCATTGTCGACGGCGCTGCACGTCGAAGTGTCTTATCCGTTTTCGAAACGTAACTATGAAAATCGTTCCGAGGCGGGCAAACTGTTTAAAACACCGTCGACATCTATTAACGCCGCTCGTGAAAGAATGACGGGTTACGCGTGTAACGTAAATGCAAATTTTTAATGACCTAATATTAGAGAACGTCTAAACGTGGCGATACCTACAACTCATTACTTGAAATTTTACTTCAAACAATTCTTACGTAATAACAAATTAATGTGAATTAATTTGATTTAAAGATTTGTCTTTGCTTAAAGATTGATTTGTGGCAATCTTTTATATTTAGGCAAAAGAAATGTAAGATTGTTTCATTGAAAAATAATTTCTCTTGCGCAATACACAAACCCTAACATTACTATACCTGAAGAAAAGTTTTTAATATTTGTGACTTACATCGACTATAATATTACACAAATTGTAATGAGAAAATTAGAGAACGTCTAAACGTTAGCAATAATCATAATTGGAAAACTTTTAATTTTCGATAATTACCATGTACGATATAAATTAATCGCATGAAACTTATTTAAAAGATTTGTTCAAAGATAAATCTGTGTTAATTTTTTACATTTAAACGAAATGCAAGTCTCGTAAAACATAATTTGTTTGCAATAAACAAACCTGACATCACTGCACTGAGAGAAAGTACGTATTTTGACTAGAAATAATTATGATATACTGATGACACTGATTATAATTATGATAAAACAATACATATAATTAGAATGACAGAAATATGAAAAACTTTTCTCCCGCAATCAGTAAAATAACGCATTTTCAATAGATTCGAGGATATGATTGACGGAGAAGCGTATAAGAAGCGTATAAAATTCATATTTTTCTTATACATATATGCGTCTGGCTATCGACGCGAACATTTCTGATGGACAAGAGAGACAAAGTTTTGCGGTGAAGAATTTTGAAAGACGATGGTAAGACGAGTCGCGAGGCGTATCGCGTCGTCCATCCAGAGAATCTACACCGCGACAACGCCGATCTGGTCTCTCGGACGAATTATAATTTCCCGACCGGTTCGGGACGGGCGGCGACGGTAAAAAAAAAAACAAAAAGGCGGAAAGGCCTAGGTTCACGAAAATTCCACGAGCGCTCACTTTTATTTCGACGTGAACAAGCGGCTTCTCGTGTGTGGACACACGAGAGCCGCGTTAAACCGCACATGCCTGGACGGTATTTCTCTCTCCCTCCTTTCCTCTTTCACGTTCCACGCCGTTCTCGGGTATCTCCCTTTACTTCTCAGAAGACACCTCCTTAAAAAACGTGATCCACGTTGCATACTGAATCCCGTTGACTCGTCCCTTCCTAATCTTAACGGCTCGTGTCGAGCTGATTAGCCCTTGTTTACAATCGGCCAGCTTTCCAAGGGCCCGCGGCCACGGAATTTCGTGTCCCGGCGAAAATAATGTCCTTCGGCCGGTATCGGCCGGGACATTCGGAAGTGGTGTCGTTTAGGCCCTCGTGGGCCTTGATGCTGAACGCCCAAAATTATGGCTGGCATCTCGTGAATTATCGCGCGGCTATTTACGGACGGGAAAAAATTACGAAAGCCTTCGCGTCCGCGCGCGCTGGACGAACGTCGCATCTTTTCTACTACCTCCGAGAGCGAGATTGTAAATTTAATTGTCGCGAATCGGTCGTCGGGAATTTCATCGAGAAGTAAATAAAGAAAAGAGAGGGAGGGGAAGGAAAGGAGATGAATAAGCGCACAGGTGTGGGAACGAGTATAAATAGCGAAGTAATCGATTTTCATTCATCATAAACGCGGCGCGACGTGGCGAAGCCATGAGGGTGTTTGCGCGAACTGCGAAGTTATAGAGAGCTCGAAAAGTTTTTGCGGTTTTACGGTATGAACTTAGCCTCGTTACATCTAGATTTTACGCGCGGCTCGCGTGTCCACTTAATATCGAAATAATCCGTATATTTTACCACATGGATATATATATATATATATACGCACATTCTTCTTGGTGGGATGCGTGAGTTGTCGCACCGCATTTGAGCAACGATGCGGGTAAGATATGAACCTATACGAGGGGACGTATTCCCTCGATTCGCAGATCTATCGCCCGTATCACCTTCATACATCAGTTTCATATAACCGAACGATAAGGATGATAAACCATGGCAAAGTTACCGCCTGAAAATTCTTGATAAAAAGGATATACGTACGAGAGAGAGAGAGAGAGAGAGATAAAAAAAAAAGAAGAAGTATACGGCTATCGTGATTCTATTAAACTAAAATAAATATAATTTAATATGCAAATGTAATTCGCCGTCGCATACTTTGATATTTTCGTTGAAAAAAATTATCCTATAAATCTGCAAGATAACACATTGTCAAATTCAATGCGATAACGATAATTGTGTGTAGATCATAGAAAATTGATAAGTGCAATACTAGAAGAATCAACGGATCCACTTTTATATTCTAATAGATAATATTCGAGGATTTAAACAGTTTGTGGAAGATTAAACGTCTCCCTCTTGTGCAACGGAACGAATTTAAAGAGTCGCCTTTTCGAAGGATTACGCAAATAGTTGTCGTGTTGTCGGGGAAGGAATCTAATTTGTGCCTCGGCCGACGATACGATCTGAAATCTGATTAATGCGAAACTATGTAAATGCCGGGGAGGAGGGGAGGGGGGCAGGAGGAGGGCTCGTTCAATTATACAGTACGTTTTACTCCCGATGTGCATAGCGGACCGTGCTTCTTTTTTCAAACAACTTTCCATGCAACCTCGGACGCCGCCGAGAGCCTATTAAAGTGCAGGCACGCGATTTAGTGAGTAGACAAGAATCAGTTCCGCATATAAGTGGGTGTCGGGAAAACTCATTTGGAATCTTGCCCGAAAATACACTCGGCCGCTCGCATTCTTATATATATGCCCGATATCGTTTCAGTTGACTCTTCCCGAAATGAAATTTCCATTCAATCGAAAGTTTCATTTCGTGTTACATAAGTTAGTCAAGTACTTGGTACTCTGTATTAAGACGTTCTGCATTGAATCGGTCGATATAGATCCCACATATTTATTTCAATAAAATTTCTAACAAAATATTCGTGAAGAGAGAGAAATAAATTGACGGTCAGATTCTCTTGAATATAATACGAAACAAATCTCTATCAGAAAGAATTTTGAAACGATATCGTGACGAACGTTTCGCAGCCTTTTTTTATCTTTGTGCCTATTGTACATGTATATGTAATATTCTTAATAAAATTATGTGTCCACATAGTAAAAAATATTTCGTATCTGTGTTAGAAATGGTCCTATTAAAATTTCAAGTTCCTATTAAAATTTTGTGTTGAATTTCTAACATATTCGACGAGTGTTAATTTTACATAATATTATATAATTATGTTATTTAAATATTTCGTGTTAAATTGATATTCAACATTTCTTAGTATAATATTACAAATTTATGAGTAAGTAAACAAGTAACATGAAAATATGTTTTAAACAGGGTTAGACTAATGTTTTTTTTTTTTTTAAGAATAAAGCATTGTGTTTCTTTTTTTAATTATGTTTTTAATGTTTCAAATATGCTTTAAACAATATTATCAAAAATATGTTTAAAACATGTTTAAAACGTGTTCTTTTACCAATCCTGGTTTGAAAACATTGTTGAACACAAATTCTACACTGTTAAATCTATCGTATCAAATTTAACCTAATAATATATTGAGTGGCTTAAATCGGGTTAAATTTGACTTACTATAAATTTAACAGTGTAAGATGAATGAATAAGGTATGTATTAATTTAACATGTGTTACAAAATTAATTTTCCTAAAAAATATGCTTTAACAATTTGCTTACAAACTGTGTCACTGTTTGTGTTAGTGTTTTTTTTTTTTTTCTTAATTTATAATACCTAATATCTGTATTACTTTCAAACATATTCATCTTGTATTAAATTAATCCAAAATGAATTTGAGTGAACATGTTAAATTTAACACAAATTTTCCAATTGCATATTTTAACGGCTAATTAATGTCAAATTAATGTAATATCGTTGCTATTAATTTACACATCGCAAGTACGTCGTGAGTAAACTCTGCCACGTCTTCACTGACGATACTCCTCAAATTCGCGGGAATCTCGCGCACCAGGATAACTCCATGATGTATTTTATCATCAGCAACTGAAAAGAGAAAAGGAAGAGAGAGAAAGGGAGAGATGAAAAAGTAGTTCGAAAAAAAGTCAGTACCACGAGGTCGGGAGACGACGGACGAGAAGAGAGAGAGAGAGAGAGAGAGAGAGAGAGAGAGAGACGGCGAAAGAGCGAGAGAAAGAAAGAGGATTAGAGAGAATAAACATACCTGACGGTTCGCGCGAGCACACGGCGGCGGTTTATTATTTCGTCTGTGGCGAAGCGGAGCCTTGTTAACCGTCCCGGGGACCAATCGGAGACTCTCTACCATGGACGCCCCGACCATCGGTCGACCAATGGGTGCACGCTGTGCCACGTACACGCTACATCGCGTGTCGGCCCAGCACCTCCTCTCGCATCGCCACCCGGAGTCGCGTGTGTGTTTCCCTCCGCGCGCGCGAGAACTCTTTTACGCAACCTTCTCCTTCGTTTCGCGGTGTCACGCCGATGGTGTGTAGGTTACGCGCGCGTACGTGTGTTCATGCACATGCGTTGGATGTATGCACGTGTGTGTGTGTGTGTGTGTGTGTGTGTTAAGGTTCCTTCGCTCGCTCGCTCGCTTGTTCATCCGAGCGACGGCGCTTTTGTTTTATTCGCGAATCTCTCCTCTTCTTCGTTCGTGCGGACGCGCGCTTCGCTTTCGTCTCTCGCTTCTGCCGTCTGTCCGTCGCGTTCTCTCTTTTAAGAGAGAGAGAGAGAGAGGGGGGGGGTGAGAGAGGACACTGAAACGTGTGCCCTCCGTGCGGTAAAGCTCATCCTCCTCCCGTCTCAACCCCTTGTTCCTTCATCCTTGCCCGTCCTCGTCCGACGTGAACGCACCTCGAACGTTCTCCGCACACCTCTTTGCGCTTATCGCACCGGATTGCAAAGAAACGCGAAGGAGAGCCTAACGAGCACGCACTCGTGACAGCCCATTATCGATTCTACACCCCTTTTTCCTTCGTTCTTTTTCTACGCGGGAATGTACGTCGACACTCGCCGCGGAGACACTCATTTCGCGACACGACCCAGACGTGTCTCCCGAGTCCTTCGTATTCATAAATTCTCCATCCCAATCGACGTCAGACAATTCTATTTCAGATTTCATTCATAATGGCTCGCAACGCGATGTACGATAAATCAACCGCATTATAATATTATTAACCCTCGATTGCTGATGGTGAATTTGTTAGACTCAATAAAATGGTAGTAACATTGTAATTTTTCATTATTAGCAAATATAAATGTAACATAGTACATATTGTAGATAAAGCAGTTATGTTGTTGAGTAGGAAATTATAATTGAGTAGTTAGTGTTAGTTGGTTTTCTTCGATTATACAAATCTCTTGTCAAAAACGTTGCAATGCAATTTTCTTTACGTTGCATCTGCAAATTTGGATTATTTTTTGGAAAATATACTTAGTACTTACTCTTTTTTGTACAATCGGTCGCGTCATTTTGCTTCCTTGAGAAAATTAATGCCTTTTGATCAAACATAAATTAAATAGCATCGGTATTACATTTAATTGATGTTATTGAGCGAACATAATTATGTTATAGATTTCGATGTCAGTTCCGGAAGAGATTAATTATGTAATTTTATAGTTATTACGTTGAAATAAAGCAGAATTATATGTACAGCGAAATAAAACGGAAATCTGAACAGACATATCGAACGTGCGCGCGACAAATTCACATTAGCAAAAAAATCAAATGTAAAAATGCTAAATAAAAAAAAAAATGAAAATTCTGTAAAGACAGACACGGCTTTACCCATGCACTCAACGGTATCATTAATATTCAAGGACTAATTTACAACACACAGCTTTTATACGCATAGCTTTTCTGCAGGCGAATAAGTTGGAATTGTCAGATAAGGTTCTCGTTCTCCAGCCTTTATCCGAAGATTTGCTAGCGCGGGTACTAATTTACGTGGACAAATTCGCTTCTTTCCCTTTTCATTATCGCATAATTCAGTCAACGCCGACGGTTCAGTTAAACCGACTCGTTAACGAGCCGCTCGGGCCGCTCGATTATCGCACCGCGTTTCCCGATATGACAGGTCGTACACTCGCGGAACACAACTTGCTATTCGCAACGATTTGCGCAACGAACGCGACTGGTTCGCGTGTGCATGTTGATGTGACCACGGGCGTTTTCGTCGAATCGGATAAATGCCGATGCCTATCGCGGAGATCTTAATTATTTTGCTTTTCCACCGCGGCCGATTCAAACGATTGCCACCTTGTTTGCAAATCGGCGCGGTCGGCGTCTTTGGATTTTTCGCGACTTCGCAGGTATCCGCAATAATCACATGCGTGCACGCCACGCTCTCTTGTCACTCGTTAATAACTCGTGGACAATTTTCATATGTAAAACGCCGAGGAAACCGCTAATGACAACTCCAACTCGCGACAGTCGGATCGCAAATTCTATAATCGCCGCATGGTCAAAGGTTTACGACAACTGCCCGAATGTCGATCTGTTGGCAATCAAATTAGCAAATCTGTTTCTATATGCCGGACGAAGCGATGAAAAATTGACAATTGCAAGGATAAACGATGCAAATATTCTTAGCCTGTATGGCAAGAAAGCGATTTGGTGTAGGAAATTATGGATCGCTTCATTTTATATTGCATATACAATGTAGGTATTCGATTGTACATTCCTGTTATATTCAGGGTGAAAACAAACCTACAGTGTTGGACGGGGGGGATAAGTCCTTAAATAAGTCGAAATGCAGAATAAAGTTTTTTCGTCCGAGACTTTGTGTTCGAGGAAATCAAGTTTGAAAGTCATGGAGTATTTTTTACATAACGTTTACATATACGACTTGACTAAATAAATGGCAGGATTAAAGAAAATGTGACGAATAGTTCAGTTTTATTTATTTATTTGATTAAGGGAGAGCTTTGCTCACAACAAAGCCTCGTATAAGTATATCTTAAATAATAGAAGTAAATTAAATATCCAACAAAAAGTCTTTAAATTTGACAGCTCTTTTTTTTTAAACATAAAAAAATATGATATCTTAATAATACAATATCTCTTTATTAAAAAAAAAAAGAAATTGCAATCTAATCTGATATATAATAATTGGATATATTAGACACTTTATGTGCCTGTGTAATGTTCGTATGTTCACTGTGTTAGTAACAGTGAGAAATATCTTGTTCAAAATGAATAGGCATAACGACGAGCGATAACTTCGTTTTTTTTCTGCTAATGTGTTTTTGAGAGCCGAACACTTTCGTTGCATATTTAAAATGTTAATCGTGGCCGGCGACGACATGCCTCCCCGAATATACGGTCGCTTCGTGAATAGCTTCTGAGATCGGGGGAAACGATTCTTTGAAACGATGTGACACCTCGCGTGATGTATGAGCGCACATTGGAGTACTTGTTAATTCAGAGACGGCAGTTTCCGTAGGATGCCAACGGTTAATGGCTGTACATTTTGAGTAACGTCTTCGCGCCTCGCCGGGATGGATGCGCGCATGAAAGCGTCGCCACCCGCCGCAGGTATTTTATTCCGTATTATTATGCTACTTTGTACTCGATACCCACAACGTCGAACGAAGAGCCACGTCACACTGCTGTTAAGCTGATACCCGTAACTCGCGCGAAAATACATCGGTCGAAATGTAATTCCAATTGATGAAAATACGTGTCTCTCGCATTAATGCTAAAACAATGCCGTCGTGATATTTTATAACAGTCTGTAAGACATTTTGTGACAAGAAATGAAATTAAGTTTTTTTTTCTTGTAAATTTTGATGACAAGACCAGGATTGCCAGAAAAATTTCCTTATCTTAAAATTCCGTAACTTTTCCCTGATTTCCAGACACACACAATTTCATGATTCTCTCTGACGCTTTAAATAATATTTTGAAATTTTTTTCTAGTTTCCTGATTTAACGGATACCACCAAATATTTGATGTTAAGAGAACAATTCAATGTAATAATGTAAAAAAACAATTATATTTAATAGGACTTTCGAAAAACAAACGATAATAAATATTAATTATTACGTATTGATACACAATTCTTCCGCACGTTTCGATTTACTTTAAACATTCCAATCCGCAAATGTTATGAAAATTATATGGCATTGCTGACGATGGTCTAAAGTAAACTAAAACGTCCAAGAATTGTGTATCAACACGTAATGCAAGAGTATTGTGAATATGTTATATGTATTGCGCTCCAAATACCGCGCTGTAAATGCTCTCGTTGACCGCTTATTAATATTTATAATAATGTAAATTAACTATTAACGTTGCTGGCATTATTTGCATTTAATTGTTAAGCCAGTAGTATTTCCAAACTACGTAAGTGTGATGTACGCACATAAACTTAAAATTCTGTAAAGCCGAGAATTTTAATTTTCCAGAAAATTTTACAAATATTCCTGACATTTCCCTGATCGCCAGTTTCGCGCGGGCGAGAGCCCTAATAAGATGAAATTCTTATTTTTGTGTAAGATAAGAACAGGCACCGCATGGAATTTTTCCGAAATTTTTGAGTAAACCGGTTTCGAGGTCTCTAACCTCTAATATATTTCACGTGTTACTTCAATGTTTGCTAAAAAAAAAACATTTAGTATGTATCAAGAGTGTCAAACAAGTTAGATCGTATCTTAATACACGTCCACAAACTGAGATAGCTGAGTAACTGAATAGCTGCAGGAACACTATGTTTGCATACAAGGAAATACACGTCTGCTGCAACGGGCGTGGTATAATTTGTCGAATATATAAAGGCAGATATTATCGCAAATGTACGTAACCGCGTGAGCCGCGATGATCGCGATCAAAATTAATCGAGAATGCAAGGCGTCAGCCTAAACTGGATTATTTTGTTCCCCTAACAAACTTCCGACACGGTGATCTCCGGCGTTATCGGAATATACATATCGAAATTCTTTTTCGGGATACCACAGCTTGAACGCGATAACATCGCCGTTGAAAATTCTGCAACGCTCAAGCGTCGTATCGACGTACGGCGTGTGAAGCCGACCGCGAAGCACGTGTTTCGGGAGGAACGCAATTAGCATAATTCCAAGGAAATCATCTCCCGCGCGACGTCTCGTGTCACGTCGCGTCCGCATATACGAGCGACGGCGCTTCATGAAATTCGACGATTTGGGTGAAAAACTTGCTTGACAATCCCGAGGGATCAAACAGCTGCATGGCTATAGCCCAGATCTATAGCCCAGGCGAGTCACGTAGAATTTGTCATAGAACTGACTAAGGAAGGTGGCGAAGGAAGGACAGTTACAAGGACTCGCGCTTTTCGAAAACGCGTCGCAACGAGTGCCTGCCATCAGTATGCACCGCGCTGCATACTGCATTATGTCACCGACCGCCGACGATTCCTCACAGTATCGCCTGATAATCCTCGAATCTACGATCTAGAATCGGCTGTCGGTCTCTGACTAGATCGTGGGTGGCATCTCGTATTTTTATCTCCGTCCGTCCGTAAACGAAATCGCAACGTTCGACTTTCGATCAATATACTCGTATATGGGAGACCGTCACGTCTTTCCGCATGATCGGAGATATTTATTTTTCACACGTGTTGAAAATGAAAAATAAATATCTTGACCATGCAGAAATTTGGTTTCCTTAAAGAATTCTGATATTTTTGAATAAAACTGTAGCTGTAGAATTCAGACTGTACAGTATGGAAAAGTGAATTCAAAGTCGACAAACGAGTCTGTTTAAAATGAACAATTGCTGAAGATCCGAATTTACTTTGTTTCACTTGCCAGAACTTGCTTGTTAAATTTGGAAAGAAAAAAGAAATCTGTAAAAGACTATATGTAGTCATATCTCGGTTATATGTATAAAAAATAGAGATTATACGACAGATAATTCAATATAAAATAGCTAAGTATTTATACAGGGAGGGGCATTTAAAACAGATCACCTGAACAACTCGCTTGTTTTTGACAATAGAAGAAAAAAGTGTCAAACAAAAGTTGCTTGGTGGAGGCGTAAAGGATATGTTTTTTTACTTACATTCTGATACAGCATTTTAAGATAAATGCAATGACCTATAATTGAAGGTCATTCAAGATCACGCAAGATCAATAATGGAAAATAATTGAATGTAATGGAAAATAAATTGTGTTTCAAGCCACTCTCCGAATAATTTCACGTCTTCTCGTCTTGTCGTTCGTTTTAAAATGCTCCATCAGAAGCGCATCCTTTACGCCTCCACCTACAAAACAATTATTGACATCACATTATGTGCCCCTCGAAACCAAGCGACTTTTGTTTGACACTTTTTCTTCTGTTATTAAAAACAAGTGAGTTATTCAGATGACCTGTAATTTAAATGCTCCTCCCTGTATACATATATATATATATATAATAACTTCGGAAATAACGGAGCAAAAACAATGCGTTACAGAATTTTTTTAACATATTCCAATTGTTCTGCAGAATTTGAAAAGATGCGTTTTTTTCTGTCGGATCTTTTTTACCAAGTTTTTTTTTATCGTAGCACGCAGAATTAACTTTCAATGGAACGCAACCGCCTTCCGTGAATGTCACCTTCGTTCGGTCGTTGCAACGTCGTCGTCCACGCAGCATTATTCTCGAATTTTTGTCAGAAATGTAGAAGGAGTAACGTACGCGAAGGTGACACGCGTCGCGTGACGCTCTCGCTGTGAGAACGTGTGACTGCGAGTGACATAAGCCGACGAATTAATGGGGTTATTTTTTTATTCAACCGCACACGGTGACCACCACTGCTCCCTCGTCCACCTACGATCCACGTCGCCGCCTCCTACGTGCCTTATACATTTTATTTCATTTTATTCTATTTCACAGGATCACGTCAACCATGCATGAATTGCCTCGCTATGTAAAACAAACGATCTAATGCCTCGATACGAATGAATTCGTTAACGTCGATCGATCTCGCTTCGACCGGGAACTCGATGCTCCCGAGGACATCACATGTGCTTTCGCGTGAAATCTGAAAAATAATTTTGTTGGACTGTCTAAAATTTTGTTGGGACACAAAAGAAGCGTAAAGGACGCTCAAACTGGTTACTAGAATGTCAACATTTTTCGTAGCGTTACTTGTCACGCTTGAGTTTCTTGCATAATTATTTTGATCAGTGCTGGGATTATAAATACATCCCGATCGGCATATATATATATATTTAGGCTGCGCGCGGGTTGATGAAGTAAGAGGCAAGAACCAAGCTGAAAATCGGCCGAAATGTGCGAGTAAATCCGAGCGCTGATTTTGTTAGTCCAAAACGAAATATTTTCAGATTTGTTTCTATTTAAATTCCTAAGCGTTTCGGCAAAATCATTCTCTTTCCGTAAGCTCTCGTTTATTATTCACGCCCTTTTTCTTGCTCTCTCGACGAAATCCATTCGTAGAATAAGATCGAACGCTCGTCCTCGAAGAGACACGATTTCTTGTCAGATTTCCGGTGACTAGAACTTTTCAGTCACACTGTCATTTTCCAACGTGTGCGCGTGTGCGCGACTCTATTATTAGCGTCGGTCGCATTATCGTGGATGCAGGACAAGTCACTGATTTCGATCCGACGAGTCGGAACAAATGGCTGCCACAAAGGCGCGCCGTTTATCTCTAATAGAAATAAAGAAAAACCTCCCGTTGTGGCTGGACAGGCTTCGTGCGCCATCGGCATTGATCATGATCTGTCACGAAATGAAATTCATACGTGCACGACCTTTCTTTTTTTTTTTTATCGTCTATTCGAATGCGGAAGCAGCACGCTAACTGTCTGGTAATTAGGGCTTTGCGGAGCCCGTACGCAATGCGCGCGTACATGCCCTCGATTATTAACGCTACGATCTGAACAGCTCGCGATAACGGTCGACAAGCTCACTTATTTAAAGACAGAAACTAAATGTCGAAATTAAATGTACCATTTATCTTTGTCGAAGGACTATGTAACGAGGGAATTCATGAAATTTTTATCAATTTTCCAAAAAACGTGCGGAATTTCAACGAAACGTAATTGCTAGTCACATAAATAATTCATAGATAATTGTAAGTCAAATATACCTTTAAGTAGATTGATAATTTAGATACCCAAATTGATAGATGGAATGTTCAAAACACTCTGAAAAGTTTTTATTGTAATTTTACAGTTATACCTTTTACTAGTATATTACATTATCCAAGTATGGGAAAAGTTTATCTACTTATTCGACTAATTATAATTTGATATAGAAGAGAATGAATTTTTTAAATATTATTCCATCATCTAACAATAGAAGAATTCTAATACATTAGAAGTTTGCATGAACTTTAAATGTACACCTCGGACGAGAAATAAAATGTATAATAATTCGAGTATTATTTCGATGTCGAGGCGTAAATCTATTTTCTAACATTCGAAGGCACGACGGCGAGCGTTTTATGAAACAATCGTCAGTTCGAAATATTCTCAACAACAATAGTTCGTCAATCCGAGCTCTGGTTACAAAAATTCGCGCCCGTAATTGCTCGAATCTTATTGAAATGTATAGCGACTCGTAGATGACACTATCCCAGGACCTCACCTCGCGCATTATTTCACAGGGAAAATAATGTAATTCTGGTCACGCTGCAAGAACGAGAGATTTTTATCGCGATGTGTGGTGCCTATGACGCTTCCACTCGTCACGCATATCTCTCGTTCCAAAACGTGTCCGCAATTGCAGCAGCTTTAAACCCCGTGGAACGGGATTCGAGAAAAAAAAAAAACGGAAAGAAAAAGATGCGATTTTCAAGGTAATCGTTCAACCTCAACAAAGCGCGGTACATCCAAACTCTTGCAAAATTTATAAAGTCATTCACTTCGTACGCGTGAAAAGATCGATTTTACTGAAGCATCGAAAAATTTAGCTAGATACAGACTTGAAGACAATTTGATCGAATCATCAAAATAGTTATGTTAGAAACTCAAGCAGTGACGAAGAATTCTGCAAAAAATTTCAACAGTCTAGCAGCTTGAGACATTCTGCGCAATCGTTTTGATAGTCCAATAAAGTTATTTTCAGATCTGTATTCAGCTAAATTTTTAGATGCTTCAGCGCAAAAATGTTTCATGTGTAAAATTGGAAGACCGCCGTCAATTGTATCTCTTGTGAATTTTTCTTCATCACAAAAAAAAAAAGTGGAAGTTCAGAAATTCGTGCTCGGAAATTGTATTTCGAAATTTTGTATCGTACATTTTACCGGTTTGATCTAACTGTTTTGCATAAGAAACCGGCCAACAGTTTCTAAAGAGTTAATGCCTTCAGTTTCACGGTCAGATAGTGTCGGATAATAACTATAACTACGCCTGGACGAACGTAAATTAGTCGAAGTGGCATCTCTCGCGTGTAACAGGATACAACTCCATAACATTCCGTCCGAATCCTACCACCTATCGGATCTCCCCTTTGAAATATAAAACTCTAGAAATGCAGGTCGAAAAATGTAATGGAGCCAGGCCTTCGGATGTATCTTCACGGATGAGTCTTTCGTTGAATGACGCGTGAAAATTAAACTCAAATACAAAATATTTACTATTATAACAAATATTTTCTCTCGAACTAATACCTTCCAACGTGCGTATTTTTTTTTTTTTTTTTTTTTTTTTTACGTAATTATTCCGTCTACTGGACTGGACTGGAAGAATTGTAAACTGTGCAAGTGGGTTTCTCATTGGTAAAATAATTTCGATATAATCCCATCCCGAGCGAACCAACAGCGAAGGTAACTATCGAGGACATCGGCGAGACGTTGTCAACCCCGATTGGTGCTTCTTCTTCCTCGTGAATGCGTCTCATCGAGACAAATGGGTCAACGTACGACAGCTGACTCAAAGCGGATGAATCATCGTGCGCGTCGGTTGTAACCATCCGTTCTCGACGTACCGAAGTCTCGCTTCGTACTTCGCTCCGAGAAGAGAAATTGTAAAAAGAGAAGGAACAGAAGCACGCCAGCGAAGTTTACAAAGTATGTGACTGTCACGGTTTAAAGTGACCAAGAATAATCGCGTAATCATCCCAAGTATATTTATAACGTGATTCGACCGCCTCATCATTGCTCGCAGCCTTCGGTCTTATCCCAATTAGAAGTTACGTTACATTTTTAACTTGCGCCACATTGATTCCATAACATTCCTGAATAAAAATAATGTAAAAGTAACGATCTTGATAATGACGCTCTTTATTTCTTCTTCTTCCGTTTCTCTCTCCTTTCGGTGCGTAATGTTGCGTTTGCGAGAGGAGCTACAAAATTATATTTTTACCGGCGTAATCTTCTCTTCTCGAAACTTCAGGCAAAGCGAGTTGGCTCCTCTTTTGAGAAATCATCTCGCTTTGCGCGGCGATGTGCTGTGTTTCTGAAAAGCACCGGTGTGCTTGCCCTCGCGAGGTGAGGTCGCAGCATAAAACATCCTCCGCTGTGGTTAACGGTTTGCCTGGTGCTCCTCCTCGCGTTTTTGTACGATAAATCGCACGAATTGCGTCATTGGAATTCTGTTGCGCACGTAATCTACAAGTACAATCCGCCGTGCATTAATAAAATGCGGAAGGAAGATGTGAATTGAATCGGTTCATTTTCTGACAAAGTGTCAACTTCAACTGGAAACATGAGCATGTTTCAATCAATCTTCAACTCGAATCCCACGAAAAATTTACTCGCGTCGGTCCAATTCATTTCCGCGCATCGCACTAATTATTTTAATTCAGAAATTATTTGGAAAGAACATTTACATCTTTGCTTTGCAAGTTTAAATTCAGTAAATTGGAATTGATGGATAAAATGATAAGAAGCGAAGTTCATTTTTCATTCATTTAAAAAATGCTTGTTTAAAAGTCGAATGATTTATTCAAGCGGGCAAACTTAATTTCGGGAATCAGGCTTGAGACAGGAGTCCAGGAATGTTGAACGGTCCAGATATCGCCGTCAAATTTAGACAAGCAACTCCCAATATCTACTAAATAACGGTAGATCGCGACTCGAGCAAAATAGATCTTGTCATCGATTTTATCGTAACCATAAAATCACGTCATTCTCGTGACGTTCTCTTTCATTAAACGACGTCTATAATGAGATTTTGATAGACTCTACAATAAGCCGATACTTAAACTTTAAAGGAATTGACCAATCACAGTCGATTATTCTTCTCACATTCGACTGTGATTGGTCAATATCTTACTTCCACTTCTTACCTCGTATATCGTAAACGACGCATTATGCCTTAAAATCTCATTGTAGACGCCGTTTAAAGGCAAGATGTGAGGTGCAACTTTGAGTTTTCAAGTCGGATTTCAGCTGAGATACACGTATCGCTACAGATTCAAAATATTATTCTTTCGGGATTGCAGCGATCGCGTGATAGGAAGAGCAAGGAGAAACCGCGACCGTGCCGAGCCCGACGGCCACGACAAGCACTGCTGATCTCGCGACGAATTCCCGACCGCGAAACAATGTAATATACGTCGTGTGTGAGTACGTAGGAGATCGCGCGGAACAATGTATGGTCCCGGGTCGAGGGTACGTAGCGGAGAAGGAAGACGAGAGT
>NW_017305485.1:1113508-1116561 GCF_001594115.1 Trachymyrmex septentrionalis
TACGAGAGAGTCACGCACGTACGCTGGGCCTTATCGTCGCGTTCACATCCGCCGACTCGAGGAGCGAATAGAGAGAAAGCGGAGAGGGCGGACGGAAAGGGGGAAAAAAAAATGCTGGATTCCCAGGATCCGCGGACTCCCTCCGGGGAGGGCGGCGAACGCGCGTACGTCAGTAATGCGGAAGAGATTTCGTGCGGGTTAACTTCGCGAAGTGTAGACTTGAGAGACCGGCCTCTACCCGCACGGCCAATTTGTGCACCGCCGGCGCTGGTTGATTAATGCGCGACGCAACGTATCGCGGTAAGTTACGAGAGAGAGAGAGAGAGAGAGAGAGAGAGAGGAGACGTCGAGAGCATCCGCGATGATCTCTCGTCTCTCGCGAGAGTTTGTTTCGCCAAGGGGAAAACGCCTAATTCCCGGAAATCATATGGAAGCGTATTGTAACTTTGGATTTTTTTCAATTTTTCGTTGATAACTACGATCAAAAAACATAATCATTTCGATCGCTATGTAGTTTCTACATGATAGGAAAGTTTTGCTGAAATATCTCAGTTTAACTAGATCTGAAAAATAATTTGTTAAATAATTAGATAGTACACTTAAACTGGTTGCTAAAATATTAAAACTTGTTGCTCATCGTTGAATTATTGCGTAATTACTTTGACGATCCAACACAATTATTTTCATCTAAGGTCTATCCAGCTAAATTTTAATATCTTTTATGTATTCTTTTGAAAATCGTTCTTTCCGTACGGAGAATGGAAATGAAAAATATCCTTAGTACAATAAAATACTGAAATTGCAAAATATGATAGAAAAAAAGCAAAGATAATATGAAAAAATATAACAGAAATAACTAATAAAATAAAAAATACAATTAAAATACAATACTTATCTCTACTTTATATAGCTCTCTCTCTCTCTCTCTCTCTCTCTCCCTCTCTCTCTCTCTATCAAAGTGTTTCTTTAAATCATAATTAAAATATTTTGGTGTATTCAGTATCGCTGTAATTAAAATCAATTGCTTAAATAACGTAACTTAAATAACTTTGAAAGTTTGTCGTCCATTATATTCACTCGTACGATACTTAGCGACAATAACAAATAGCGACTCGATGCATTATTCGAATTGTGGCGTACGAATATGAAAGATGCCAGATGAACAACCAGGAAATGCCGCGGGCAACTTACTTGAGCTTGTACGTTTTCAGGATAACCAATAAAGCTGACACTACTGAAATGTTATGCAACTATGTGCAATGTGACTCTTTCTCCCCATTTACGACTAGACCTAACGCAGATGCTATCGGTTTTCGAAGGTTGACGATATCGCACCGCAAAAAGTAATATACCGCAACAACTAAGTCGACGGGTTTACGAACTGGCTAGTGTATCACATGTCGCATTAATGTCAACAACATGCAATAAGATCATTATCGTTCGTAACCACAAATTGTATTGCGTTCTCGCGATAGATTTTCCGGCGAAATTGATAACTACTAGAATCACACGACATCTCCATTTGCATTTAACACTGGAAAATCCTTAAAAACTTTTCAGAAAGGGAGAATTCAGAAAGGGAGGAGCATTAACCTTTCTTGCTTGCTAGATTTACCACAGATTTGTATTCGCAATAAAGTTTGCAAACGTACCGTTTATATTAGTTTATATCGTGCGTTAAATCGTCGTAAAGAAAACGTAGTGATTTTACTTTTTATATTTCAAGGTAACGAATGAATCATCACTAATGCGGCTTCCCCGGCCGAAACTTCCAAGTGGCTTCAATCTATCGACTAGCTAATTAAATAATCCTCTTGGACGTGGCCGCGGCTCGTAGACGGTAGGAACAGGTCGATACATCTCATTGTAACAGGATAAACAGGAGTTGGGACATGGCGGTGGTTCGAGAAGCGACGAGATTGGGTGGAGAAAGTTGGAGGAAGAGAAGAAACCAAACGCGGTGGGTGGAGGACCGAAGTCTCAGGAAGGAGGACAAGAGGAGGACGAGGAGAGAAGATCGGAGGACTTAGCTTCGGTTCGTGGGCCCACCGGCCGTTGGAATCCGAGATCGCGTCTGATCGCAATTAAGGCCCCGCTCCGGCTGCGGCTGTGAATATTTTATTCCAGTCCTTGTCTCCCTCTCGCCGTCTCCCTTCCTCTTTCCCGCCCCCTTCCCGCTCGCCTTTCCCCCCTTGGTTCCTCTTCTCCCTCTGAACCCTCTCTGTACACCGGCAGTGTTACACCGTGCACCACACACCGCCGCTCCTCCTCGTCGCCACTCCACGGGACAACACGCTCGGATCCCTTCCTCGTAATGCGGAGGGAGCCTCGCTCGCTGCCTCTCGCATCCGTACCCGCTTACGTACCCCCAGGTTGGGGGAGGCACCCAATTCGAAACGAGCGAATTTGAATACGGCCGGCCAGGTTCAGAAACAATGGGGACATCGATGGACCACACGGGATGCGAGCAAATGGTCGAACAACCGCAGGACATGCGTTCCGGCAAGGGTTGCTCCTTTTTTTTTTCGAGTCCGCGAACTACCCACGAAACTACCACCAACTACTCGTCAGAGTAACTCTTATTATTGTAGCCTATAATACGTCAGCTACGATATTCAGGCGCGTTTATGAGTTTATTTCAGAAATAGTTGGATATAATGATAATAATTTCATATTTATCGACCTCTCCTTCTTGAATTTGTAGTCCACACTGGAATATTGAAATACATCGAATATATAGTATAAGAAGATTATAGGGATACTTTTATTCGTCGAAGAAACGCGGCTGTGCATGAAATTATAGTAATGATGTATTTATAGTAATAATTTGATATTTAAATAAATCTTCCAGATATTTTCAGAAAAATTAATAGGCTGAATTATTTATAACTTATCGTAAAACATTTTTTGATAAATATTCGACAAATTCTCGTCATAATTTTTCACATTTCACTTTTCGAGCAGTTTTGAAATTTCCAATTGAATTTTCTTATATAATGTATTTTATTATATTGTATAATGTCAATATATATATATATATATATACAGTTCTG
>NW_017305485.1:1116661-1139759 GCF_001594115.1 Trachymyrmex septentrionalis
GCGTTTGTCTTCGACAAATAAAGTATCCTACAATCTTCTTCTACTGCATTTTGATATTCAGCGAGGACTACAAATTCGTTATCGAGAAGGAGAGGTCGGTAATTCGGTGGTTCCTCGACAGGAAGGAAGGGACGAGGATCTCCGGGAGTACGAGAGAGCGAGGAAAGGAAGGACCTTTTGTGAAATCGATACTGGGCGAAGATGGTATCGGGCGGATCCAACACGTGTAACGTACTACCGCGCCGCCGGGACGAAATCAAATTTATTTTGCTGTTATTTCCAGCGAGCTGCAGAGCCGCTGGTCCGCGAGGAAATATGGGAAATCGAACTTTCTGAAAGCATCGTCACAGAGAGAGAGAGAGAGAGAGGGGGGGGGGTCTTCAGGTATATTACTGCGGATGTAAGCGGTTACATCGCGATAACCGATGACGGCTGACTGGTCGCTTACGAATCGTACGAGAACTGGGAATCTACTATCCGCATCGTAGCTGAGTAATTAAAGAGTAATACACGGAAAGAACAGTTTTACTGTAGTAACTAAAAATACAGATCTGAAAATGATTCGGTTGGATTATCAAAATAATTGTGTGTGCTGCAAAATAATTGACGCTCAAACTAATAATGGTATAACGTCAAAACTGTTTGCAACATCATTGTTTAAATTTTCTACATAATTATTTCGATAGTCCAACAAAATTATTTTCAGATCTGCATCTATCTAAATTTCTAGATACTCCAGCAAAATTCGTTCTTTTCGTAAAATAATTTAAATTTAAATAGATAATAATTTAAAATTCTGAAAAGTATTTAAAAAAAAAACCTGTGCTAGAAATATAATCAGTGAATTTCGTAATCGAATCAAATTTGAAATAAAACTTCTATCTATGATATTTTCTGTAGAAACTAAATACTTATTGTAATATTCAATTCTCTTACTATAACTTCGAGTAACATAAATCTCACAGAAACTAGACATTTTTATCATATCAAAATAAATATTTATTGGTCAATCTGTATGCCACGATAATTTATAGACACGCTGAAAGCCGCATAATCGAGTAATCTTTATTAACTTCATTTCCTGTGTAAGCGAGAAAGCGCATAACAGTATATGACAAACATATACGCCGAATTCCCGGTACGTTGCTGATTTACGACGGGCTATGTCGCGTCGAGTATCTTTTCCCACATTCGAACGAAAAATTATGTGCGGTTAGCGCCTTAGCAGGAGGATGCGGCTACGGCCCACGGGAAACGTCTTACGGTACGGGAACGTGATGGGTCATGTGAAAGACGGGGATACCTGTCGGGTTCATGGGGTGGTCCCGTGTCACGAATGATCGTCCCGAGGCGAGTGAGTCCAGGAGAGGGCCAGCCAGGCCTCACTGCCGAGGCCTCACTGCCACTAAAAAAGACAAGAGATCGGCCAACGGGGACAACTCATGCGGAATCGCTAACGAGCCGAGCAGACACCCGAACGATGGATGGCTCGAAGAATCGGAACCCGAACTCTTCGGGCTTCGATATGTCTCGAGAAAATTCCACTTTCTGGCCTCGTCCCTTCGCCCGTCTATCCCTCGACGAAGGGATGCCTAAAATATCCCGATGCTTTCCGCTTCCGATACATTAAAGTGACAAGGAGAAATAAAAGGTGTTTCTATAAAAAGAGAAAAATTATTGACTAATACGAAATACTTGCGGGCGTTTAAAACGATAAAATAATATTGTGCGACGAGTACAAAATGTTTCATTGATAATACAAAATAATAAAAATGAAGTAATGATTAAGAAAATAAAATGTCTACTTTTCTCTCAATATTTATATCATTAATTTTCGTATTAGTTTATATTCGAATCAATCAACCCATTGTAAGTTCCATTTTACTTTTTTATCAAGATTTTTTTTAAATTTTACACACAAATGGGACGCGTTACGGAAATTGCAAAGAAAGAAAAAATAATGCAACTCCAAGATTTATTTGTGATACAACCATTTCGAAAGTTCGATCGCGGCGAGCGTGCTCGTTTGTTTCTGCCGCGACATATATGACGATTTCTGAATCGGTTTCGATGTCCTGAAGATTATCGCGTGACTCTGGCTGGAGTTTGACCCCGGAATAACTCGGACGGAACGTATGGATGGGCTGTGTGGTGGGACAAGAGAAATGAACAGAGGGCATGGACGGGAGGATGGGGCAAGAGAAAGAGAGTGATACAGAGTCGATGGAGGCGGTTCAAGATATCAGATCGAGTCCGAGCTTCAACGAGGAAAGAGAGACCCCGAAGAAAAGATGGCGTGTCGGCTGTAGGAAGGAGCCGGTAGCCGGTAGGGATGTTCTGGTGGGTGAGCACAGCGTTCACCATCGCTACCACACCGATTGATTGCTCCGATTGCTTACATTCTATCGATAAAACACCAACAACGAGTCAAACTAAGGAGAGGAGCGCACGTTCCTCGAATACCTGCCGCGGGTTGATTCCTAAGTCGTTCGCCTTTTCAGCATGTCTCTGGTACGCCAGTGATCGCTGACAAGAGAACGTGCCAAAAGATGAATATCATTTGTCTTTCAATGTAGACCGCGAAAGATAATCACTCCTCATATTGGAATCCGTCCACACTTGATCCAAATATTTGATCAATTTGTTAAATATACGTCAACCGATGTAACAAAAATATTGTACACAATTGTAATTGATGTCCTAGATTGTTTTCTTCATTTTTTTTAAACCTGTCATTGACAAATAACGTATAACAGTACAACTACGAGATCCACTGAGATTAACATCTCCTGACAACACATTCGCGCGAAATTTATGTGCATTCCGCATTGTAATAATACGTATAATTGTCCACCGACCGCATAATTAATCAGATAATCGTATTATAAATCATCCTCGTCTCGTACGCCAATAATTTTTCTTAACGGGGTTTAGGTCCAAGGTGTCCCGGTGAATTCGACGCTGTATAATGATGGCATCCCGGTAGCCGAAATGACATATTTCGATTCCGGCACGATCGAGCACCTTATACCTACCGTGTTGTCGCTGCCAAGGAGTACAGTGATGGATCGATCGGTGGAGGAAGGTCCTCGCTGGTATACGCGTATATGGGAATACTTTTCCCATGTGAGAGAAAGGGAGGTGATTCGATATCAAGCCGCTGTCATGGCCTCGTTGCAGTCTCAGAGCAATTTCGAGAGCGGGTATCCTCGAGCGGGTGTCCATAGCGGCAAACCGCGCGTACATAATCGCTTCCCTTTGTACACATTCCACCTAGCATCCTCGAAAACTTCCAACTCTGTCTTGAGACGCGCCGAAGTTCGAAGAAAAGAAATACTGGCGGGATCAGAATCCGAGGAGAGTGATCGATCACTCGGACGAACTTGCGTGCGCCGAAACGAAGGATCGTAGTTTCACCCGGTCATAGATATAGCCACGTAGAAACTCGAAACTCGTCGCTGTGAGAAATCACGAAACAAGGTTTCATTAATGTTATTTTTGTAACGTGAATGTATGCAAGGAGATCTTGTTACTGACACGAGAGAATTAATTCGAGATACGTTGAACTTTACGTTACCGTAATAACACTAATAATTACGCAATTATGATTAGCGACTAATGATTATACTTTACAATCAATCAGAGCAAAGCATCACCGATTGCTTTGCTCTAATTGGTTAAAAAGTAATTCATTCACAATCACGCAATCGCTAGTATGATTACAGCTTTACGTCATTCCAATCTAATTCTTTTGAAATTTGTGAAAGGATTACGTCAAATCGACATTTAAGAGGTTGACCATAACAGTAATTTTTTTTTAATCTTATTCTAAAAAAGTAAAATAAAAAGTATTGCCGAGATGTCTAGAAGGCCTAAAGGCTTCATTATTTTTATATTCTTGTGTCTCAAGAAGTATAACTAATGTATAAGTTTTATAACTAATGTTTAAGTTTAACTATAACACAGAGTCGGGACAAGGGTGTGGCATTTGCCTCATGTAAACAATTTGAAGGGGCTGCAAAAATGACAATATAATTTCCTACATATTCTAATTCATTAACGGTAATTTTGAGTTACGGTCTACTTGATGCTAAAACATTAAATTGAAGTTAATAATAAAAAATTATTTAAGGTCATCATTTATTAAGTCAAGATAAATTATCAAGTATAGGAATTCTTTCAATCGAAAATGAAATAGAAAATGAAAGGCTAAGATTTTGATAATTTCGCATCTATTAAAACACGAAAAATATTATTGTGATTTTAGTAACTGTATTTCATTCGTAACATACATGTAAACTTGTATGATTATAACGTATAACTCCTCTTCTGTACACGTAATTAAATTAATATTAATATATACTATTAATTACTATTAATTAATATTTCTTATTATATTTCACATGTCATAAAGAAATTTTTTTCTTTTTGTTTTTTTTACTAAGAGGTGCATTTTTTTATTTTGCCCCGGGTATGGCCGAAATGCCCAGTCCCGGCTCCGCTGTAACATAATATACTTGTAAAAAAAAAGAAAATTATAAAATTAAATTTTGAGGGGAATATTCCGATCCCCGTCTATCAACTTACGCATCTTCGAACGTAGACGTATCTACTTGAAGGTTAACAATCGAACGAGGTATTACGTTAGATGAAATAACTTGCAAGTTGGCTTTTCTGACCTTTCAGTTGGACATAATGCAGTTATGCGTGCGATGTGAGAGAGGAATGAAAAAAAAAAGATTCGTCCTTTGCAGCGTGCGTCCTTCCAACTCCCGATGCAGCGATCGGTTAGACGAGAGCGCGAGATCTCGCGGAACAATGCATAAACACGGGCACGCGATGCATTATGCATGCGTGCGCCCTGGCTTTTCTCGAGCACGGCACGATGGGAGTGTCGTCAAATCAACGCCCCATCCGTGTCGTTCACGCCTCGCACGGCCTTCCAAATGCGATTTTTCAATCGTAATTACGACACGTTATACATGTATGTACGCGCGCGCGTCTTTCTATTCTCTTCCCTGAGGCGGCGAAACGCGAATGTTGGAGGAATTAGTTACCCGATTCCTCTGGTCCGGTCCTTGATCCCTACACTATCTTTCTACTTTGTGCTAAACAAACGTGATTCCATTATAACTTTTTTTTTTTACTTTTTATTTAAAAATTATATCGAACATTAAAATATTTTTGTAACAAGTTAGAACATCTTAATTTATTCGCTCGTCGTTGACCGCTTATTTAATATTGTTGACATTGAGTTTCGAATAACGAGCAGGTTGTTGTTTATCTTTTTAAAAATTATATTGTTCTAATCAAACTTTTTGGAACTTTAGTTACAACAATCAAATTTTTTAATTGAAAAATAAGAAAGGTTTTGCAAGTTACAATAAGATAAATGATTCTCGCACCAGACATTTCTTTCAGTGTATACGCGTTGAGAATGACAATTTTCGTAAAATTATTAAACGAGAAGCGGACTTATTACCTATACATCACATTACAAAAAGAGCGTGATACTTTACGGACGAGAGCATGTCACCTTTTTTAAGAGTAGGTAGTATTTGTTAAATCACTCTCCGTGCTTTTGGTTTCGCAGATATCCAAGTCACGAAATTACGTGCACGAAAAACTCGCGAGTAGCGACAGCGAGGCAGCTCATCGTCCCGAATTACATAACAGCGATGTTTGACTCGTTTCTACGAGCATTCTTACAAGAATGACTTTGGAATATGTCGAATCTCGTCTTACCCCGCGGGAGACGACGCCTAAATGGTCAAATTACAACTCGGACAAGGCGAGGCTTGCACCGCTCGAGATTCATCGAAATCAAAGTCTACGGAATAGAAACGCTTTCGGGTTTAGATGTAATATAAACTTTCTCCTGATGATAGCATTTTGTTTTCGTTTATATTTTTCCGGCACTCTTCATGGTGGTCTTGGTATATATATATATATACAAACCACACAGAAGTCAATTGGTAACTTAAATATCATATTAAAAATAAAAATAAAGATGCATTACTTTATTGAGTATATATACTGAGAAAAGTGTTTGACATTTATAATTGTATAATAAAATAATTATTATGATTAGGAACGCCATTTTTAATACCTCTATAATATTAGGAATCACAATTATATATTTACAGTTTTTTACATCAAAAAAATATATTACCGAAAGCGAATATAAATCGTTATTTTTTATTTATTATACATTTATAATATGTACTTCTTTGACGTAAAAGCGCTATAAATATATGATTATTATTATATTAAGATTACAGTAATAGCTATAAAAATAGATAACCACAATTATTTTATCACGCAGATAAATAACAAAGACTTTTTTCTCTCAGTGTAGTCATGAAATTAATCCACATTACAACGGTGTCGTCTTGTCATTATAATGTCATCACATTTGTATTCATAACAGTCTACTTTTTATGTTCTGAATGTGACTAGCTATTTCTGACATTTAATTGGTTAAATAATAATCACTTTTGTTAGAATAAAAAGTAAAACAGTCACATTTGGCGCTAAACATAGCGTGAATATACGAGTCTGAGACTTTAAATAATGCTTCGCACGAATCACGAGAAGATCCATCCACATTCTCGCGTGGCCGTCAAAGGATTTATTGGCGTATAATTCAAGGAGGTAATATATGTTCTTCTCTCTCTTAGATAAATTTCTCTAAGATAAATTTAGACTATGCAAAGAGTCCTGTATGGTACCGTTCTCACAGAAGACACGTCTTCCCGATGTGTCCCACGAAATAAAAATGTCACCGTCGTCCAAGCTACCCAGGAGATCGTACCTCCTCAATCGTGAGAAGCAAAAAGAAACGGTGCATAACTTGACTTAAAAAAAAAAAATAGTCGCGTGTCTCTTTTCGCAGCATGAGCAGCCTCGCAATTTTTCATTATCGACGTAACATGACAAAGCATTGGAAAACAGCAAGTATTAGTAGTTTGAAGTTAAAGTTATAAAAATTCTTATACGTTCGAAATAATTTCATTTGTATAAAATTCAATAAAGTATCTCCCGCCCCCCCCCCTCTCCCTCCCATATGTTAAATCTTTGAGCAAAATACTAATAAAACAAATAAAGCCGAATTCCACTAAAAGTTCATTAAAATGTTGACATATTTTTAAGATATTTTTAAGATATTAATTAAACAGCATTGAGAATTAGTAGGCAACTTTGACGAACTAACTGGCGATAAAGTACACATTACAAAAAAATGTACTGTAATAAAGTAAAGTGTAGCGTATTCGAGAAGAGCCAACAAAGTGACAGATTGTCCCGACACGTGTAAGATGACTGTTCTAGCATATCGAAAAGTATTCACGACCATCGATCCGACGTTCGGGGCCACGTATGAGTTTCTCACGTGTCGCACGCATCGAGATTCCTCTCCCGGTTGTGCAGAGAGAGGGTAAAGGAGATGGGTGGGCGAGGAGGAGGAAGAGGAAGAGGAGGAGGAGGAGGAGGGCGCCTCCTTCGTAACAAGGAACCCCCCGTGGACGAACTAATTCTCCCGGATGACTCGCGAGGCTACGGCCCTGCGGGGGTCTGAAACAATGCGCGAGAAACGGCCCTTAAGGCCCCGTAAGACTTACAAGCCGCCGACTACGGCGTGCTCCTCTCTCCGAAACTCGTCGGCTATTCGCTGAATCACCTTCTGGATACTGTGCGCGAGACGCGTCTCGCGGATGTGTAGCAATGTGTAGAAGCGACCGCGGAGAGAGAGAGAGAGAGAGAGAGAGAGAGAGAGAGAGAGAGAGAGAGAGATCTATCGGTGGATTCAGCGAGATCGTAAAGTTTTAGCTCGGGGAACGAGTTCTGATAGCGATGCGCGCAAATAATCATCGATAGATGAGAATCTAATGAACGGACGCATTCACCTTTCCATCGATCCTATTAACTGCAGTGGGGTGTGTGTCTGTGCTACTCGAAAGCCGCGCACAGGGAAGACTATCATTTAAAATACCAAATCATATCTAGAGTGATTATCTTGTAAATTATGAATGTAGCTCGCTCTGTAAATCTTGCTTTTCTTTTCTCTGAAAATTATTCCCGAGGTGGATAAAAGTTCAATTACCCCCGCTACACGATGAAGGTAATTAAAAGTTATAAATTAGTTCTCACAATTAAATCTCATATAAATGCAATACAAAAAAATATATATAATACGTAAATACTTGTTTTTTTTTTTTTTTTATCTCTACGAAATGATAACGTTTGCCCAAATTAACTGCACGTTTGAACGTTCTTGATCGTCATTCGTAGCCATCGCTGATTCCGCGTGTGGGAGATTGGACTAAAGACACCTGCCCCATGCAGAGAAGTGCATTGCCCTAATGGCCCATCTTGTAATTACTATTGTTCCTACGTGACCACCTTTTATTGAGGATATCGAAAGAAAGGAGAAGCGCAACGCAATCGATCGAACAGAAAAATTCGAATGAAAGTCAAACGGTATTCCTCGCGCATCGAATGTCCGTTGGAAAGTGCACAAAGAGATTGAAATAGATGCATTCGTAACTCGATTCTACGATTCGCTCGCAAATAACTTGACAGTGCACGGAGTTGGTGAATGTCTAAAAGCATAATTTCTTATTCTATTTATAGAAGAATATAAAAGTTGCCAAGTATAAGAAGGTATCGGTCTTGCAGAAAAGAGTTGAACGGACCCAGACGGACGATAGATTAAGAGGATTAATAGATCGCCCGTAAAAGAGCAACAAATAATCACGGAGATGATGAGCTTAAGAACGCCCAGAAATGCCTGCGTATTCCCAGACTCTTCTCGATCGCCAAATGTCGAGGGTAAGTTCAGGGCAACAAAGGGTGCAGGATGGAACCTGGAAACTCGATACGCGTACCATTCCGCCGCGTGTTCGCTTCTCATAGAGATTCTCATCACGTAAGGCGCATATGTACGTTGTTCTAATCATGAACAGAGATCTAGCCCACTGCGGCCTCATTGGGGCCCAGTTTTCGCCGAAGCGGCACCCATCGGTCCGACCTTCGCTCGTATTTCGCTGCGCTGCGTCTTCCGCACGTCTCTTCGTGGTTAAAAGTCATGGATAAGATCCTCGTCAGTCTTCGCGGCGTTATCATTAGAATTTTTACGAAATTCACGATGTACAAGACATTATTCACATATATAGCCAAATATTTCTGACTCAACAAAATGCAAATCTTTAACGATATTATTATGCATGTTGGATTCCAGCACGTTTTAATAAGAACTATTTCTCGAATGTGACGATAATTCGATTTCATTTATTCTTTTCCAAAGTAATAAATGTAATAATTATTATACATTTCATAAAAATTCACTTTTCGTTTCTGTGTTAAATCTAACCATTTTTCCTCTCAAAATGTATTGAAATCAATTTGTTGAAAAAAATCTTGAGAGGACAAACGTTTAGATACAGCTGTTCGACACAGAACGAAATGTTAATTTTTACGAAATTTATAATTATGTGAGACATACCTATCGCAAAATGTAAATCGACACAACAATACATCAATCTAATATCTAAGATATATTATCGAAAAGTATTCAATATTATTTCATTTTTTATATGATAACGGAATTTATTCTACTTGTAACATTTTTCTAAGAACATTGTAATTACTAGAGAATTTTAATGAAACTGGATTCTACATTGCGTAACTATAATCATCAAAGTATTTTTCTTTTCACAAGAAAGATCGAAAGATCAGAGGAGCAGTTACTACGAATTATTCTGCAATAGTTGAAAAAGAAACGTGAACATTTTTCATTTATATGTATAAAAAAGCGTTCTTCTTATTTCGTTGTCTCTTCTTTGTTTCGCTCTTATTCCTCCTTTCCTTCTCGGAAGCTACGGAGATTTTAACGATAACAGGGTGGATTCGGCAGATCCACCACGTTCGCCCCATCAATGATCCATAAATCCGACAATTTGTCCGGCCCATCCGCGGTGTTTTGATCGAAGCCGATTCGAATCTGAACGGGCCCCTCTCCCAAACTTCGAGACCAATTCGACCGATGGAGCGACCGCGGCCTTCGCATAATTATGCCGGATACGAACGTCGATATTGCATGTCAACGCGAGATTCGTCGCCCGATTGAGAAGATCAAGAAGAACCGAAAAATTCCACGTACCGTTAAAAGCGACAAAAAATAAAAAAAAAATTTGATATATACGGATATACTTAAATTCTCATCGTGTATTGTCATTTCGTGCTGGTTTCTTTCGCGTAGATATCGCAACGAGTCGTAATTTTCTGTTGCGAGATAAGGAAAAGACGTCGACAATCATTTCGAGAAACGTGTCGACAACACGAGACACATTTCTTTGGCATTATCTAGAGATCCTCAAGATCTAGAGATTGGACACCGTTTAGACAACTTCCGCCATATTTATCGCTTAAAATAGAACGAAATAAATATATAAGATAGAATAAGAATACGTGGATATGTCATTCTATCTTACGCGTACTATCTAAATTCTTTGGACTGGAATCGCATTTTATAGAGAGTGAAAATTGAGCCAGTCTTGAAAAAGAGTAGCTCAATTTTAAATCTTTAAGAGCGAGATTTCACTTGTCAAGAGTATAACAAATCGCTCACAGTCGATTATTTCTCTCATATTCAACTGTGATTGGTCAATAGTTCTTAAGGCTCAGTTCAACTTATTTCTCATCTCTTTCCAATTTAGCATTAGAAGGAGATGAAGAATAAGTTAAACGTCGGTTAAGAATTAACCAGTGAGTTGTGAAACTGGGCCCAAGACTTTAAGGCTCAAGGTTTTACGTCTCTGAAAGCAAGATTGTTGACCTAAACTAAACCGGCGTTCACAATGAGTTTTCAAGGCGTAAAACTTGAGCTTTTATTTTTAAGCCATAAGAAATTGACCAATCACGGTTGATTATTCTCCTCACATTCGACTATATTTCGTCAAGTTCTTACAGCTTAACTGAAGTTTTACGCCTTAAAAGTAGCTCATTGTAGACGCCGCTTTAGAGTGAATTGTCACTCTGAAGTCAATTATTCTCCTCACATTCTCCTTACAATCGGTCAGTTTCTTAAAGTTTCAGTTTCACACCTTAAAATCTCACTCTGTAGATGCCGTTAAAATTTTAGAGAGTAATCTATCTCGTTCTATCTTAAACGGATTCTAAAAAAATACAACGGACCAAACGTATGACGTCCAGTCCCTCTTACTTGAGAATCTCTAGTATTATCAAGCGGTTCACCAAAATGGCAGCGCGGTCGCAGAGCGACAACGGCGTCTCTCGGCAGCCACGAAGCCAAAGATGCGGCCCCTTTGTAATGCCCCGCGTGGAATTCCAGCGCCGAAAAGCCACTCATAAGAGGCCGCTGGTTCATACGCGCGGTTCCCTTACCCCCAGATTTCTTCGTGTTTTATTAGGAAGGCCCCCGCGACATAGTCGGCGCGTTTTGACGGGCCCCCGCGGATCGCATACGAAATCAAGAGTCCGGCTGTCCGGCCAGACAGTGCGTGCCACAAAGAGAAGTGCCTGAGTTTTATCGCTCGGGTCGCGGCGGCTCGACGACCATGTAAATTATGCGTTACTTTCGGTCACCTCGTTAGGCATCAATTTCTGTCATCCCGACCGCGCGTCTTCTCGGTAAAGCGTAAACTTTCGGTAAAACTATCCCGCGATACTAGGTATCTCGAGGTCAGAAACGCTACAAAGGATTACCGCTAATTAATGATGACAGCAATTGATTAATTCTACAGAGAAGATTACAAATCCGTGCGTTTGTGTATAAATTCGGTAGATGCGGGTAATATCTTCGTACAATTAAGTTATTCTTGGTGCTTAACCTTCTGTCGACCGACATTGTCATTTAGGATTATCTTCTTTTATTTTACAGGGTTGGGTAGTAACTAAGTTAAAACGTTAACAGTTAAAAAAAATAGTTAAAAAGTTAATAACTTTTAACTTGGCTTGGTTAATTTTCAATGCATTAATTTTTAACTTAATTTGGTTACTTTTAAACTTTAATTTGTTAACTTTTTTAAATTAAAAATTTTTTCTACCTCTCTTAATGCTAATATTTTTTTTCTATATATCTTCAATATAAAGTCTTAGAGAATTAATATAGAAAAAGTTCAATGATTTTATGATGAGAGACTCTATAATAAAAGTTACACCATACGGTAGCCAGTTTTTATTGACTCGCTAAGTTTTGTCAATTCCCGCTTATATTTGAATCACACTAATTTTAGGTATCATAAATGTTATATTTCAGCAACATAAATATGAAATGAATCTTAGATGAAGAATTGTTGTAGAACAGTACTGCATATCCATCTATTTTCTAAATTATTACATTTATCTTTGTAATAAATATCTAGTCGATGTAGTCGTAAACATGCATGAGCAGTTGTTTAAAAGTTAAAGAAAGTTAGATGAAGGTTAAAGAAAGAGAAATAATGCAAACATATACCCTTCTCTCTTGCAAGATTTTACAAAAACGCCTTATAGTGTGACTCTTATTTTATATATATAAGTAACTTACATGTAAATATAAAATTAAATTTACTTAATAATCTATATTTGTAAGTGTTATTCAAAGTAATCTCATTATAAGAAAAATTAGGACATTCCGATCTTAAAAATAATTTCTTTTTAATTAACTTTTTTTTTAACTTAAGTTAATTCAATCTTAACTTAACTTTTACTAAGTTAATTCTTTATTCCTTCAACTTTTAACTTAATTTTCTTAATTTTATGAGCCATTAACTTTAACTTAATTTAGTTTAAAAAAAAAACATTAACTTACCCAACCCTGTTATTTTATAAACTGCAGCTTGTTCGATTTTTATGAAAGTGACCGATGGAGTAATTTGATGATACTATATTTAAATCTGAAGTCAAGAATAGAAAATTCAAAATAATGAATCCAACAAAAACAGAATCCCAAAGAAATACTTCGATTATTGTAAAACTCGATTTGAAAAAATTTTTAATTTCAAAATAACATCGAGTTTTCAGTTTTATTTGAAGTTCATCTATGCGGAAACCGTTAATACTGATTTCCAAAATTGATGATTATCTGATTATGAGCCCTAATTATGACACTAGATCTTTCTTCACTCGAAGTTATTGTCCATTTGAAATTTAATATTTTGAAGCTACATTTAAACTTAGCGATATCGAGAATCTCCTAAAATCGAATTCATAATAATAAATTGTTTTTTAATTTTAGAATTCTTAGATAACAATTGAATTCAATAGTTCCTCAAATCCTTAGAAAACAAATTTTTCCATTATTTTATTACAATACAAAACTCTAATTTTTTCAAAGGAATATCGCTTAGAAAACAAAGTCTTTTTTAAGTTTCTTCATTAAATAATTCCCTCCTTCAAACAAGTTAATCACGAGCTTCTACTGACTAAGAGCACAGTCGAAACCGATGTTTCTTTTAGCATTATAAAAAAAACCAAGTATCTTTCTCTTTCTAATCTCTCTTTTTTTTTTACGTATTCATTAAAGCCAGCAATGCATAAAACTAACAGAACCGAAAGAATTGACCGTCAAACGGGGGGGGTTAAACGTCAGAGAAATGCAACTTAACAAATTAAAAAAATCCGTGTCCTCGCCTCGACAACGGCCATCGCTGGCAACGAGATCGGGGGGGGCGGACCTTCGCAATCCATAAAACCTGCGTATATTATTTACGTAGCTTCGGCGGCCTTGGAAAATGTTCTGGTCCGGCGTGCGATAATGCGCGCGTTAACGACTTTATCGCGTTATAGTCGACCGCTTGCAAGCTCGCGAGCCCCGCGAGCAAGCAAACGAGGAAGGAATTATCGATCCGAATGCGCGCACGCTCGCGCGCTCGCGACCGCGGAGCACCGATGGCGCACGCGATAAATCTTCATAGTTCCTTCTGACACGTTTCACGTGGTGGCCGTAAGCGTTATCTTCGCCGCATGAAATACGTCGGAAACGCTTTTCTTTCACCGCGCGAATATTGCAAGCTCACGCTCGCCCGCGCGCGCTTCGGCACGGCATATTCGCGAAACAGCGCGGCGCGGCGCGGGGCAGGGAGGGGAGGAAGGCCGACCGGGAAAGGAAAGAAAAAAGAATAGACGCGAGATTATGCGGCACGTCTGTCTTCCGACGCGACTGATCGATAGTACATTAGTAATAACTTCATTTCGTTCAACGTACGTACAAACACACGAGGACACACGGCATCGCGTGTTTACCTCCGCCCTCTGCGCGTACCTACACCCTCTTCGTTGCGTTTTACGCGAACGTTCTATTTAATATAAATGTAGCTTTATTCCTTCCATTTCTCGACCCAGTAACTTGAAACTTTATCAAGATACGCCGTGCCTTACGTAAGCGAAATCGTAAGAAGCTGAAATTAACTGCGAAAACTTTTCTTCAAATATGCCTCGGCTGGTGAAAAATAAATCGTCGTGAATTTTCGATGTGTCGAACGTAGCGGTTTGATGTATCGAAAGTTTAGAGGGAACGTTATTCGCGAGAACTATTGTAAAATTAGCGTAATATTTTTCAATTAAAAAAATGCTGTCTGATTCTTGGAAGAATTATATCTACTAATTTTTACAAATATTTATGATTTTCAAATTATTCGAGAGAAGCTGTTACTGAGAAAAAATTGTATTTACGATATTTGTTACTATAATTGCAGTAAAGTAATTATGGTTTACTGCAGCTTCATTTTTATAGTTATTAAACAATTATTACCACTACTATTGTTAATCACAATAATAATATTTATAGTTATAAATATATAACTGCAACTATATTATTATATAAAATCTAGAAAATTCAGAAATATAATTATAATTATATATATTATAATTTTATATTTATATATTTATAAATGTAATTACACTTTTACTAACAATCACAATTAAATTTATAGTTTTATCACTTTTATATGTAACGTTTCTCTCTCTCGGTGTGATGCACGTATACTTTATCTAAATATCATATAAAGTAGTCACGCGAATATCACCAGTAATTTAACAGTAAGTACATTATTGTAAATTGTTACGTGATGAATTTGTAAATTAATTAGCCTTTAGCTTCTAATCGAGTGCATTTCTGTGTATCGCGTTTTTCACAGATAATTTCACGGTTCAGCGTAACGGAAGTATAGAGAAATGCCTGCGCGGTAAAAACTGCGGCATTGCGGAGCGTACTTTTTAGCAGCAACCTCTCGGTTACGGAGCGAGACGCCGTAATTTGCCGGCACGTCATAAATCGACGAGCGCGGCTCTCGGGAGGGAAAATAAATTTGCACGAGTCGCGACGCACAAAAAGTGCCACGAGTATCCGTGGTCACGCGAAAAAAGGACCGTTCTCTCATCGCGGTAATTTAATAACGCGCAGGTTGTCGTTGCCCTATCGCGTTACTTCGAGACTTATGCACCGCGACGACCGCGAATATGCATCGGCCAACAGCGCTGCGCAGAAATTTAGCGTGCGTGCCACGTGAATATACGCATCCCGACGAAAGCGGAATTATGTCCGCAAACAGCTAATGATTCTCGCTCACTTTGTACGATATTAATAATTATGCGCGTACCTGCTCTGATAAAACTTGCAAAATGTTGTCGAAGTGATTATCGAGCGCTTATGTCGAGGATCATAAGTCATATGAAAAATGTTAAATGAAGATTTTATCGTATTATCAATTAAAATTGAAACATCTACGTTGTGTAGAGAAAACCGTTAACATTCTAATTGCTCGCTGAAGCGTGTTTCTATTAGATAAATAGATACGTATTACAATAAAGCTTAAAAGAACGTCGATGGTTTCATTACTGCAAGTCATTTTCGTTGCAACAACATGAAAAATAAGTCGCGTCGAGTTAGAAAATAGATATGCAAACATCTGTCATCCGGAGATATATTTCGCTTCTACACGGAAAGAATGAACGATTTGCTTGAAAAATCTAAAATTTTGTTGGACAATTAAAATAATTGTTTTATTTACAGACTTTCAATGTATTAAGATCTGTTGAAAATGATGCCAATTAAGCATCAAATTATTAAATTGCTTATTAATTTAATATTACTACAGTTAAGGTTAATAGTATACTAGTTAATGCTAGTTTTTCCAAGTCCGAAAAACCAATTCGGTGCGCAATTCAAGAGACTACACATATGATATATATATAAATTCATATAAAATTATTCAAAACACTTAATAGTGTCTTAAGATCCAGTTTCGACTATTATAGGCATTACCTATAATGTATTTACATTATACGGTCCTGATAAATCGTTTATCAAAATAATTATATTGAAAACTAAAAAATGATGACAAAGAATTTTGATATTCTAGCAACCAGTTTGAATTTTCAAAACAAGATTATTTTCTATCAAGCAAAATCGTTCTTTTCGTGTAATACTCGAATAATCCTTTCTTGGAGTCGCGCGAATTTCGCCGAGTTTCGAAACAAGGGGATTTCATGCATGAGCCTATAGCAAACGTTTAATATATAAATATGTAAATAATGCGCGGTGTGCTGCGAGTATCTCTCATGCGGCTGGGACCAACCGGTGGCAGTTAACTTATGGCAGGGACCAGGAAGACCGGCTACGGTTTGGTCATCCATAATGGTGTTCCTCGCTGCGAATCTATCGTCACGTTTTAAGCATACACAGTTGCATTCCCGGTAATAAATGTCCCGAGTCACTTAGTACCTCATCCGGCTGATATTCAACGGCGCATTAATATCGAGGCGTCTCATAATGCAATATTTAAAACAGATTCTTTCCTTTTTCCTTTCTTCCTCCGTATAAATCGAAAACTTTTACCGCGTATAAATTGAATCCCTGATTATATTCTTCCATCTTCCCTTATATTCTAGTAAATATTTTTATCTTTATTTTTATTACAGATAAAAACTTCACTGCCAACTAATTCATTACGGGAGGTATAAAAAGAATTTCACAAACGTCAAGGCAGCGGTGATAGCCTCATTCTATCAAACCCCAGTATTTTTCCTATCGAACGTGTCTGATAAGCGAATAAAAGGCGAAGTCTCGCGTGAGTGGGCGATTCGCGTGACGTTTCCAAGCACTACTGTCCGGCCCTGACCTATTCTTAGACCCTACATGGGCTTCGATCGTGCTTTTAGCCAATAGAAGAAGCTCCGCGATTAGGCATCGAAAATTAACTTAAGAAATTTACATTTCTACTCTACGCGCAAAAAATTTCTGAATTGTCTCGAGAAACTGAATTTTCGTATATAAACTCAGATGGAATTATACGTGGAAGTTAGAGCGCTGTGTAAATACAAGTTTAAAGTATCTTCTTTTCCTTATCGATTTAAAAATCGCAAAAAAAAAAAAAACAAAAAAAAAATAACATTAAGAGTAGCCAACGTTACTGCGAAAAAAAAAAAACGTAATTTGAGATTAAGAGTAGAAACGGACCAAGAACAGTCCCCATTCAAGTCGAGTTGTCCGAGAACCAAGAGGAAATCGACGACGGGGGTTGACAATAGTTTGGCCAGCAACGAGAGACGATCCGGCGTGGACTCGAGGAGTCCAGGCAGGCTCCGGACGAGGGCCCGTCCGGCAATAAAAGGTCTTCGACATCTTGGATGTGACAAAAATGAATTGTTATATTGTTTTAACAAATGAAGGGAGAAGGAGAGAAAGAGAGGCCGCCACTCACCCTCCCCCTCCCCCTCCTCCTCCCCCTCCCCCCGTTCCCGTACGTCGGGACGAAGAAAGCGGACTTCTTTCTTTTTCCCCTCTTTCGCCCGCGGCCTCCTCGCTGTATTATGTATCTGGAGCCGCGCTCCTCCCAGTCATCCCGATCTCCTCTCTCGCCACCTCTTTCTCTCCCGCTCTCCTCCTTCTTCTGATCCTTCGGCTGGTTTTGCGGAGCGCGCGCGAAGCACGTGTTTTGCCAGTTCCTATTGTTTCCTGTATGATAAATGACCGCGTGGAGTCCTCTCGCCGAGTCCAGTCGCATACGCCTCGTTTCGGGCTCTCGATGCCACGATAGATCGCGAGGGAGGTGCTGCGAAACTCACGGAGAACGTGAAGGCATATTTGGCGTGGCTGAAAGGAAACTTGAGGAGACGGGATAGAAATGAGCGCGAACCGGATAAAGCGTTAATGCCTTGATCCCAATCCTTGCTGAATATTCCTGCCTTGTAGTGTAATATTAGATATTAAAATCGTATTTGTCTTTTCTCATAGCGTAGGAAATCCAAAAAGATCCAGAAGAAAGAAGAAATGTGAACTGCCAAAATCTAAAATCTTTGGAGTAGAATCTAACTCTAAAGAGTGAGAGAAATCACTTAAAAATTGACAATTGAGTCAATCTTTTTTCATCATTGGTTCAATTGTCACTCTTGGCTCGGTATTCATAGTGGATTCTTATGTTTGAGTGTCTTAAGTACAGTCTTAAGATGCTATAAGCCAATCAGAGAGATGTATTAGCATCTTGTGAGATATTATTAAGACAGTCTTGAAATAAAAACAAACTATGACCACCGCTCTTTATCACTTTAGAATTAGATTTTCTCTAAAGAAAGACTCCAAAGAGAGACTCCAAATATTTTAGAGATTAGATGACGAGTTTTTCTCATAGATGTCATTGTACCTAATTAAATGTATTAACTTTAACTTTAATACTAATAATATATCTATAAATAGAGAGAGAGAGAGAGAGAGAGAGAGAGAGAGAGAGAGAGAGAGAGAGATCAATAAAATATATTATTGTGAAAATATATGATAAACAAAAGCTTTTTTTTAATTACGTGGGATCGAATTAATTACTACATATGACATATCTCCTAATAATCGAAGATTAAAAGATCTTATAGAAGACTCCCATTACTATATAAGAATGTAACTTTTATTGCAGGAACAAATGTGGTTTTGTAATATCGATTGATTAGAGGTACTATTTGACGATATACATCGCATGCTGCGATCGGAAGTTTGTTAAAAAAAAACATACATTATTCTATTGAATGGACTAAACAATACGACTCGTCATTTTAACGCGACATCACGCGAAAAGGCAATCTGCGAGCTCTTTCTGAAAAAATATGACTCGCTCGAGGTAATAACTAATCGGTTATGCAACGTGGTGTCACATAATTAAAATTGCATGACACGGATTACAATTGTGTTGATACATAACATATATGTCTAGTGGAAAGATTATACTCTAATATATACTATTTATACTCGATATCTATACAAGATATTAATTATAATGCCCACCCAAATTTTTAATTTAATTCCGCAGATGGTTTAAGAAAAAATCACGTTTCGACAATATTTATAATAAGTTAGACAAAATTTTGTTAAATTCACTCACCGAACGTAGAAATGCAAATAGACAAAGGTTGTACCTGAAACATACATTTCATTATTTTTTTATAATAACGAAGATAAATAAACGAGAAGATAAATAATACGATCAGTTTCATATTAAAATTACGAATGCATAATATATTGTTACAATTTCTTTACTATTTCCCTTAAAGATTTTGAAATTAAGAAAACTACTCAAACTTTTTAAATAACTTAACACCTTCGGTGTTATTATCTTACATAAGTATACAATACATTGTGTATTGTATAAAAATATCGCATAAAAATGAACTATATTATTTTTACAGGTTTTTTTTCAATCGAAACGTAAGACATTAAAGAATATAACGGTAACAAGTAAGTACATGTATCGTTATTAATAAAATAGTTATAATATATACAAAGTAAAAAAGAACAATTTTACGTAACAATGGTTACCATCGAAGGATTAAGATTGACATTGTTATGCTGAAAAATTATTTTTTTCTACACAAAATATAACGTATGTTTTCCTAGAGAGAATATGGACATAAAACTCATTTCTCAGTGGTAAAGAAATATTAACGCTCGATTTCTCGTACATAAAGCTCGTTGACGTACGGTTATCATCTAAAAGAGGACAAATGGAATTTATGAAAAGAGTCAGAGTTAAAACTGTCGACGCGAGAGCGGACTCGAACGCACCTCCCGATCCCCGGGAATATCGTCGCTCGCGATAATGTTAGAGCCGTGGGCGAGTCTCTTTTTCTTTTCGCGATTGGCGCAACTCGACGTTGCTACTGCAGCGGGGAGTCGCTGTAAAGACTTGTCGCACCACAGAGATGCGAGCGCAACCGCATGCTGCTACGTATGTATATGTACATATAAGTTGGTAGCTTCTGAAATCCGTGGTTGATGCGGGACCGGATAGTGTTGGGACGCCCAGCGGGCAGTCCCAGCTACCACGGCACCCAACGATCTATAGTCGTGACGAGAATCCACGGACCATTACAAGCTCAACGATGGACGTACGCGCTTCGGGATTCATTTCTGCCGAGCGAGTCTCTCACGATAGGAATATTTCGGTAAATCCAAGTATACGCCGCATCTTCTCGATCCGTTCGTCATCTACCCGATACACGGTTCGGAAAAACGTGTAGCGTTTATATCCAGTGGCACCTCGAACAATTAAGATTTATATTATTGATAAAAATTTTTATTTTATCGACACACAAAATATACGATATGGATATAAAGCTCATTTCTTAGTGATAAAAAAAAGCATAAAGCTCGTTTCATGTCTTATATATTCACATTGATGTCGTATATGGATATATGTATATGGCAAAATAACCCTTAGGAAAAACTGTTTGTTTTAATACACTGATTTAAGTAGGACCAATTCTAATCGAGTATTCTCCTTATATTATCATCAGTTTACTGACTAGTTAATCAGTATATTGAAACATTTTTTCTTAAAGGAATTTTGTATTCAAGTAATTTATAATCAGTTCCGATCGAATTAATGCGATAAATGTATGATTTGTAAAATAAAATTCGAAAATTTTACGTCTAGTATAAATCTGGTACCGCGATAGATTATTACAACCAAAAATCTCCTTTCTCGTATCAAGTTATATTGGCAAAAATATAACTTTTCCAAATTAAAAAAGTATCGATGGCTAAATCTTTGTTTTGAAGAAATTTAGATTTGATGACAAAATTCATGTGCTGTATAACCAAAAAAAATGTATTTTATTTCATTACGATATTAATACGTCCGTGATTGAAGATATTCGCATATGCATTGGCAGCGCATACCGTGAGAACCGAGCGGATCACTCGTGCCTTACAAGCGCGCATAAATTTAATAGGATTAAGCGGGGCGATATTTAGTCAGTATAACGTCGAGGAGCCTCGACAGCTACCCTCGGTCATCCTTATCTGCGCGGTCGCATCTGCCATGAGCGGCGAAAGAAAAATGGTCCCTGCTCGATAATCAAAAACGGTAGCCACGGTGAGATCGCTGACTAGATTTCGCGAGAAAAAGAAAAACGGAAGAATCGGCCTACGATTGATATTGCGATTGACTCGCGGAACTAACAAACTCACGACATAATTCAAACTCTCACGTGCCAATGAAATAACTTTACTCGTTCGATTCTTCTACTTAACCCTTAAACCCGCCTTTTCGGTAAGGCTATACTCGTCGTCAGGTTTTCTTTCTTCCAACGCTTCCTCGATACTTTTTCTATAATAAAACTTTTAATCTGGAACAGTTATATTTTTTTTCCAATATAACTTTTTTATTAATAAACATGTATACAATTGCGTGAAACTAACGTGTTCTTCGATATCTGGTTTTAATTGAAAAAAAAAAAAAAATGGTTTACAATATGTTTTAAAAGGTTATAGATAAGCAATTGAGTTCAGTCGGATATGCCGTAATCAGGTTTTTTATTGTTCCCACAGCGAATGATTTCCATGCAGTGACACGAGTCGACACAAACGTTATCTTTCTTGACATTTTATTGAGTAACAAAGATATAAAACATCACTTGTGTCGATTGTGTTACCAAATAAAAAGCGTCCAGTGTAGCGTTTACGAGTTAATATATCAAGTCACTAATATATCGAGAATAAATATTAATAAGAGAAACGTGATCAGTCGTAATAAGAGAAAGAGTGAAGAGGAAAAGTCGCGCTCGGTGACGAGACCGCGTGAGGATTCAGCCCACGTACCTGAGAATGAATATAACTCGTAAAGCAGCGCGTGTTATCGCATCGTCATTGTGTCCCGGGCTTCCTCGTTTCATCCCAGATGCATTTAATGTGAAAAAAAAAAAAAAAAAAAACTGCTCCGCCGTTTAAGGAAACGCGAAATTCGCGCTGACGCTGTTACGAGTGCATTTCTACAACGGTCTGCTAATTTCGTGTCGCGAGAACCATGTACGTATGTCTGAATTATTATCAAAAGCACTATTATTACCGGAGCGTTTGTTAAATTTTATGACTCACGCAGCGACAGGTGTAAACGATGTTGCGACATCGCTTAATAATATTATATATCGTGCGATTTATTAATATCGTATAAAATTAATATGTGTTCTGTTAAAGCCATTAGTATTCCATTTAACGACATTTATTGGTACATTTGTTAACACTTACATCTTAACGTGGAAAGTATGGTTTTTAAGTATCGAAAAGTTTAGCTGGATACAAATCTGAAAATAATTTTGTTGAACTATCAAAGTAATTATGTAGGACGGTCAAACGCCTCAAATTACTTGCTAGAATGTCAGAATTGTTGCAACATTTTCCATTATGTTTGAGATTCCTACGTAATTATTTTGATAATTCATCAATATCATTTTCAGATCTGTGTTTAACTAAATTTTTAGTGACTTCAGCAAAATTGTTCTTCTCGTGTACAGTATAGGAACTTGAGTTTTAAAACGTCCTGTTTAAAGTACCTGTAGAATGCAAATAAATCTCCATACAAAAACCAAGTCTTATGGTGATTGATAGAAGAACGTTCAAAGTTATTTTACCTACAATTAAAAAAACCTCAAAATAATAATCATATCGATTGAATTGATCGTTGAAAATTTTCACTTCAGATCCAAGCGACCCATTACTACAGTTCGAGAGTTAAATTACTCATAATATATTGAAGATATATACAAATAGAAAAGATATAAATAATACGATTGCGACTTGTTGAAGCGTCGAAATGATTGGCGCGACACCGCGCGT